>NC_140089.1:10689428-11056428 GCF_964237585.1 Gallinula chloropus | reverse complement strand
GGCAGGACGTAACTGGCGTGGAATACTCTCTTTGGTCAGTTGGGTCACCTGTCCCGGCTTCGCCCCTCCTTTCTCATGAAGAGCTGAGAAAGTCCTTGACTGTCTGACAGCAACTAGAAACATCAGGGTGTTATCAGCACTACTCCCATTTTACTCTCAAACACAGCATTCATCCACTGTTACAAATGAAATTAACTCCATCCTGACCAAAACTAGGACACCCAATCACTCTATCTTTCTTTCTGCTATATATATAACCTCCCTGATGGACAAATCCTGATCCGTTCTGGTCCTGATACCTGTGCAAATCCACAGGTATTTGATTTTAGTCAGAGAAAACTCTCCAGATCTACACATCTGTGACTAGAGGCAGAATTTGGTTTTGTTGTACACTCATTTTTGGAAGAAGACTCCATCATGTTTAAAAAGGTGGGAGGTGAACTCCTGGGTCTAGTTCAAGGTTATATTGCCAGCCAGAGTATCACTGTGACCATTTTGCAGCCTGTTTATTGCCCCACTTTGCAGCGTGTTTATTCTCTGCACTTTGTAGAGCTGTTACAAGTGATGCATCAGATACTTTTGCTCATCTGGCTATGACTGTCCTTATTTTTTTAATCACTCTGTGTGTGAAAGGATTATTTTTTTTACCAACGAAAAGTGACATGAAATGTCTGTCCCACCTTACAATTTCATTGAAGGCCCAAGAGTTAGAAAAGAAACAGACAAGCCTACAGATTTTGCGTACTGTAGCACTTGCCACCTCATTTGTCTCTGCAAAATAGCTCATTTGGAGAAGATACACCTCTGTATTTCACACACTAAGGCACAAATGGCCTGATGAGTAGACCAAAGGCTTAATGCAGTAGAAGAAACCCAGTCTATAAATCCACTAGGAGACCCAGGTTATACATACATAAACCAAACACAAAGACCTTAACCCTTCTGAGTAAAAAACATTCCCATCTAACCCCACTGAGAAGAGCTGGTGAAGAGTTTGTAGTGTGAGCTGTTCATTTATTGATGGAGGGCCCTTTTAAGACGGACAGGTGGCAGAACTGCAATAATCTGGAAAGACTTGAGCACATGCGTCAGTCATTGCCTCAGACATCAACTTGGTTATTTACTTTGTTCAGTTCAGAAATGATGAGTAGCATGTTCATTTGTGCCTGTCATCATATGCCCAAGACATGTGTCATGCTATAAAAACTGTAGTTTTAAGTAGCTGTCTCCTGTGTGCTGTGATCAGACCCATTCCTTAGTGCAAATATGCCTTTCTTCTTTTTATCTCACCAATTAGAGATATAGTAAACCTGGCAGTTCAAAACAAGGTTACCATCCTCAGAACAAAACCATCATGATGACGTTTCACTAAACAGTGCATTTTGTTGCTTACAGCACTGGATAGAAGTAATTCCTTCATAACCTCTTACATCAGGAAATCAGTTCAGCAAAAGCTATTTTCACGTGACAATTCCAAAGGAGGAGATCAGAAACTGAACCCTAAATGCAAAAGTCCAACAATAGTAAAAAGACAGATTCATGTGGAGATGAGCCAAGTTTTGCCTGTATTTTTGTTGTTGAAAATGCCCTTGAGTAGTAAAAAGTAATATTTTTAATTAGACCAAATGACTGTAAAGACAGAGATATAAATAAATAAACACAAGAGATTTCACTTTTCCTGTGCCGGCTAAGGAAGGCAAGGAGCAGGCTGACTGGACCTGTAACCTTGTATGCTTTACTCTAGCTATCAGCTGTGAATCTTGTGAAAGATAATTTTCTTTCTGCAAGCTTTGCCTCTGAAAGTTGTTGTAGCCTTCTTATATCATCTCCTCCTTAACAAAGCAGCAAAGCCAAAATCTCAGTGGATTAAATGCTCTATTTTGTCTCCACATCAATATTTCATAAGGGATTTACATACAGTTAGTATGTTCCACTTCTCCTGCTCCTCATGCATGGATAGACAACAGGAGCAACTCTGTACTCAAACCCACCATGTGCACCAAGTAACACTTCGGTTAGCCAGTCCTTGCAAGCCCACACTGCTATTATTCCTCACTTGTTTCCCATTATCCTTGGCCTTCCCACTCTCCCCACCTACACAGAGTTAAAAATGCAACACTTCTAAATATACCTTTGGGATCTGTGGGTTTCCCAGCAGCAGATTTTGAGCCGTTGGCATTTGACGTCACCAGCCCTGAAAGAGCTGTCTCTTCCACAGCACTTTTCTCTATAAATCCTAAAGTCCTCAAAGAGACATGTCTCTCTCCGACTTTTGAATGGGGAAAATGTACCAATGGAAGGAGGAATCAGGAGCTGAGGCACTGACAAAGTTGTTGGCAAAACGCAGCTCTCCCAGCTCCCGCCCCTGCACTCTCTGCTGCACCCTGGCTCTTCACGGGCACAGTGATGGTGGTTTCTCCTTCCTGAGGTGGAGCCTTGCTGGAATAATTGGTGTACTAATTAAGAACTGCCCTAAACATCAGCCTGACTTGCAAGAAGTGGAAACCATCCTTTCTCCAAAAGAGCAGTTTGAGTAAAGATTAGAGGAGATCAGGAGCAATCTCCCGCTTCCTGCCTGTGGGAAACAGAAAACCCTTCAGGACACAACCGTATTTTTCTTCCTTTTTCCATCTCTAGCAGCATGCAGAGCAAGGGGACTCTTCTCTGGGGTTTCAGAGTCAGGCACAAAGAGTTCTTGTTCTTTTTGATCATACCCAGCCACACAGCAAATAAAACTTTTGCCATGCTGGAGCAGGTGGAGACACATGAAGGATCCCATAGGAAGCCTACACCGGAGCAAACTCCTGGCAGGGCCTGCAGCCCATGGAGAGAGGGGCCCATGCCAGCGCAGGCTTGCTGAGGTTACTTGTGACTCCATGGAGGGCCAGGACACAGCACTCTGGTCCTGAAGGTCTGCTCTCCTTAGAAGCCACACTGGGCGAGTTGGTGAAGAACTGAAGCCCCATGGGAAGGACTCACATTGGAGACGTTCATAGAGGTCTGTTTCTCATGAGTGGGACCCCACGCTGGAGCAGGTGCAGTGTGAGGAGTCCCCCGCCCTTCCCCACCAAGGAGGAAGGAGCAGATGAGACAACATGTCATGAACTGACCCCAACCCCCATTCCCTGTCCCAGTGAGCCCAGGAAGTAGGGAGGGTTTGGTTTTATTTCTCGTTATCCTACTCGGTTTGCATTTGGTAATAAATTACATTAATTATATTCCACATATTGCCTGTGCTATTAATTGCTGAATGAGCCTTCTCTGTCCTTACCTCAACCCACATGTCTTTTGTTATATTTTCTCTCCCCTGTCCACTTAAGGAGGGGAGCAATAAAGTGGCTTTGGTGGAGATCTGATTTCCAGACAGGGTTAAACCACTACACCCTCATTCGGTAATTTTATTACAGGTTGTCTTTAAAGCAACAATCACACAACTTTTTCCAACACTAACAGGAACCTGTGAAAAACCTGAGGGAGTACACAAGCAAAATTCCATTTCTCCCCTTTATGCAGGCTTTACAGCTCTCAAGACAACGTATTTCACTCCAGGTTTGTTTTGTTTCCTTGTCATCATCCCTCCAATGGGAAGTTGATCCTTGAACCCTGGGCTGCATTTGACAGTGATATAGCCATCTTCTTAACACTACTGCAATTAAAGGAATGCAGATTTATGCCATGAGTCCATATGTTCACACCAAGGATTGGATTCGTTATTTAATCCAGAAAAATGCATCTGAGATTTTTTTTTCAACACTATGCAAAGGTCCCTGATTAGCTTTCAATACTGTGAGCCAGATATTTTGTTCTGTATTTTGTACTAATGTTTAATCTCAGCAGGATCTCTGTTCTACGAAAGCTTTGAAAGGCATACAAATTAATTATATGTATCAAAGAAACCATCACAATTTCCATATCTAATTAGCACAATGTGGTAACATTCACAGTGCTATGCTGTTCACCATAATCTTCTTTGCAAGAGCTTATTTTCTACTTTCAAAGTCACGTTAAGGAAGACAGCCAATCTCCTGTTCTACACATCAAGCCATAAGCATTCATCAGGGTGTCAGCAGAGAGTAACACTTCTAGCCTGTCAATATTTAATCTGCAGTCAAATTAAATCATAGACCATTAGGCCCAGTTCATTAAGAGTTCAGTGCACATGTGGAACTGGATGTCATGAAGCTTCTAAATGAAGCATATGCAGTCTTCTGCTCCTTCACCATGGAAATACCACATATGCACACTACATATGCACAGCACCACTACACCCTCTTGTTCTTAAGTACACGCTGCATCAGCGCTGTTACTGCTGAGAAATCACCACATTGCCTTTGTGGATGGGCAGCCTGGACCCCTCTGCTGATGTCAGAGTTCAGCACAGGACCAAAGGGCTGGCATTAACTTTCAGCAGTGGGATAATCTTTGTGTAAAATGATAGTAAGAAACATGCCAGCTATGCAGGGAGCTCCGCCCCTTGCTCCTGTCCCCTCTCCATATTTTCTCAAATTTAACAAACTGGGCTTGGAGGAAGCTCATTCCTCCAGGTCTTTCTGAGAGCAGCAATTAAAAAGAAAACCCACCCTTAGATTGATGATCAGCAGCCACGCCTTCACCTCTCTTTGTGCAGCTCAAATGTGAGACAAACCTCGGGCCTGAAGGCGTCTGCCTTGTGCCAGACTGTGCTAAAGCAAAGTGCAAGGAGTGGGGTTGAGCTGAGATCTGGAGTCAAACCTTCAGATAATGTGGTACTGCAGCAACAGCCTGAAACACTGTTTACAGCATAGCTTGAGACTTCTGTAATAACACTGTGTAAATGGCACCTGCTCTTAGCTGGTGATGTGTCTGACAACAGGCAGCTCTGACTCAACATGGGTGAAGACAAGGCCGTCAGTGGCAGTTTAAAAGCCAGTTGACTGGAGATTAGCAAATGTGATGCTCATCCACAGGAAGGGCCAGAAGGAGGACCTGAGGAACTGTAGGCCTGTCATTCTGACCTTGTTGCCTGGGAAGATTACAGAGCAAAGCATCCTGAGTGTCATCATGAGGCACATGCCGGAAAAACAAGTGATCAGGCCCACTCAGCACAGGTTCATGAAAAACAAGTCCTGCTTGATCAACCTGGTCTCCTTCTATGACAAGATGACACACTTAGTGGATGAAGGAAAAGCTGTGGATGTTCTCTACCTGGATTTTAGCAAAGTTTTTGCACTATTCCCCACAGCATTCTCCTAGAGAAACTGCCTGCTCTAGGCTGGGCTGAGTAAAAAACCGTCTGAATTGCAGGCCCCAGAGAGTGGTGGTGAATGGCGTTAAATCCAGTTGGCAGCCAGTCACCTGTGGTGTTTCTCACTGTTGGTCTGCTTGAAGGTAGGAAGGCCCTACTGAGGGATCTGGACAGGCTGGATCAATAGGCCAAAACCAATGGCATGAGGTTTAACAAAGCCAAGTGTCAGATCTTGCACTGGGGTCATAATAACCCCAAGCAGTGCTTCAAGCTTGGGGAAGAGTTGGTTGACAGCTGGCTGAACATGAGCCAGCAGTGTGCCCAGGTGGCCAAGAAGGTCAACAGCATCCTGGCCTGTATTAAGAAGAGTGTGGTGAGCATGACTAGAGAAGCAACTGTCCCCCTCCACTCAGCACTGGTGAGGCCTCACCTTAAGTACTGTGTACAGTTTTGGGCCCCTCACTACAGAAAAGACAATGAGGTGCTAGAGCATGTCCAGAGAAGGGCGACAAGGCTGATGTGGTAACTGGAGAATAAATGTTATGAGGAGGGGCTGAGGGAACTGGGGTTGTTTAGTCTGGAGAAAAGGATGTTGAGGAGAAACCTAATTGTCTCTACAGCTACTGAGCGGAGGTTGTGGAGAAGCAAGTGCTGACCTTTCCTCCCTAGTGACAAGTGATAGGATAGGAGGAAATGGCATCAAGCTATGCCAGGGGAGGTTTAGATTGGATATTACAAAAAACTGATTCCCAGAGAGGGTTGTTAGGCATTGGAATGGGCTGCCCAGGGAGGTGGTGGAGTCTCCATCCCTGGAGGTATTTAAAAGGCAGGTAAATGTGGTGCTGAGGGACAGGGTTTAGTAGTGGATGGCAGGTTAGTGTGATGGTTGGACTTGATGATCTAAAGGGTCCCTTTCAACCAAGACAACTCTCTGATTCTATGATTCATCCTTTCAACCCAAAGCATTCTATGATTCTAATATAATTATCCTTTAAGAGACAGGGTCACTTGGAAACATAAAGTAGTGGGGAAGTCTGAATCTTTCTGCTATCCCAGTAAACTCTCCTTATCCCATCAAATAAGGTTTTGGTTTCCTGGGTTTTTCCTCTCCCTCCCTTCCCAACTCCCTCAATTACACCCCCCTCGCCCCTCCCCACTTAAAGAACAAGCATTTGTGTGGTGCTCAGCTCTCAGCAGGGGCAAAGCCACGACAGTCAATGAGAACACATTGTCCTTTTCAGAGTCAAGTAAATGTGGTAAATGCTTTATTCCTTATGAGATAGAACAAAAAATGGAAACCAAAGAAATAAACCAACAAAGTATCATGAAGGTGAACTAGGAAATGATAAAGAAATGGGACTTAACTACAACGGCTATCTAATTCCAAACAACTATCCTAAAAAAAAACCTAATTAGTAAAGGAAAAGACAGAGAAAAAGAGCAGGTGCTGCGGGGTGCCCATGGGGGCTGGTGTATGCCCCAGCTGCTGGCCCAGGCCCGGCTTCGATGGTTCCGAAGTCTCCCTAATCTTGCTGGTGATGTGGCCTCTTGGGCTCTGAATGGTCGTCTGGGGAGCCACTGGCCCTCCTCTTTGGGGGGCGCCGGGGTGAGGAGGTGGGAGTTCTCCTGGGTGACAAGTCCCTGCCCTGGGCAGCAGTGGAGGGAGCTTCCTCCTCTTGCTCTAGCTCCTCCAAGGCTTCCTCCTCCATGCTGGGGTTGGGGGCAGGAGTGATCCTCGGCGAGGGAGGAGGAGATGGCTGAGGGGAGGGGATAGGAGTCCCCTCCGGTGAGGAGGCAGGACTTTCTTCTGGGGAGGAGGTGGAAGTCCCCCCAGGGGAGAGGGCAGGCCCAGGGCTGTCTGCAGGGCTGTCCTCCTGCTCCTCAGCAGCCTCGGAGTCCAGTTGTTCCGTGTACTGAAGCATCTGCCCCCTGCACCGCTCAGCAGCAGCCTCGATGAGCTGGCGCACAAAGGTCACCGTCTGGTCGTGCAGGACATGCTGGAGCGAACGGACCAACGCCAGCTCATCCAGCCCGTGGTCACACAGAGTGGAGATGATGATGCTCTGCATAACACGTGCCTCCCACCACTCAGATGCTGACAGCAGCCCCTGTTGCAGCCAGGGCAGCAGGGGCTCCAGTGCCTCCTCAGAATGCTGGAAGAAGGCTGCCCAGGCCTCAGGTGGGAAGCCAGACACCTCTGTGCCGGCTGATGGTTCCGCTCTCCCCTGATCTTGCACGTTGTCATCGTCGTCCTGTGGATCTGATGGTGGTCTAAGATGTATCTCCAAGAAATCGTCCTCTGACCGCAGGGAGAAGCGGATGGTGTTGACAGGCTGGCGGCACAGGGCACACGATGACTTCTGTTTTGCCCACCGCACGATGCAGCCCAGGCAGAACTTGTGGCGACAGGGTGTCACATAAGCCACGTCATCTGGAGCATCCTGGCAGATGGGGCAGCTCCACTGTTCCTCTGTGGCCATACTGGCTTCTTGCCGCGGGCTGTGGAGAACTGCACTGCAGAAGGGAGAGGGGCCACAGTCACTGGCTGTCCTGGCAAGACGAGCGGAGGAAGCATGTCCAGGCCCCTGGCTCCAGAAGGACACCCTCCCAGCTCTCCATGCCCCACGGCCCACCCCATGGCCACCCAATAGCCACGAGTCCTCACACAGCTCACCTCCGCTACTGAAAGCACACCACACAGTGTCCAGTTGCCTCAGCCAGGCAGGGCCGGGGAAACACAGGGCACAGCTCCGGGACGGGCACCAATAGCTGTCGATGGCAGACACCGAAACACCGCTCAGCACCTAGAGAAGCCTGGCTCGAGCCTCCACACCTCGCAGGCACGCTCAGTGGGAGTCCAGGCACGAGCCAGACTGAGCTATCCTCTGCCGGCACCCCAAGAGAAGCACCTAGCAACGTGACATCACAGCCCACTTCCAGGTGACGTCACGGTGTGCCACCTGCTCCAGGCGTTCTTGCACAGGTAGTGCTCTGGCTGGCACTGGCACCTGTGCGGATTGAAAATGTCATCATTTCCACACTCCTGGAACTTGGAGCCTGGCAACACTTCATTTTTTGACACGTTTGATCACAAGCACAAATAGTCCAGGGATGACCTAGCTGAGGCTGGACAGATGAGAAGAAGCCATCAGCAATCTTAGCAGGGAAAGGCTCCTCACACCCTTCCCCTGCTGCACTGTGGGGTCCCACCCATGGGAGACAGTCCTCCACGAACTTTTTCCACAGGAGTCCTTTCCCACAGGGCTGCAGCTCTTCACCAGCTCCCCCAGTGGGTCACTTCTGTGGGGTGCAGTCATAAATCACAGAATGTTGTCAGTCTCTCAGGCCCAGACTGCTCCAGCCTGGCTCTCCATGGAGTCACAGGCCTTCCCCCCCCCAGCAAACCTGCTCTCTCTTGGTTCTCTCTCTCTCTCTGTCTCCTCCTGTCTCTCTCCATGAAGTTGTAGATCTGTGGCCTGGTGCTTCATCCAAATTCACAGCATCTCCTGCATGTGTCCAGTTGCTCCAGCGTGGGGCCTCTCCTCACGCTGCAGGTGGGGTCTCGGCCTTTTCCATGGGCTGCAGGGGCACCTCCTCAACCACCTTCTCTGGCCTTGTTGCCTGCACAGTTTCTTACATCTTCTCACTCCCTTCTCTGGGGGCAAAATGCAGCTGCTTGTGGGTTTTTTCCCTCCTAAATATGGTTCCCAGAGGCACTGTGACCACCGCTGGTGGGCTCATTAACAATGACTCTGGCCTTGAGCTGGCTGGTGTTTGCTCTGTTGGGCCTGCAGCGAGCTTCTGGCTGCTTCTTGCAGGAGCCACCCCTACTGCCCACCCCTCTTCACCAAAACCAAACCATGCAAAGCTACAACAACGTGGGGTTCTTTCAGATGACTCACATGTTCGTTCATGAGAAAAGACTCTCCTTCTATCCATTTACCCTCATGTAAACAGCTTTACTAGCAGCTACTTCTAAACTGTGATCTTTACTGTGTTTCAATAGGTTATATTCATAATTGATAAACTATACTTATGCTTTTTACACACATTTTATGTGATGTCAGGGTTTGTTGATGCACTTGATTATGAAAATGTGATACCAGTTATTTTTGATTAGGTTCTTATCATCAAAGTCATTTGTATTTCTATATAAAAAGCATTGTCCTCCAAGTGATATCTTAGGTGAAGTTATTTTTTGAGACTAACTTGATTAGATTATATATTTAATTCCTTATTTAATATTTATACTCTTCAAATTTGCTATTTCAAGCTTGGTAGGAAACTGTCCTTCTAACTTTTTGTTACAGAGGAACATGTTTTCCCTACATAAAGAAGAATCGGGGAAGTCTGAACATTTCTGAGACATGTGAAAATGACTAAATGACTTCCTTCAAAGAAAGTGTTTTTCAGTCTTACCCTGTTTTTACAATCAAAAATGAGTTCCTTGCTCTTTCCTTTACTAGGCTATGAATTTATAGTTCACAGGCAAGTTCACTCCCTAGTTCCAATAGCTAATGGAAATTGAATGTATTTAAATGTGTGTGATGTCTGGGGAATGCTTGAATTTAATAAATACAAACTATAAACCAGTATATTTAAGCCTCATGATACAACATTTGATTCCAGCTTTGGAGTAGATGCACTACAGGAAAATTCACTTTCATTCACATTCACTTAATTACATACATACTGCAGCAACGGTCACACAATTTCTAACAATTCTTCCTGATTCTTTTAGTAAGAACTAGCTGAGTATTTCCCCTACATTCTGAATAATGCTTTTATTTTCCATGTCTAACAGGAGGGAGAAATGAGGATGCTATAATTCAGGCACCCAGTAATGAGAAATGGGAGAAATTAACAGACTAGCAACACGTTTCATGTGTGGTTTTACTTGAGGCCATATTGCCATGGTCTCTGAAGATCAAAGCTTACAGGCTCTTTGTAATTCCACTTAATAGTGTAGAACCACAGAGTCACAGAATCCTAGGGATTGGAAGGGACCTTGAGAGATCATGGGGTCCAACCCCCCTGCCAAAGCAGCTCCCTAGGACATATCACTCAGATAGGCGTCCAGACGGGTCTTGAATATCTCCAGAGATGGAGACTCCACCACCTCCCTGGGCAGCCTATTCCAGAGCTCTGAAAAAATAGTAAAAATTAGAGGGAAAAAAAACCCCAAAACCTCACACCAAAAACTTTCCAATTTTTTTCCCGTTGAAATCATCAAGAAAATTAAAAGAGAATTCAGAATATCTTCAGAAATGACTGAAATTGAAACATTTCTCTGAAATAATTTACTGACCAGAGAAATCCACTTGTAATTTATTACCGTAATCAGAACAATGGTGGGAGGAAGGGAAACAAGCTGGCGCTGTTATCTGCTGTTTCCAACACTTCTGGCAGGCTCTGCCACAAGAGGCTGTTTAACAAGACATGTAGTTATAGGTGAGATGTACAGATTCAAAGCTAAGGGACATGTAACAAAGCAGGAACACAAATGACTCTTCTTTTAGCTTGGTTGAAACTCAACAGCAGCTACTGCTGAAGCCTGTGTCAGACCTGGCTTTTCTTCCTGAATTCATTAACATACCCCACACACTCTGTGCCCCTGAACAACAAAAAGGCAGCATATGGTAAGATGGCAAGGGTTTACATTCTTTAGGTTGTTCAAGACAAGACAAAACCAAGACAGGCTTCATAATATGGTCACTGCTTAACTCCATCCCAGGTTTAGTTGAGTACTGGTAAATTCACTGCCACATCATGGGCACTAAAATGAGATCTTCAGTGATGAGCAGTAGAATGAGGTATATTCATAGAATCATGGAACGGTTTGAGGTGGAAGAGAGCTCAAAGCCCATCTTGTTCCAATCCTTTCTACCAGACCAGGTTGCCCAAAACCTTATCCAACCTGCCCTTGAACACTGTCAGGGATCCAGGGGCAGCCTCAGCTTCTCTGTGCAGCCTGTGCCAGTGCCTCATCACGCTCATAGTAAAGAATTTATTTCTTGCCTCTACTAAAAGGATCACATAAAGGAAGTTGTGGGTAGCACTCAAGGCCACGTGTTGAAAAGGTTTGTTCATTGCAAAATGGTGACTGACTGATGAAGAAAAATTGTAAGAGAAATAGACTACATGGGAAACAGGATTGTAAGTATTGCTTTGATACTGGATCAACTTGACACTTCACTTTTTTATAAATGGCTATAGCAAAAATATGAGAAAGATGCTGGAAATAGTGACAGAAATTATGAGTGGAAAGAAGCTTCTAAGGGAAAAAAAGCCTGAAAGAATGTAGGAAAAGTAATGGGAGGGTGTGGCAGAAATATAGAGAACATTGGGTGGTATTTTTTAGCGCGTTGGCAGAAAAGGAGTGTTGCAAGTTACCCTTTCTTGTAGATGATGACACTACCTGTAAGCCACTGTACAAAGTGACTCACAGAGCACTCATGGGAAAAAAATGGGGTTCTCGGTTACTTCTTCATGAGCTGTTTTGCTCTTCCAGGTCTTAAAGCAACTCTAACCTCCCCTTCCGCTCCCTTCTTAGCAGACTTCACTCTTGTCATGATTTCACTCCCTTCTTCCCCCCGATCGCAGCACAGGGGGACAGGGGCTGGGAGATGGGGACTTCGGTCAGTCCCTTGCAAGTTGGCTTCCTCCTTGGCTGGGGATGGGGGGACAACGGCATTCCTTCCTCACCCTGCTGCACCGTGGGGTCTCACCCAGGGGAGACAGTCCTCCACAAACTTCTACAACATGAATCCTTTCCCACAGGGCTTTATCTTTTTATCACAACGTCTCTCAGTCCCAGTCCTCTGTGGGGTTATAAGGCTCCCCCAGCAAACCTGTTCCAGTGCAAAACTCTCTCTTGCTCATCTCTGTGTCTCTGTTTCTCCTCATGGCTGCAAGTGCTGGCAGGGGCTTGTTCCAACGTAGGGTCACAGCATCTCCTCTATGTCTCCGCCTGCTCCATGCAGTGTGGAGCCCCTCTCGGCCTTCTCCATGGGTTTCTGCAGGGGCTGCAGGGACATCTTTCCCTCTGTCACCTGGGCTGCCTCCTCCCCAACCCATTCCAGCCTTGGTGTCTGCACAGCTCGTTACATCTTCTCGCTCCCTTCTCCGGTGGGAAAAACGCAGCTGCTTCCAGGTTCCAACCATGAGGAGCTGAACATACAAATTAACTCCCCTCCCCTTAACTCTTTCTTTTTTCCATCCAAAAACCCCCATTATGTTATATGCTACACAGCCCAGCAAATATCTTTGTAACCCTTAGCTGGACTCACCCCAATTTTTCAAAACCTGGATGACTCAAAAACTGAACACAGAACCACACATATGGTCTCAGAAATGTTGAGAAATCATGGGTTTATATTGCCTTTTATTCTTTTATACCTAACTTTCATAGCTATGTGTGTGTACATTTTACAAACATACCTATGAACACAAGAACATTTTATTAGTCTTTTAACTCAATAGGTCAATTTCTAATAAGAGATTTTTCAAGGGCACATGTATGTTAAGTTTCAGGTTATAGTATTGTTAGCATCACAAACTTACTGAAACTGAAGAAAAAGAACAGGAGGAGGTTAAAAATAAAAAAAAAAAAATCAAAAAATCATGGATTGCTGAAGGGATTATAGGCAGTCTGTAACAGTTGCAGTATGGAATTTACAGCCAGGGAAAAGGAAAAGCATATCGCTCTGTCCCTGGTATAAAACATAGATGTGTGCCTTAACAAGCTGGAGGAATATCTGAATATGTTTACAAAAATAAGTATGTGCAGGTAATGAGATTTTTGCCAATGAGGACTGATACCAAGTACCAAAGTTTAAAGACCTCTGTTTTAGGAAGTAAACAGGATAGCTTGAGTGGTGAAAACCTTTAATGGAAGAGACTGCTCCTCTGCAAATGGGTGCATAATTTGACTGAAAAGAAGGAACTTTTTTAACAGAGCTTACCCCCCTCATTTTTTTATTGATAGAAATGGAATTATTTTGAAGCATTACATCTGTACTGTTGTGGTATTTAATAATTTGACTAGAAAAAGTAAAGTAGATTGCCTTGCTATACAGGATGTTAGTGATTTTCTATCTTATAATCTCCTCTCACTTTACTGTTAGTAATTACTGAGAACATACTGCTTTTTACTGGGATCACTCAAGGCAACTAATTACATGGTTCTAATGAAGTGATCTGTAATGCAGACTTGAAACTTTTTCTATTTCATAAAAAGTGATTTTATAGTGTCTTCAGGAAGTGGGTAATTCTAACAAAAAAAACCCCAAACAAGCAAACAAGCAAAAAGCTTGGTATTGCCTCCAAAGAATCAAGTGGGAATATAAGATACATCATTGATATTTTTCTTTCTGAAGAGGACAGGATAATGACAGTATCCTGATGTTCTCTTTGTTTCACTTAATAAATTCTCTCTCTCCAAATGAAGAAATTTACAGAAACATAAGGAAGTAAGAAAGATTTACATGAATTTAAAACACATGACATATTTAAGAATGATCTATGTGGAGAGTCTTTAAGAAATTACCTATTATACTGCATTTAATTTCTAGTAGATTGCTTTACCTACAAAACACAACTCCATTTTACATCATGTGCAATGTTTCCTCCTAAAAACAACTGTGAGGCATTGGAGTGGGATTATGCATTGCCTTTTCTCCATGTCTTGGAAGTCTGGGGAAAATTAAAATATTTGTGTTTTTTGAAAAATGGCTCTTAGACCAGTGAGAAATGTACAACAATACCATATGAAATGATATTGTTATTCCTGCAAGCAACCTGTTCAAAACCATTTCGATAGCTAACAAGGTTTAATATGAAATTGTGTTACATAGGAATAGCTAATATGTTATAGTTACTGGTTCCATAGAGCAGCATAATTCCCATTATTAAAATAAAAATTATTTTACTTACATGTTTGCAATGTAGCTTGCCTTGTCTCAAATTATTGCACACTATACTGAAGTTGCAACATTAAAGGCAATTATTATGAAAACAAATAGCGGGCTCAAATTTAAATCTTAGTATGTGATGTGTTAACTCCACTGAGAAGCTCTAGACATACAGACAGAGGTTTTTATTTACAGATGAGTAGATCTCTGCTTACAGTACGTTTTTGAATGCTTCGTAAATTCAGAACTTGATGTAGAAGCTTTTCAGTCTATGTTTGGAAAAATGCCTCACACAGCTTTAAATAATGATACTGATCCGTGTTACAAGAACATGAGTGAAAACCACCACTAGTGTTTCTTTACGACTTCTTCATTGGAACACTGAAAAACAATTATTCTTAATAATAATGGGTTTATGGTAGGGGACACATAGCCTGTGACATGACCATTGTCACTTGCATTTTTTAAATCAGTCAGGATTTCATTCCGTTAAAGAAAGCCTAGAAATACTGCCTGATGGGGAAAGCTTAGGAAAGACTGATGTTTAATGAGTTCACATAATTTGTTTCCTTTTGATCTTTTCTTCCTTTTACACATCGTATTCTTTCATTCACAAAGTTACAGCATGATGCTTTGTTGAGCTGTTTGGTGTTGAAGTGTAGGCATTTCATCACCCAGAAGAAAATCTATAAATATAACAATAGTATTTGCCAGGCATTGATCATCATTTTTCCTGGTGTAAAAGGATAATGAAAATGTTGTAGCAGCCCAGCAGATTTTTACCCAATGTTACACTTGCCTGTCAAACCAGTATTTTGTTGAATGATACAATCTAAATTAAATTAAAACAGAGACGGATTTAGGGAAAAAGGGTAGAAAAAAAAAAGTGTCTAAACAAGTAGAGATTATGAGGAAAGCTGGAGCTAAATTATTGGTTCTCAGTGCTGATACTTTGAAGATTATAAGTAATTGGTATCTTCCCTACAGACTTCTAGCTGAACTTTAAATCTGTGGAAGCAGGTAGCCCCACCACTTTATTATGTTTAGAGACAAGGGGCATGGCAGATTGAACATTTTTATTTATTTATTTATTCTAAAACAATGTTGACCTGTACAGAAGGTGTCCTTCACACCTCTAGCATTTCTCAGGTTTTGGAGAAATTGTCTTTGACCAGGGCTTAATATCCTCATGTAATATACCGCTGATTATTTCTAGGTACTGGAGTGAAAAGCCTGATGTTATTTTTTTTTCGATTCTGTGTTTTTTCTCAGGATGCAGTTTTTACAGCCGTTCACAAGGGATACTGATAAAAGCAGATCTGATGCTGCACTGCAGTTCTGTTCTCCTCCCTTCAGAAAACGAAACAATTTTATTGCAACTGAAAGACAGTGTTTTGTAATTCCCTAATATGGGTGTTTAGTAATAGACAGTAAAGATAGGTCCTTTTGCTTTGCTTAGCAGCAATCTTCCTACAACATGCCACAAGTGTGAGTGAATTTGGACAAGAACACGAAACAACTGCTCAATAGGGTGTAAACAGTGCAATAAGGTGGGGAAAGAGTATGTGGCAAAGGCTGAAATTGGCTTGTGGTGGGAGTATTTCTGATCCTGTTTTCTGATGTGAACGTCCACACAGAGTGCTATCTGAGAGTCAAAGGCGTTTGATGCTTCTGATAGCTTTTGTGCTCACCTTAGACAGTTTTACATCACTTCCTTAGCCACTGTTTCTACCACTTACCATTTGAAATTATAATTCTTTTGAGACACGGTCCATTTATCGATATCTAAGTTACTAATGCTTTGGGATCTCTGTGTTGAGTGAAGCCTCTAAAGTGCAACTTTTTTTTTCCTTAATGATGTAGGTTGTTATGTTTTTTTCAAGTTATTATATAATATGTTTGTAGGTGTTGATTTTCCTCTGGTGTTGGATGAAAAAGCAGACACTCTTTTACTGAGAAAATGCCATCAGAGAGGTTTTGTTTCTGTCATTGGAACAAAATTGCTACTTCTTACATAGGGTAAGATTAATTTCTCTGAAACGTGACACTGCACTGCTGGGAAATCTGACATATGGTCATTAATGACCTGCTCGGCTTCACAAATGTTTGCTCCAGTGTGAGAAAGGCTGGAGGCATTTGCAACAGCCTTTCTTTCTTTCCCATGCTAATTCTCCTGAGCTGTGTTACCGTCTGTTTCTTGCAAACAAACAAGCTTTGTCCTGTTTTCACTTTCCACACTTGATATGGCAGTAAAACTTGGGGCTGAATTTTGTTTCCTGGTAGTTTTCTGCTTCACATGGATACTCCGATGATTTGCAAGCCAAAACATACAGGCCAAGATAACAGCTGTCATCATCAGCTTGCTGTTTAAATACTAATGATTGCATCTCTGTTCTTGGAATAAGGATGTTAATGGATCATGCATGGGATTCTTCCTACTAGACAAACCAAACTAAGATACTGCTTTTAACTTACACATTAGTGTAACTTTAAATTTTTAGAAAACAAAACCTATGAGAACCCCACTGCATAAAAACCCTCACAGATACTTGATAAAACAAACAAAGTATGTACAGTGACTATTCTGCCTTAGGTACCTGCAGAAATGGCAGTGCAAATGAAGACTTTGTATTAAAATGCATTCTGAAATGTGTTTCTGTGTTTTGAATTATAGAATCATAGAATGGCATGGGCTGGAAGGGACCCCAAGGATCATAGAGCTCCAACCCCCCTGCCACAGGCAGAGACACCAACCTCCAGGCCTGGACCTACACAAGGTTGCCCAGGGCCCCATCCAACCTGGCCTTGAACACCTCCAGGGACAGGGCATCCACCACCTCTCTGGGCAGCCTGTTCCAGCCCCTCACCACTCTCTCTGTAAAGAACTTCCCCCTAATATCTAATTTGAACCACCCCTCATTGAGCTTTAATCGGTCTCTCCTTGTCCTGCCATTGTCTACCCTTTTAAAAAGTTGATTCCCCTCCTGTTTTTCTGATCCCTTTAGGTACTGGAAGGCTGCAATGAGGTTCCCCTACAGCCTTCTCTTCTCCAGGCTGAACAAGCCCAGCTCCCTCAACCTCTTTTCATACAGGATGTGTTCCAGTTCTCTAATCATCTTTGTGACCCTCCTCTGAAACCTCTCCAACAGTTCCAGTTTGAAGCTAGTTCATTTTTTTTTTATTTAATACTCTGAGGGAATGAAAAAACCCCAACCCAACAAATTGATCTGTTTATCTTCTGTGACTCCAGAGACACTCAGACATCAAACCCCAGCTGGGCTTATGTTTACTTTTCTTAATCCTCTATTAGACCAACCTTTGACTTATTCCTCGCTTATGAAGTATGAGGGGAATATTTGGATGTGCTAGAAATTAGTAATGACCTTATTCTAGGGGATACATCAATGTGTGTTTTGTAAATTTATGGACATTTTCCAAGATAAAGAATGAAACAGGTTTTGTGTCTCCTTCTCCCCCCCACAGAAACCCTGAGGTATCTGGTAATGTATTTATTGTTTGGTGTCTCTGCTTTATGGTGTCATTGGCTACAAAGATGATCTGGGCACTTGAATATCTTTTGTATGAGGAGAGGCTGAGGGAGATGACTCAGTTTGGTCTGGAGAAGACTGAGGTGGGATCTGATTAATCCTTATAAATATCTAGAGTGGATGTCTAGAGGAAGGGGCTAGACTCTTCTGAGCGGTGCCCAGTGGCAGGACAAGGGGCAATAGGCACAAACCGAACACAGCAAGTTCCACCTCAATATAAGGAAAATCTTAAAAACTTTACTTTGAGGGTGATAGAGATGGTGGAGTCTCCTTCTCTGGAGATACTGAAGACCTGCCTGGAAGTGATTATGCAACATGCTGCAGGTGATCATGCTATGGCAGTGAAGTTGGACTGGATGATCTCCAGAGGTCCCTTCCAACCCCTACTACTGTGTGATTCTTATTCTATAAGATCTCCTGATTTTGTCTGGGATAGAGTTAATTTTCTTCCTAGTAGCTGGTATAGAGTTGTGTTTTGGATTTAGGTGGAGATATGATATTGATAATACACTGATGTTTTTAGCTGTGCTAAGTAATACTAAGTCAAGGAGCTTTCAGCTTCCCAAGCTCTGCCAGGGGTTGTATAAGGAGGTGGAACCATAGCCAGGACAGCTGACCCAACCTGGCCAAATGGATTATTCCTTACTGTATGACATCATTCTCAGTATATAAACTGTGGCAGTTGGCTGAGTGGTGATGATCGCTGTTCAGGAACAGGGTGGGCATCAACCAGTGAGTGGTAGCAGTGTGCTACAGCATCTTTCAACCAAGTGTTCCTGTCTTTTGCTCTTAGATTCTGGAGACCAAACAAGTGAAAATCAGAAAACTATGGAAGTTTTCAGAGATGTTAAGAGGAAAATAAATTTACAAGAAGTATAGGATGTCTTATCACTTGATTGTAGCTAGGTTTCCTTCCACTTGGCGAAACATTCATGCTGGGAGGTAGTTTTCAAAACCTTTCATTAGAATAGAGATGTAATTTACAAGCTGACTGTTTCAAGGAAAATCTTTAAAGTTCCCTATTTTCTTTCTTCAGGCACTCTTGGTACTACTGGTGAAATTGTAGCAGATGGAGATGAAATGGCAGCGCTTTGTGGTACCTCTGAAAGAAAGTATCAGTTGTGCATGAAACATTTATAGTGAGGAAGAGAGCAATTCAAAAGGATACATTTTTTAAAAAAAATCACACTATATTAAGTAACTAATGCAGTGATCTCAAAATACTTATGAAATAGCGTGGATCAGTACAAGGCATGAGTAAAACAGAAATTTGAATCCTGCTGTTTTGAGAAAAAAACTGAAACTGCTCATTCTCAAGGGAACATCTTTTAGCAAAGGAAGTCTGACTACAGTCTCCTCGGCATTAATTGCACTTTGATTTCAAAATTTCCATTCCCTGTCTTCAGCCTAAAAGCAGCAAGCTTCCCCCTTTGTAAGGTTGCAAATCTGGTGAAAGATTTGACCATGGACTAGACTAAAATGACTGATTTTTTAAAAAACTATTTATTTATTTAGAAATCCACTGTAGTCAGTAGAAAGAAATAGATATTCTTAAGACACTTCAGGAACTCAGAGTAGCAGCTCTGAAATGCTATTAGCTATAGAGGGAACCTCAGAAAATTGCCTTCATTGGGAGTTTATGCTTTGTCATAAAAGACATTGTACTTGAAGAGAGCCTGCAAGTAGCTTACTGCCAGCTGTAGTAATGTTAAACAGAAGAGGACTAATGCAACATGAAAAGAAAAATTTGCTAAAGAAAAATGCACTTACAAATGGTGGGATTTTTGTGTATGTGAGACCTCAGCTTGAAAAACAAGGGCTGTATCAACTAGAGCAGGTCATAAAGTGTTGAACTCCTTTAAAACTATTGGATAGAAAAGAGAAATCAAGAAGTCAAACTTAACTTCCAACTCAACAGATGGAAAGTAACAGACTTTGAAAATATAAGCAATTACAAAATAACAGAATTTTGGGAGATAGATATCTGAGTACCACTCATCTGCACTGTTACAGTTAAATATAAAAAGGATATATCATATCATCTATTAGTTTCTTTTTGCAAGAACTCATCTTTATTTTTCTCTCCTGGGATAGGGTTATCTACTTCACATATAATTTCAGTCAACTCCAGACTTTGTATTAATACGAAATGAACGGCACTGCTTTATAAAGTGGTTTTCTAAGATTTAATAGTGGCTGGAGCCAAAGCTATTAATGGCTCTTTCAATAATACTGTTCAATAAATATAAATCTGTGCTGAAACAATTTTATTTGTAACACAGAGATACAGCCAGGATTCAGGACAAAGTTCCCACTGGACCTTGCTTATTTGCTAGAACACTTACTCTCTGCTCAGAAAAACAGAGAAAAATTTGGTGATGACTCATGGTTTTTAGGCATTAATTGTACACAGCATTTCTCTGGTCTAAAGGATACAGAGATCTCTCTAAACCATCACAAATGCAGGACGTCCATTAACATACATCAGTGCTCACAAACTCTATGTGGACAAACATGGAAAACTGCATGTGTAGTTATTTGGAGGATGATTTCTCATTGCTTGAGCTTTAGCATGGCAGAAGCTCTGAAGCAGCTGGGATTTACCTTCACTTTTCAGAATTTGCTGCTTGCCAAAAAGCAACCAAACAAAAGCCCTTTCAAGAAGACAGGCCAAAACCTGAAGATTCAAAGGCAGCTCAGGGAATACTTCCAAAGAGGGAAGAACAGATTAATGGACTTGGGCATTCACTCTTTAATTTAGTTCCAGTGTATAAAGAAAATAAGTGTTTCTTTTCATTCTGAATACATTCCTGAAAGGCTGATCCAAAAGAGACGTATTCCGAAAATGTTCTGTCTCTCCTTATCCACCTATAATTTCTTTTTATTTCTTTCTCATTCAGCTTCTTTAAACTAGAATGCAGAGGGGAAGGAGAATTTTTTCATCCATCTCAGCTGATCATGAACAGTCTGACCATGGAATGCCAAACAGTTAAGCAGATGGAATCTTAACTATGAATCAAATGCTCAGTTCTAAAAAAAACCCACACAAGCACCAATCTGTATTTGTCTTAGTGGTGGCAGATCTGCCCTGGACTGAGACAACTGACTTAAAGCTGTGTAATTTCTTCCAAAGGAAAATCACCTGGCTGCTGTCATAGGTGCCTTCATGGGGTCATTTGCATTGTTAAGTGAAATTAAAAGAAGGTGATGCCAAGGTGACATGGTAGCTCAAATGTTGTGCAGTGTTGCTTTGGCTTAAGCAAGTCCCTATTCCTTTGGTTATAAAAGCTTTATGAAATGGTTGAGTGTGGCTCATTGTATGGTAACTTACCGTGGTTCAACACGTTCACCCAGCCAGGATGGCTGTACTGCCTCCAAGGCAATAACGGGCATGTTATCAGGCAGCTTTCCATGGGATTCAGCTCTGGTTCTGCTTTGCTTGAAAAGCTTTGTTTCCAGTGTTGTTCCTAGAAATGCAGCCAGGCCATCTGTCCACAGAGTGCTGGTCCACAGGCATTTTTCCCTTCCCTGGACCACAGAGCTATTATGTGTGTGATTGCTACGTGAGCCTTGACATCAGTGATCCTTACTCAGGTACTTTGGCATTTTTGTTTTTCAGGCAGGCTGATGCCATCAAGTTGCATTGAGACTTCAGGACGGTGTCTGCCTCATTACTGTAGTTTTGACTCAGCCTGTGGAAACCAAAGGCTGTCTCTCAAATAGCAAATTACAGCAGGATGGAAAGGGAACAAAGACTTAACTGGAAAGCTGGTAAGTCTCCCAGGTGTTTCTCAGTTACCGTTTATGAGAGTGCCTTCAGTCCCTGTCTAATTCTATTTACCTGCTGGTCAGGCAGCTTTGTTCTTTGTCAGGGAGAGCAACTGTTCTCCATGCCTGCACCTTATTAAATTTTCCTTTGCAAAAATAGAGTCTTTGTGCCTTGGCTTTTCCCCCACTTTATGCAGGCAAGTTGAAATGGTGATCAAATCGATTACCACACATGACTTTCTGAAACACTCTTTCAAGGTTTTGGAGGTTTTTCCCCCTCAGATCTCTTATTTTGGAATAAAAAGGTGTCCCTGTCCCCCACTCCAAGTTATCTTGCAGAGTTTCTTTGTGTTATTTCTGGTTACCTACCATTGTTGACTCTATGTTTGATATTTGCTGGGATAATGAACAAAACGATGGATATGTATAAATGCACATTTGCACAGGAAGCTCATTTTACTCTTTGGTCCAGCAGTAGGGTAAACAAAATGCTTTCAGATTTTTACCATTTGCTTTCTTTTTTTTTCTCTGCTTTCCCTTCCCTTCCTGAAAATGGTTCTGTAGGGGACTGAGACAGAGGTTGGGTTTACACATGTGTTTTACAAATCCATGAAGTGGAACTATTCCCTTTTCCCAGAAAGCACAAGTTATTCCTAAGTGAACTCAGGCAAAAGAGAGACAGTTAACTCCGGTCCAGCTGCAATTAACAGTACATCTTCAGCTCAAGTGTGAAAGACCTAAGCTAAGACAACATTCACGATCTTAACTGTGGAGCATCACCGATGGAAGTGTCCATTGGTCTACCCCCTTGGGGAATACGTTAGACTACTAAGCTCCTTGGCTGGAATTCATCCCAGTAGTAGGACAAACTAAAATGATCCATGTACTGTCTCTTGATTCTCCCCTTTTGCCTCCTTCATGCTTTATAATCTGACTGCCACTGCTTCTTGGGATCTTGGAGGCTGTTCAGGATTTATTTCCTGGGGTGGGTGGGAAGTCTAATTTGCCATGATTTCTTTCCTGGTTCATACAAAACAGACTGTATGTTAAAATGTGTCTACAAGAGAAACAGCAACTAAATTGAATCTGCAAGTAGGTGTATTTAAATGCATAGGGAAATTTAGCACATCTGCCATTGGCCCAAGTAAATGAACTGATGATGCCTCAAGAAAATTACCAGTTTTCATTTTTGGGTGTACACAGAGGAAGAAATGTAGCCAAGCAGCTAAGTATATAGGTCATTAGAGAGTTTCAGAATAGCCATTTCCACTCCTTTGCCTACTTAGGTATCCCATTAAAGCATTCCCTTTGTTCCTTCAAGAGCAGGAGGAGTGGGAAGAACAAGCCTCATTTGCTAGTACTTGTGCCTTGGAATGAAAAGCAGATCGATGAAGATGATGCCTGTAGACACACTTCCCCAGTTATCAGAACAAAAAGACTCCTGAGACTGCTACCTGCGGTTCATAAAGGTCCTGTCACACAGATTCCCACAGCCATGAATGCTAAAAGAAAGGCACTCCTGAAATAAATGAGTCTATCTGGTAGATGAGCAAGGGCAGGGACACACTATGTAGTTCTGAGAAATACAAGCCCTTTTGCCTGCTCCTCTGTAGTTTTACTTCTGTGACCTCAGTTCACTATGCACTTGGCAAATGAGGAACATGCACCCTGCTAATGCTGCATGAGCCTGACACCTGGACCTTGCTGAGAAGCCTCCTGCTGCAAGCCTGATTTTCTGCATGCAAGATCCTTTACTCATGGGGCTAATTAGATGTGGCTCCAAAAGACAACCTGTGGGAGTGAAGCTGGATTGTCTTAGCCCAGATTTAGTAGAGGGATTCCTCTGGAAGTGGTGCACCTGGAATCACAGAATAATCCCAGTGGGGAGGGATCTCAGGAGACCCCCTTGTCCAACCTGCTGCTCAATGCAGCATCAGCCATGATATGAGATCGGGTTGCCCAGGGCTTTGTCCTGTTGGGCCCTGGAAACTCCAAGAATAGAAAGTGCACAGCCCCTGTGGGCTTGATGCATGGGAACTCCAAGTTAGAATTTGGTTAGTTACAGAAAAGGTCTGACCAGTGGAATCTAAGTGTCCTGTTTAACCACAGTGGAATGGCAATGCTGATTTATGCTGAACAATGGACTATGAAAATTGCTTCTGTCAGGCTCAGATTTCAGAGAGGTTTCAGGGTCTGAATAGTTAGTTTTGTAGAACCCTACATTGAATGCCTTGCAATTGAATGTTTAACACCCCCCGCCCCCACACACACACGGATGTCTAATATTATCCTTGGAGTTGGTACTAAAGTAGAACTTGTACCAGCGGCTTTGCTTTCAAAGATTCAGCAACATACGTGGGTCTCACAACTTTTGACATGTTACTTAAAGTACTTTAAGGAGCTTGCTCAGGCTTGTCCTCCTGTCTAGAGCTCTTCATTGGAGTTGTGTAGAAGGAAAGCTGGCCATGCTTGTCATTAGAGCCTTCAGAGAGCAGGAAGGGGATCTTTACACTCGTTCTATGCACCCGTAAGTATGTCAGAGTGTGCAGCTATGAAGAGAACTGAGCCATCGGTGTTAAGAACAACTCAGAAGCCTCTGTGCTGCGACATGGTGAAAGGAAGTGCTTGTGGAATGGAATAGCCCCAAAATTAGCTCTAGGCCAGAGATGAGACTTCACCTCCCTCACTGACCTCCCCTAATGCTCAAGGACTGCAATGCGTCTCACAAGACTTTTACTTGCTCTCAGCTTTTAATGAATTGGCTTTTCCTGGCTCCATGTCTCATCTTGCCCTCTGCATTCAGCTCTGCATTTAAGTACTGAAAAAAACTCACTGGGATCTATCCATCATTGTTATGGGCAGACAAACTGTCTTTTAAGCACCCTCCCTTCCCTCTCCTATTATCTCCCTTTCAGGGAAAGAACTTTCTTCCACTCTTGGCCCTACAGCAGTGCTGCAATTTCAGCTTTCTAGAAGGGTACTGTGCTAGAGGTTTTCAACATGCCTAAAAGGTTTAGACAGAAATTGGGGATTGTCATTATCCCAGGACCAAATTATGACTTGGCACACTGATGTCTCTGAGGCAACAGGATGGAGTTGTGACTGTGTGGTCCTTCCTCCCCCTGCCCCAATCTGACCTTTATTTCCCATAACCCTGCTCAAGGGATAACCACCAGTGGTGGCTGTAAGGGACATTTCTGTTTGTGATGGCTGTGTCTGGCTGCAGGTGGATTAAACTGACATCACAACACAATAGCCAAGGGCCAATTTATGGCAATGTGCCACCCAACCACAGTGCTGGTCAATGCCTGACTCAGACCAAATGTGGAAGAAACCAACATCTGTGATTGCTCTGCAGATATCAGTCTATTATCTTACTCCATTAAATAGTGAACAGCCTAAGAGCCCTTTGAACTCTCCTGAATGGTAGTGGGCTGCACAGTAGAGATGCCTCTCAAGGTTTCTCCTTGACGTTGAGAGATTTTTTGCCACAACAGAATCTCAAAAAGTGACTAATAGCATTCTAAAGTTTGAAATCCTAGCTAAATGGTATAAAGGTCTGATTGTGCATGTATAATCCATTTGACATGAACTGTTGATCAAGTCTGGGACTAGGACTGGATCCAGCCACACTTAGACTTGTTCCTGAGAAGGAGTTTGGAAAAAAACGGAGTCCTTTCTGGACTTCATGACAGAATGGGAAGGCCTGCCTAACAGTTTTGTCTGACCCTGCAGTAAACAGTCAAGTGTACCTTGCCACTGAAATTTGTTAAACCACTGTTGCTTTTAGCAATATTACTTTTTCTGTCTTTGTTACCAAGCCAGCATATTGTTGTTTCTCTCTTATGAGTGAAGTGTATCACTCTTTCTGCAGCAAGGGTGCAAGAAGGTTCTTGTAAAACAAAACACAGCTCTGGCACTTGCAAGCAGTATTCACCCACTCAGCTATATGACTTTGGACAGGCTTGTCCATTTCTAAGAAATCAAGGAGCAAAAGTTCTGTGGAAGGAAGAGGAGTCTTCTGTTGGAAGAGGAGTCGGCGAGGAAGGAAGCCCACTTGGCTGAATAGAGAGATTCAGGAATTCAGGAAAAGAGGGAAAAATATGAGCTTTGGAAGAAGGGGCAGGTGTCTTGGGATGACTATAGGAATTTAGTGAGATCATGTAGGGAGAAAGTCAGAAGGGCTAAAGCTGAACTGGAACTCAGACTGGCCAGTTCTATAAAAGATAATAAAAAGTCCTTCTATAGGTATATTAACAGTAAAAGGAGGGTCAAGGAGAATCTCCAGCCCTTGTTGGATACTGAGGGAACATTAGTGACAAGAGATGAGGACAAGGCTGAGGTCCTTAATTCCTTCTTTACCTCAGTCTATAATAGCAAAGATGGGTATTCCCTGAGTACTTATGCTCAGGAACTGGCTGACAGAGAGGGGAAGAATAATAAAGCTCCCATGGTTCAGGAGCAATTGATTAACGACCTACTTGGCCAATTAGATATCCACAAGTCAATGGGGACAGATGGGATTCACCCGAGGGTGCTGAGAGAGCTGTCAGATGTGCTTGCCAAACCCCTTTCCATCATCTATCAGAAATCCTGGCAGACTGGGGAAGTTCCACTCAACTAGAGGCCCACATACCTTGAGATCGCAAACTCAACTAGAGCCTGGTCACTGCATCCCAGGCTGTCTCCATCCTTTACAACTTTAATGATCTCCCCCACATTGGTGAGCACCATGTCCAGCAATGCAGGTTTTACACCCCTATATGAGAAGGGGCGGTAGAAGGATCCAGGGAACTACAGGCCTGTCAGTCTGACCTCAGTCCCGGGGAAGATCATGGAGAGGCTCATCTTGGGAGCAATCACGCAACACATGCGTGATGGCCAGGGGATCAGGCCTAGTCAACATGGGTTTACAAAAGGTAGATCCTGTCAAACTAACCTGATCACCTTCTGTGACAAGGTGACCCGGTTTTGGACAAGGGGCAGGCTGTGGATGTGGTCTATCTGGACTTCAGTAAAGACTTTGACAGGGTTTCTCACAGCATTCTGAGTGAGAAACTGGCTGCCACTGGCCTGGACAGGTGGACCCTCAGCTGGGTTAAAAACTGGCTGGATGGCCGGGCCCAGAGGGTGGTGGTGAATGGAACCAAATCCAGCTGGAGGCTGGTCATGAGTGGTGTCCCCCAGGGCTCAGTCCTGGGTCCAGTCTTGTTCAACATCTTTATCAATGACCTGGATGAAGGGATTGAATGCTCCCTCAGGAAGTTTGCAGATGACACTAAACCTGGAGGAAGTGTTGATCTGCCTGAGGGTAGGGAGGCTCTTCAGAGGGATCTGAACAGACTGGACCCATGGGCTGAGACCAATGGGATGAAGTTTAACATGGCCAAGTGTAGAGTGCTGCACATGGGACATAACAACCCCATGCAGCACTACAGGCTTGGGGGAAAGTGGCTGGAGAGCTGTCAGGAGGAGAAGGCCCTGGGGGTGTTGGTTGACTGCAGGCTGAATATGAGCCAGCAGTGTGCCTGGGCAGCAGAAAAGGCCAATGGCATCCTGGCTTGTATCAAAATCAGTGTGGCCAGTAGGTCTAGGGAGGTAATTGTGCCCCTGTACTCGGCATTGGTGAGGCCACAGCTTGAGTACTGTGTCCAGTTCTGGGCTCCCCACCATAAGAAGGACAGTGAGGTCCTTGAGCAGGTGCAGAGAAGGGCAACCAGGCTGGTGAAGGGGCTGGAGGGCAAATCCTGTGAGAAGCAACTGAGGGAGCTGTTTATCTTGGAGAAAAGGAGGCTGAGGAGAGACCTTATCACCACCTACAACTACCTGAAGGGAGGTTGTAGAGAGGTGAACATTGGTCTCTTCAGCCAGGTGACAGGAGATAGGACAAGGGGCAATGGCATGAAGCTGTGCCAGGGCAGGTTTAGATTGGATAGTAGAAAAAAAATTTTCTACTGAAAGAGTTGTCAGGGCCTGGAACAGGCTGCCCAGGGAGGGGGTTGAGTCACCTTCCCTGGATGTGGGAAGGGGGGGCTACCTGCTTCCACAGATTTAAAGTTCAGCTAGAAGTCTGTAGGGAAGATACCAATTACTTATAATCTTCAAAGTATCAGCACTGAGAACCAATAATTTAGCTCCAGCTTTCCTCATAATCTCTACTTGTTTAGACACTTTTTTTTTCTACCCTTTTTCCCTAAATCCATCTCTGTTTTAATTTAATTTAGATTGCATCATTCAACAAAATACTGGTTTGACAGGCAAGTGTAACATTGGGTAAAAATCTGCTGGGCTGCTACAACATTTTCATTATTCTTTCACACCACGAAAAATGATGATCAATGCCTGGTAAATACTATTGTTATATTTATAGATTTTCTTCTGGGTGATGAAATGCCTACACTTCAACACCAAACAGCTCAACAAAGCATCATGCTGTAACTTTGTGAATGAAAGAATACGATGTGTAAAAGGAAGAAAAGATCAAAAGGAAACAAATTATGTGAACTCATTAAACATCAGTCTTTCCTAAGCTTTCCCCATCAGGCAGTATTTCTAGGCTTTCTTTAACGGAATGAAATCCTGACTGATTTAAAAAATGCAAGTGACAATGGTCATGTCACAGGCTATGTGTCCCCTACCATAAACCCATTATTATTAAGAATAATTGTTTTTCAGTGTTCCAATGAAGAAGTGGTAAAGAAACACTAGTGGTGGTTTTCACTCATGTTCTTGTAACACGGATCAGTATCATTATTTAAAGCTGTGTGAGGCATTTTTCCAAACATAGACTGAAAAGCTTCTACATCAAGTTCTGAATTTACGAAGCATTCAAAAACGTCCTGTAAGCAGAGATCTACTCATCTGTAAATAAAAACCTCTGTCTGTATGTCTAGAGCTTCTCAGTGGAGTTAACACATCACATACTAAGATTTAAATTTGAGCCCGCTATTTGTTTTCATAATAATTGCCTTTAATGTTGCAACTTCAGTATAGTGTGCAATAACTTGAGTCAAGGCAAGCTACATTGCAAACATGTAATTAAAATAATTTGTATTTTAATAACAGGAATTATGCTGCTCTATGGAACCAGTAGCTATAACATATTAGCTATTCCTATGTAACACAATTTCATATTAAACCTTGTTAGCTATAGAATCATAGAATCATAGAATCATAGAATGGTCCTATGAAATGGTTTTGAACAAGTTGCTTGCAGGAATAACAATATCATTTCATATGGTATTGACATACAATTGTCACTGGTCTAAGAGCCATTTTTCAAAAAACACAAATATTTTAATTTTCCCCAGACTTCCAAGACATGGAGAAAAGGCAATGCATAATCCCACTCCAATGCCTCACAGTTGTTTTTAGGAGGAAACATTGCACATGATGTAAAATGGAGTTGTGTTTTGTAGGTAAAGCAATCTACTAGAAATTAAATGCAGTATAATAGGTAATTTCTTAAAGACTCTCCACATAGATCATTCTTAAATATGTCATGTGTTTTAAATTCATGTAAATCTTTCTTACTTCCTTATGTTTCTGTAAATTTCTTCATTTGGAGAGAGAGAATTTATTAAGTGAAACAAAGAGAACATCAGGATACTGTCATTATCTTGTCCTCTTCAGAAAGAAAAATATCAATGATGTATCTTATATTCCCACTTGATTCTTTGGAGGCAATACCAAGCTTTTTGCTTGTTTGCTTGTTTGGGGTTTTTTTGTTAGAATTACCCACTTCCTGAAGACACTATAAAATCACTTTTTATGAAATAGAAAAAGTTTCAAGTCTGCATTACAGATCACTTCATTAGAACCATGTAATTAGTTGCCTTGAGTGATCCCAGTAAAAAGCAGTATGTTCTCAGTAATTACTAACAGTAAAGTGAGAGGAGATTATAAGATAGAAAATCACTAACATCCTGTATAGCAAGGCAATCTACTTTCCTTTTTCTAGTCAAATTATTAGATACCACAACAGTACAGATGTAATGCTTCAAAATAATTCCATTTCTATCAATAAAGAAATGGGGGAGGGGGGGAGGGGGGTAAGCTCTGTTAAATGTTCCTTCTTTTCAGTCAAATTATGCACCCATTTGCAGAGGAGCAGTCTCTTCCATTAAAGGTTTTCACCACTCAAGCTATCCTGTTTACTTCCTAAAACAGAGGTCTTTAAACTTTGGTACTTGGTATCAGTCCTCATTGGCAAAAATCTCATTACCTGCACATACTTATTTTTGTAAACATATTCAGATATTCCTCCAGCTTGTTAAGGCACACATCTATGTTTTATACCAGGTACAGAGCGATATGCTTTTCCTTTTCCCTGGCTGTAAATTCCATACTGCAACTGTTACAGACTGCCTATAATCCCTTCAGCAATCCATGATTTTTTGATTTTTTTTTTTTTTATTTTTAACCTCCTCCTGTTCTTTTTCTTCAGTTTCAGTAAGTTTGTGATGCTAACAATACTATAACCTGAAACTTAACATACATGTGCCCTTGAAAAATCTCTTATTAGAAATTGACCTATTGAGTTAAAAGACTAACAAAATGTTCATGTGTTCATAGGTATGTATGTAAAATGTACATACACATAGCTATGAAAGTTGGTATAAAAGAATAAAAGGCAATATAAACCCATGATTTCTCAACATTTCTGAGACCATATGTGTGGTTCTGTGTTCAGTTTTTGAGTTGTCCAGGTTTTGAAAAATTGGGGTGAGTCCAGCTAAGGGTTACAAAGATATTTGCTGGGCTGTGTAGCACATAACATAATGGGGGTTTTTGGATGGAAAAAAGAAAGAGTTAAGGGGAGGGGAGTTAATTTGTATGTTCAGCTCCTCATGGTTGGAACCTGGAAGCAGCTGCGTTTTTCCCACCGGAGAAGGGAGCGAGAAGATGTAACGAGCTGTGCAGACACCAAGGCTGGAATGGGTGGGGGAGGAGGCGGCCCAGGTGACAGAGGGAAAGATGTCCCTGCAGCCCCTGCAGAAACCCATGGAGAAGGCCGAGAGGGGCTCCACACTGCATGGAGCAGGCGGAGACATAGAGGAGATGCTGTGACCCTACGTTGGAACAAGCCCCTGCCAGCACTTGCAGCCATGAGGAGAAACAGAGACACAGAGATGAGCAAGAGAGAGTTTTGCACTGGAACAGGTTTGCTGGGGGAGCCTTATAACCCCACAGAGGACTGGGACTGAGAGACGTTGTGATAAAAAGATAAAGCCCTGTGGGAAAGGATTCATGTTGTAGAAGTTTGTGGAGGACTGTCTCCCCTGGGTGAGACCCCACGGTGCAGCAGGGTGAGGAAGGAATGCCGTTGTCCCCCCACCCCCAGCCAAGGAGGAAACCAACTTGCAAGGGACTGACCGAAGCCCCCATCTCCCAGTCCATGTCCCCCTGTGCTGCGATCGGGGGGAAGAAGGGAGTGAAATCATGACAAGAGTGAAGTCTGCTAAGAAGGGAGCGGAAGGGGAGGTTAGAGTTGCTTTAAGACCTGGAAGAGCAAAACAGCTCATGAAGAAGTAACCGAGAACCCCATTTTTTTCCCAGTCCCTGCCCCCTTGTGCTGCAAGCAGGGGGAAGAAGAGAGCAAGATCATGGCTAAAGGGGAGTCTGCTTAGAATGAAGAGATGGGGGGAAGGTGCTACCGAGAACCCCATTTTCACCAGTCCCTGCCCCCTCTGTGATGCGAATGGAGGGGGGAAGAAGGGAGCAAAATTCTGACTAAAGTCTGATAAAGAGGGAGTGGGGGGGGGGGGAGAAGTATTTTAAGATGTGGTCACACTTCTGACTCTGGTTTTCACTGTTCTTTGTAGTGTAGTGTAATAAATTAGATAGTTTTCTCTTCTTCATTCTGTGTTGAGTCTGTTTTGCCCATGTCATTCAATGACAGGATGAGCCCTCCCTGTCCTTATTTTGAATCCTAAGCCTCTTAATATATATTCTTCCCTGTCCAACTAAGAAGGGGAGTAATAGACTGACTTTGGTGGATGTCTGGCCTCCAGCCAGGGCTAAACCACCACAATAATTTACTGCCTTGGGAAAAACCAAATAAAATATATCTGAGCAGTGAGACACAAAACCAACTATTCAAATGTGTTTTCTGCATTAAATACATTTTGGAAGAGGACCCTTGTCTATGCTGAGGGACTGGGCTGTGTCCTGCAGATGGGTCCATTGCAGCTGGCTGGAACTGGCTTGAAGTGGTCGTGACGCGGCATCCTTCCACAAAGATGACCCATGCAGTTGCACTACTACCAAAAACTTCCCATATACACTCAATACAACACCTTATTGTCCCTCAAATGTAGCCAACAGCTAAGACATGATCTCAGTCAGCACCTCTCATCTCATGGCAGAAAAATACTTCATCTTTTTTCTAAACCATGTGCAAGATCATCTCGAACTCTATTTTTCTGACTCCAGACTTTATCACTTTTACTCAAGCCTGAGTGCTCTGTGAGCCACTTTGTACAGTGGCTTACAGGTAGTGTCATCTTCTGCAAGAAAGGGTAACTTGCAACACTCCTTTTCTGCCAACGTGCTAAAAAATGCCACCCAATGTTCTGTATATTTCTGCCACACCCTCCCATTTCTTTTCCTACATTTTTTCAGGCTTTTTTTCCCTTAGAAGCTTCTTTCCCCTCATAATTTCTGTCACTATTTCCAGCATCTTTCTCATATTTTTGCTATAGCCATTTATAAAAAAGTGAAGTGTCAAGTTGATCCAGTATCAAAGCAATACTTACAATCCTGTTTCCCATGTAGTCTATTTCTCTTACAATTTTTCTTCATCGGTCAGTCACCATTTTGCAATGAACAAACCTTTTCACCACGTGGCCTTGAGTGCTACCCACAACTTCCTTTATGTGATCCTTTTAGTAGAGGCAAGAAATGAATTATTTACTATGAGCGTGATGAGGCACTGGCACAGGCTGCACAGAGAAGCTGAGGCTGCCCCTGGATCCCTGACAGTGTTCAAGGGCAGGTTGGATAAGGTTTTGGGCAACCTGGTCTGGTAGAAAGGATTGGAACAAGATGGGCTTTGAGCTCTCTTCCACCTCAAACCGTTCCATGATTCTATGAATATACCTCATTCTACTGCTCATCACTGAAGATCTCATTTTAGTGCCCATGATGTGGCAGTGAATTTACCAGTACTCAACTAAACCTGGGATGGAGTTAAGCAGTGACCATATTATGAAGCCTGTCTTGGTTTTGTCTTGTCTTGAACAAGCTAAAGAATGTAAACCCTTGCCATCTTACCGTATGCTGCCTTTTTGTTGTTCAGGGGCACAGAGTGTGGGGGGTATGTTAATGAATTCAGGAAGAAAAGCCAGGCAGGTCTGACACAGGCTTCAGCAGTAGCTGCTGTTGAGTTTCAACCAAGCTAAAAGAAGAGTCATTTGTGTTCCTGCTTTGTTACATGTCCCTTAGCTTTGAATCTGTACATCTCACCTATAACTACATGTCTTGTTAAACAGCCTCTTGTGGCAGAGCCTGCCAGAAGTGTTGGAAACAGCAGATAACAGTGCCAGCTTGTTTCCCTTCTCCCCACCATTGTTCTGATTACAGTAATAAATTACAAGTGGATTTCTCTTGTCAGTAAATTATTTCAGAGAAATGTTTCAATTTCAGTCATTTCTGAAGATATTCTGAATTCTCTTTTAATTTTCTTGATGATTTCAACGGGAAAAAAAATTGGAAAGTTTTTGGTGTGAGGTTTTGGTTTTTTTTTTCCCTCTAATTTTTACTATTTTTTCAGAGCTCTGGAATAGGCTGCCCAGGGAGGTGGTGGAGTCTCCATCTCTGGAGATATTCAAGACCCGTCTGGATGCCTATCTGAGTAGATATGTCCTAGGGAGCTGCTTTGGCAGGGGGGTTGGACCCCATGATCTCTCAAGGTCCCTTCCAACCCCTAGGATTCTGTGACTCTGTGGTTCTACACTATTAAGTGGAATTACAAAGAGCCTGTAAGCTTTGGTCTTCAGAGACCATGGCAATATGGCCTCAAGGAAAACCACACATGAAACATGTTGCTAGTCTGTTAATTTCTCCCATTTCTCATTACTGGGTGCCTGAATTATAGCATCCTCAATACTCCCTCCTGTCAGACACGGAAAATAAAAGCATTATTCAGAATGCAGGGGAAATACTTAGCTAGTTCTTACTAAAAGAATCAGGAAGAGTTGTTAGAAATTGTGTGACCATTGCTGCAGTATGTATGGAATGAAGTGAATGGGAATGAAGGTGAATTTTCATGTAGTGCATCTACTCCAAAGCTGGAATCAAATGTTGTATCATGTGGCTTAAATATACTGGTTTATAGTTTGTATTTATTAAATTCAAGCATTCCCCAGACATCACACACATTTAAATACATTCAATTTCCATTAGCTACTGGAACTAGGGAGTGAACTTGCCTGTGAACTATAAATTCATAGCCTACTAAAGGAAAGAGCAAAGAACTCATTTTTGATTGTAAACACAGGGTAAGACTGAAAAACACTTTCTTAGCCATTTTTGAAGGAAGTCATTTAGTCATTTTCACATGTCTCAGAAATGTTCAGACTTCCCAGATTCTTCTTTATGTAGGGAAAACGTTCCTCTGTAAAAAAGAAAGTTAGAAGGACAGTTTCCTCCAAAGCTTGAAATATCAAATTTGAAGAGTATAAGTAATAAACAAGGAATTAAATATATAATCTAATCAAGAAGTAACTAATCAAAAATAACTGGTATCACATTTTCATTATCAAGTGCATCAACAAGTCTTGACATCACAGAAATTGGTGTGTAAAAAGCATAAGTATAGTTTATCAATTACAAATATAACCTATTGAAACACAGTAAAGATCACAGTTTAGAAGTAGCTGCTAGTAAAGCTGTTTACATGAGGGTAAATGGATGGGAGGAGAGTCTTTTCTCATGAACGAACATGTGAGTCTTCTGAAAGAACCCCACATTGTTGTAGCTTTGCATGGTTTGGTTTTGGTGAAGAGGGGTGGGCAGTAGGGGTGGCTCCTGCAAGAAGCAGCCAGAAGCTCGCTGCAGGCCCAACAGAGCAAACACCAGCCAGCTCAAGGCCAGAGTCATTGTTAATGAGCCCACCAGCGGTGGTCACAGTGCCTCTGGGAACCATATTTAGGAGGGAAAAAACCCACAAGCAGCTGCATTTTGCCCCCAGAGAAGGGAGTGAGAAGATGTAAGAAACTATGCAGGCAACAAGGCCAGAGAAGGTGGTTGAGGAGGTGCCCCTGCAGCCCCTGGGGAAACCCATAGTGGAGCGGGTGTCCCCCCGCAGCCCATGGAAAAGGCCAAGACCCCACCTGCAGCCTGAGGAGAGGCCCCACGCTGGAGCAAGTGGACACATACAGGAGATGCTGTGACTTTGGATGAAGCACCAGGCCACAGATCTACAACTTCATGGAGAGAGACAGGAGGAGACAGAGACAGAGAGAGAGAGAGAGAGAGAGAGAACCAAGACAGAGCAGGTTTGCTGGTGGGGTGAAGGCCTGTGACTCCATGGAGAGCCAGGCTGGAGCAGTCTGGGCCTGAGAGACTGACAACATTCTGTGATTTATGACTGCACCCCACAGAAGTGACCCACACCGGGGCAGATGGTGAAGAGCTGCAGCCCTATGGGAAAGGACTCCTGTGGAAAAAGTTCATGGAGGACTGTCTCCCATGGGTGGGATCCCACGCTGCAGCAATGGAAGGGTGTGAGGCGCCTTTCCCTGCTGAGATTGCTGATGGCTTCTTCTCATCTGTCCAGCCTCAGCAAGGTCATCCCTGGACTATTTGTGCTTCTGATCAAACGTGTCAAAACATGAAGTGTTGCCAGGCTCCAAGTTCCAGGAGTGTGGAAATGATGACATTTTCAATCCGCACAGGTGCCAGTGCCAGCCAGAGCACTACCTGTGCAAGAACGCCTGGAGCAGGTGGCACACCGTGACGTCAGCTGGAAGTGGGCTGTGATGTCACGTTGCTAGGTGCTTCTCTTGGGGTGCTGGCAGAGTCTGGCTCAGTCTGGTTCGTGCCTGGATTCCCGCCGAGCGTGCCTGCGAGGTGTGGAGGCTCGAGCCAGGCTTCTCTAGGTGCTGAGCGGTGTTTCGGTGTCTGCCATCGGCAGCTATTGGTGCCCGTCCCGGAGCTGTGCCCTGTGTTTCCCCGGCCCTGCCTGGCTGAGGCAGCTGGACACTGTGTCGTGTGCTTTCAGTAGCGGAGGTGAGCTGTGTGAGGAATCGTGGCTATTGGGTGGCCATGGGGTGGGCCGTGGGGCATGGAGAGCTGGGAGGGTGTCCTTCTGGAGCCAGGGGCCTGGACATACTTCCTCCGCTCGTCTTGCCAGGACAGCCAGTGACTGTGGCCCCTCTCCCTTCTGCAGTGCAGTTCTCTCCAGCCCGCGGCAAGAAGCCAAAATGGCCACAGAGGAACAGTGGAGCTGCCCCATCTGCCAGGATGCTCCAGATGACGTGGCTTATGTGACACCCTGTTGCCACAAGTTCTGCCTGGGCTGCATCCTGCGGTGGGCAAAACAGAAGTCATCGTGTGCCCTGTGCCGCCAGCATGTCAACAGCGTCCGCTTCTCCCTGCGGTCAGAGGACGATTTCTTGGAGATACATCTTAGACCACCATCAGATCCACAGGACGACGATGACAACGTGCAAGATCAGGGGAGAGCGGAACCAGCAGCCGGCACAGAGGTGTCTGGCTTCCCACCTGAGGCCTGGGCAGCCTTTTTCCAGCATTCTGAGGAGGCACTGGAGCCCCTGCTGCCCTGGCTGCAACAGGGGCTGCTGTCGGCATCTGAGTGGTGGGAGGCACACGTTATGCAGAGCATCGTCATCTCCACTCTGTGTGACCACGGGCTGGATGAGTTGGCGTTGGTCCGTTCCCTCCAGCATGTCCTTCACGACCAGACTGTGACGTTTGTGCGCCAGCTCATCGAGGCTGCTGCTGAGCGGTGCGGGGAGCAGATGCTGCATTTCATGGAACAACTGGACTCCGAGGCTGCTGAGGATCAGGAGGACAGCCCTGCAGACAGCCCTGGGCCTGCCCTCTCCCCTGGGGGGACTTCCACCTCCTCCCCAGAGGAAACTCCTGCCTCCTCACCAGAGGGGACTCCTATCCCCTCCCCTCAGCCAACTCCTCCTCCCTCGCCGAGGATCACCACTGCCCCCAACCCCAGCATGGAGGAGGAGCCCTTGGAGGAGCTGGAGCAAGAGGAGGAAGCTCCCTCCACTGCTGCCCAGGGCAGGGACTTGTCACCAAGGAGAACTCCAACCTCCTCACCCCGGCGCCCCCCAAAGAGGAGGGCCAGTGGCTCCCCAGACGACCATTCAGAGCCCAAGAGGCCACATCACCAGCAAGATTAGGGAGACTTCGGAACCATCGAAGCCGGGCCTGGGCCAGCAGCTGGGGCATACACCAGCCCCCATGGGCACCCCGCAGCACCTGCTCTTTTTCTCTGTCTTTTCCTTTACTAATTAGGTTTTTTTTTAGGATAGTTGTTTGGAATTAGATAGCCGTTGTAGTTAAGTCCCATTTCTTTATCATTTCCTAGTTCACCTTCATGATACTTTGTTGGTTTATTTCTTTGGTTTCCATTTTTTGTTCTATCTCATAAGGAATAAAGCATTTACCACATTTACTTGACTCTGAAAAGGACAATGTGTTCTCATTGACTGTCGTGGCTTTGCCCCTGCTGAGAACTGAGCACCACACAAATGCTTGTTCTTTAGGTGGGGAGGGGCGAGGGGGGTGTAATTGAGGGAGTTGGGAAGGGACGGAGAGGAAAAACCCAGGAAACCAAAACCTTATTTGATGGGATAAGGAGAGTTTACTGGGATAGCAGAAAGATTCAGACTTCCCCACTACTTTATGTTTCCAAGTGACCCTGTCTCTTAAAGGATAATTATATTAGAATCATAGAATGCTTTGGGTTGAAAGGATGAATCATAGAATCAGAGAGTTGTCTTGGTTGAAAGGGACCCTTTAGATCATCAAGTCCAACCATCACACTAACCTGCCATCCACTACTAAACCCTGTCCCTCAGCACCACATTTACCTGCCTTTTAAATACCTCCAGGGATGGAGACTCCACCACCTCCCTGGGCAGCCCATTCCAATGCCTAACAACCCTCTCTGGGAATCAGTTTTTTGTAATATCCAATCTAAACCTCCCCTGGCATAGCTTGATGCCATTTCCTCCTATCCTATCACTTGTCACTAGGGAGGAAAGGTCAGCACTTGCTTCTCCACAACCTCCGCTCAGTAGCTGTAGAGACAATTAGGTTTCTCCTCAACATCCTTTTCTCCAGACTAAACAACCCCAGTTCCCTCAGCCCCTCCTCATAACATTTATTCTCCAGTTACCACACCAGCCTTGTCGCCCTTCTCTGGACATGCTCTAGCACCTCATTGTCTTTTCTGTAGTGAGGGGCCCAAAACTGTACACAGTACTTAAGGTGAGGCCTCACCAGTGCTGAGTGGAGGGGGACAGTTGCTTCTCTAGTCATGCTCACCACACTCTTCTTAATACAGGCCAGGATGCTGTTGACCTTCTTGGCCACCTGGGCACACTGCTGGCTCATGTTCAGCCAGCTGTCAAGCAACTCTTCCCCAAGCTTGAAGCACTGCTTGGGGTTATTATGACCCCAGTGCAGGATCTGACACTTGGCTTTGTTAAACCTCATGCCATTGGTTTTGGCCTATTGATCCAGCTTGTCCAGATCCCTCAGCAGGGCCTTCCTACCTTCAAGCAGACCAACAGTGAGAAACACCACAGGTGACTGGCTGCCAACTGGATTTAACGCCATCCACCACCACTCTCTGGGCCCTGCCACTCAGACAATTTTTTACTCAGCCCAGCCTAGAGCAGGCAGTTTCTCTAGGAGAATGCTGTGGGGAATAGTGCAAAAACTTTGCTAAAATCCAGGTAGAGAACATCCACAGCTTTTCCTTCATCCACTAAGTGTGTCATCTTGTCATAGAAGGAGACCAGGTTGATCAAGCAGGACTTGTTTTTCATGAATCTGTGCTGAGTGGGCCTGATCACTTGTTTTTCTGGCATGTGCCTCATGATGACACTCAGGATGCTTTGCTCTGTAATCTTCCCAGGCAACAAGGTCAGAATGACAGGCCTACAGTTCCTCAGGTCCTCCTTCTGGCCCTTCCTGTGGATGGGCATCACATTTGCTAATCTCCAGTCAACTGGCTTTTAAACTGCCACTGATGACCTTGTCTTCACCCATGTTGAGTCAGAGCTGCCTGTTGTCAGACACATCACCAGCTAAGAGCAGGTGCCATTTACACAGTGTTATTACAGAAGTCTCAAGCTATGCTGTAAACAGTGTTTCAGGCTGTTGCTGCAGTACCACATTATCTGAAGGTTTGACTCCAGATCTCAGCTCAACCCCACTCCTTGCACTTTGCTTTAGCACAGTCTGGCACAAGGCAGACGCCTTCAGGCCCGAGGTTTGTCTCACATTTGAGCTGCACAAAGAGAGGTGAAGGCGTGGCTGCTGATCATCAATCTAAGGGTGGGTTTTCTTTTTAATTGCTGCTCTCAGAAAGACCTGGAGGAATGAGCTTCCTCCAAGCCCAGTTTGTTAAATTTGAGAAAATATGGAGAGGGGACAGGAGCAAGGGGCGGAGCTCCCTGCATAGCTGGCATGTTTCTTACTATCATTTTACACAAAGATTATCCCACTGCTGAAAGCTAATGCCAGCCCTTTGGTCCTGTGCTGAACTCTGACATCAGCAGAGGGGTCCAGGCTGCCCATCCACAAAGGCAATGTGGTGATTTCTCAGCAGTAACAGCGCTGATGCAGCGTGTACTTAAGAACAAGAGGGTGTAGTGGTGCTGTGCATATGTAGTGTGCATATGTGGTATTTCCATGGTGAAGGAGCAGAAGACTGCATATGCTTCATTTAGAAGCTTCATGACATCCAGTTCCACATGTGCACTGAACTCTTAATGAACTGGGCCTAATGGTCTATGGTTTAATTTGACTGCAGATTAAATATTGACAGGCTAGAAGTGTTACTCTCTGCTGACACCCTGATGAATGCTTATGGCTTGATGTGTAGAACAGGAGATTGGCTGTCTTCCTTAACGTGACTTTGAAAGTAGAAAATAAGCTCTTGCAAAGAAGATTATGGTGAACAGCATAGCACTGTGAATGTTACCACATTGTGCTAATTAGATATGGAAATTGTGATGGTTTCTTTGATACATATAATTAATTTGTATGCCTTTCAAAGCTTTCGTAGAACAGAGATCCTGCTGAGATTAAACATTAGTACAAAATACGGAACAAAATATCTGGCTCACAGTATTGAAAGCTGATCAGGGACCTTTGCATAGTGTTGAAAAAAAAATCTCAGATGCATTTTTCTGGATTAAATAACGAATCCAATCCTTGGTGTGAACATATGGACTCATGGCATAAATCTGCATTCCTTTAATTGCAGTAGTGTTAAGAAGATGGCTATATCACTGTCAAATGCAGCCCAGGGTTCAAGGATCAACTTCCCATTGGAGGGATGATGACAAGGAAACAAAACAAACCTGGAGTGAAATACGTTGTCTTGAGAGCTGTAAAGCCTGCATAAAGGGGAGAAATGGAATTTTGCTTGTGTACTCCCTCAGGTTTTTCACATGTTCCTGTTAGCGTTGGAAAAAGTTGTGTGATTGTTGCTTTAAAGACAACCTGTAATAAAATTACCGAATGAGGGTGTAGTGGTTTAACCCTGTCTGGAAATCAGATCTCCACCAAAGCCACTTTATTGCTCCCCTCCTTAAGTGGACAGGGGAGAGAAAATATAACAAAAGACATGTGGGTTGAGGTAAGGACAGAGAAGGCTCATTCAGCAATTAATAGCACAGGCAATATGTGGAATATAATTAATGTAATTTATTACCAAATGCAAACCAAGTAGGATAACGAGAAATAAAACCAAATCGTAAAATCCCTCCCCCACCCCTCCCTACTTCCTGGGCTCACTGGGACAGGGAATGGGGGTTGGGGTCAGTTCATGACATGTTGTCTCATCTGCTCCTTCCTCCTTGGTGGGGAAGGGCGGGGGACTCCTCACATTGCACCTGCTCCAGCGTGGGGTCCCACTCATGAGAAACAGACCTCTATGAACGTCTCCAATGTGAGTCCTTCCCATGGGGCTTCAGTTCTTCACCAACTCGCCCAGTGTGGCTTCTAAGGAGAGCAGACCTTCAGGACCAGACTGCTGTGTCCAGGCCCTCCATGGAGTCACAAGTAACCTCAGCAAGCCTGCGCTGGCATGGGCCCCTCTCTCCATGGGCTGCAGGCCCTGCCAGGAGTTTGCTCCGGTGTAGGCTTCCTATGGGATCCTTCATGTGTCTCCACCTGCTCCAGCATGGCAAAAGTTTTATTTGCTGTGTGGCTGGGTATGATCAAAAAGAACAAGAACTCTTTGTGCCTGACTCTGAAACCCCAGAGTCCCCTTGCTCTGCATGCTGCTAGAGATGGAAAAAGGAAGAAAAATACGGTTGTGTCCTGAAGGGTTTTCTGTTTCCCACAGGCAGGAAGCGGGAGATTGCTCCTGATCTCATCTAACCTTTACTCAAACTGCTCTTTTGGAGAAAGGATGGTTTCCACTTCTTGCAAGTCAGGCTGGTGTTTAGGGCAGTTCTTAATTAGTACACCAATTATTCCAGCAAGGCTCCACCTCAGGAAGGAGAAACCACCATCACTGTGCCCGTGAAGAGCCAGGGTGCAGCAGAGAGTGCAGGGGCGGGAGCTGGGAGAGCTGCGTTTTGCCAACAACTTTGTCAGTGCCTCAGCTCCTGATTCCTCCTTCCATTGGTACATTTTCCCCATTCAAAAGTCGGAGAGAGACATGTCTCTTTGAGGACTTTAGGATTTATAGAGAAAAGTGCTGTGGAAGAGACAGCTCTTTCAGGGCTGGTGACGTCAAATGCCAACTGCTCAAAATCTGCTGCTGGGAAACCCACAGATCCCAAAGGTATATTTAGAAGTGTTGCATTTTTAACTCTGTGTAGGTGGGGAGAGTGGGAAGGCCAAGGATAATGGGAAACAAGTGAGGAATAATAGCAGTGTGGGCTTGCAAGGACTGGCTAACCGAAGTGTTACTTGGTGCACACGGTGGGTTTGAGTACAGAGTTGCTCCTGTTGTCTATCCATGCATGAGGAGCAGGAGAAGTGGAACATACTAACTGTATGTAAATCCCTTATGAAATATTGATGTGGAGACAAAATAGAGCATTTAATCCACTGAGATTTTGGCTTTGCTGCTTTGTTAAGGAGGAGATGATATAAGAAGGCTACAACAACTTTCAGAGGCAAAGCTTGCAGAAAGAAAATTATCTTTCACAAGATTCACAGCTGATAGCTAGAGTAAAGCATACAAGGTTACAAGTCCAGTCAGCCTGCTCCTTGCCTTCCTTAGCTGGCACAGGAAAAGTGAAATCTCTTGTGTTTATTTATTTATATCTCTGTCTTTACAGTCATTTGGTCTAATTAAAAATATTACTTTTTACTACTCAAGGGCATTTTCAACAACAAAAATACAGGCAAAACTTGGCTCATCTCCACATGAATCTGTCTTTTTACTATTGTTGGACTTTTGCATTTAGGGTTCAGTTTCTGATCTCCTCCTTTGGAACTGTCACGTGAAAATAGCTTTTGCTGAACTGATTTCCTGATGTAAGAGGTTATGAAGGAATTACTTCTATCCAGTGCTGTAAGCAACAAAATGCACTGTTTAGTGAAACGTCATCATGATGGTTTTGTTCTGAGGATGGTAACCTTGTTTTGAACTGCCAGGTTTACTATATCTCTAATTGGTGAGATAAAAAGAAGAAAGGCATATTTGCACTAAGGAATGGGTCTGATCACAGCACACAGGAGACAGCTACTTAAAACTACAGTTTTTATAGCATGACACATGTCTTGGGCATATGATGACAGGCACAAATGAACATGCTACTCATCATTTCTGAACTGAACAAAGTAAATAACCAAGTTGATGTCTGAGGCAATGACTGACGCATGTGCTCAAGACTTTCCAGATTATTGCAGTTCTGCCACCTGTCCGTCTTAAAAGGGCCCTCCATCAATAAATGAACAGCTCACACTACAAACTCTTCACCAGCTCTTCTCAGTGGGGTTAGATGGGAATGTTTTTTACTCAGAAGGGTTAAGGTCTTTGTGTTTGGTTTATGTATGTATAACCTGGGTCTCCTAGTGGATTTATAGACTGGGTTTCTTCTACTGCATTAAGCCTTTGGTCTACTCATCAGGCCATTTGTGCCTTAGTGTGTGAAATACAGAGGTGTATCTTCTCCAAATGAGCTATTTTGCAGAGACAAATGAGGTGGCAAGTGCTACAGTACGCAAGATCTGTAGGCTTGTCTGTTTCTTTTCTAACTCTTGGGCCTTCAGTGAAATTGTAAGGTGGGACAGACATTTCATGTCACTTTTCGTTGGTAAAAAAAATAATCCTTTCACACACAGAGTGATTAAAAAAATAAGGACAGTCATAGCCAGATGAGCAAAAGTATCTGATGCATCACTTGTAACAGCTCTACAAAGTGCAGAGAATAAACATGCTGCAAATTGGGGCAATAAACAGGCTGCAAAATGGTCACAGTGATACTCTGGCTGGCAATATAACCTTGAACTAGACCCAGGAGTTCACCTCCCACCTTTTTAAACATGATGGAGTCTTCTTCCAAAAATGAGTGTACAACAAAACCAAATTCTGCCTCTAGTCACAGATGTGTAGATCTGGAGAGTTTTCTCTGACTAAAATCAAATACCTGTGGATTTGCACAGGTATCAGGACCAGAACGGATCAGGATTTGTCCATCAGGGAGGTTATATAGCAGAAAGAAAGATAGAGTGATTGGGTGTCCTAGTTTTGGTCAGGATGGAGTTAATTTCATTTGTAACAGTGGATGAATGCTGTGTTTGAGAGTAAAATGCGAGTAGTGCTGATAACACCCTGATGTTTCTAGTTGCTGTCAGACAGTCAAGGACTTTCTCAGCTCTTCATGAGAAAGGAGGGGCGAAGCCGGGACAGGTGACGCAACTGACCAAAGAGAGTATTCCACGCCAGTTACGTCCTGCCCAGGATATCACGGGCTGACGGGAGGAAGGCCTGGGGCGGCTCCGGGACGCGCGGTTCTTGGGGGACGGTCGGGTTCTGGGACGGCTCTGGGTGGCACGGCCTGAGTTGTGTGGTTTGGTGAGAAACTGCATTGTGTATCAACAGCTTCATATATTTTGCTTTGAAGTCCTGTTAGCATTGTTACATTGTATCTTTCTGTTATCTTAGTAAACTATCCTTATCCGCCCCACGGGCCTCTTAATTTCTTGATCTTGGGGTTATTTGCCCCTTTCTCTTCCTTTTCCCTTCCCTTACTTCTCACCCCCCCTCCCCTTCCCTTTAACCTGCTCTTTTCCTTTAAGGAGCAGGCAGCTGCGTGGATCTTGGCCCTCAGCCGGGGTGAAACCACGACATTGGGCTAGGACTCTTGTCCCGTTGTGTACATGCAGCACTCTGTGAGATCAGTCTGCAGTACATCCAGAGCACAAGCTAAGCAGTTGTCCCCATGAAACTTGGTCATTTTAGCCAAATTTCCCTGAAGAGCCAGGGCTCTGCCAAATTCAAAATTAATTTCAATTCTATCATCTTGTAAAATATACAAAGATTTTTCCTTGGCTTCCCCCTTTCCCTCTCTTTCCTTCTCCCTGCCATATTTCTTTCTATTTCAGAGAAAAAAGGTGAGGAACTTTTCTTCCAGGAGGTCAGAAACATATAGTTTACACTATATAAAAATAAATGATTATTATTCAGATGTTTCTATCCCACTAGATGCTTGAACATTCAAAGTGTTTTCTAAACAGTGGTTTTGGTGAAAATACTTTGTACTATTTTTGAGTAATCTGGTATTCTCCTCTAAGGAAGAAACCAGAAGTGGTGAATATACAATAGAACTATTTACAAATGAATAACTGGAACAGGAAATATCCCTGTTGGTGCTTGTTATAGTCCAGAATATTTTGTTGAAGAGTCACATTAGAATTTTGAAAATCCCTTGTAGCTGGATGTGACTTGAACCCCTGACACCGAGATTTGTTTCTTGTTTCTTTACAGTTCACGGTTTCTGGATGCAGTTAAGGTTTCGGTAGCATTGTGGGATGGAAAGGTCCATCTGGTGTGAAAGTAAACTCTGACAGCTTCTATTTCCCTCTTCCCTTGCACAGCTCCCAGTCCTCACTCCCCTCCCCAGGCAGAGGGTTTTGCTGGTGCTGCTGCTCGATTCGTGCTGTGCACAGGTGTGACGGGAGGTGACAAACGAGGGTGGCTTGTGGCTGGTCCTCCTCCTCCCGCACAGAGCTGACTTGCCTTCCCGCTGCTTAGCAGGAGGCGCCAGGGTGACATTAGTGACCGTGCAGCCTTCAGCCGGGTGACGGAGCTTTTGCGTGGCTGCTGCCGCCCCCGGCGAGCACAGTGTGCTGGGCTTGTCCTGCGTGTGAGTAACCTCGGGCTCGGTCAGCAGCCAGGCGCCCTGTTCCCTGCTGCTTCACGTGAACGTGACTCGTGCCTCTTGCGAGGGGCTGGGCGAGAGGTCGGGCTGTACAGAGGGTTCCCGGGCCCGGGGCACCCCGCGCAGACCCCTCGACCCGCGGCCACAAGCCGCGAGCTCGCCCGCGCTCACCCAGCCAATCAGGCGGGGCGGGAGGCGGGACCGGAGCCACCGCGGGGGATTTAAAGACGCTGAAACGTTAACGGTCACCCGCCCGCGAGTGACGAGCGGCGGCGGCGGCGATCGCGATCGCTGAGCTGAGCTGAGCTGAGCTGAGCTGAGCTGAGCTGAGCTGAGCTGAGCTGAGCTGAGCTGAGCTGAGGGGCTGGGCGAGAGGTCGGGCTGTACAGAGGGTTCCCGGGACCGGGGCCCCGCGTGCAGATCCCTCGACCCGCGGCCACAACCCGCGAGCTCGCCCGAGCTCACCCTCCCCCTGACGTCACGTGCCCCCCCCCCCCCACCTCCCGCTGCCCTTCAAAGGGGGTGAGGAGGAGTCGCTGCCCCCCCCCCCGCGGCGCAGGCAGGCGAGCGGGAGAGCTCAGACCGGCCAGCCCGCCCGCCCACCGGGCAGAGGAAATAGTGGAGCTCAGGCAGCGGACAGGTCCTGATCTCTGGTTAGGGATTGAGTGATGGTGTCTCCCCGGCGCAGGGCCAGGACCCCAACGCCAAGGGAATATCCACAGCATCCGGCAAAATCTTGCAGTGAGGCACTTGTTATGGCAAGCTCCTCAAGGAGACCCTTCAGTGCACTTTGGGTTCAAAGTGTTCCTCTCTCATCCAAAGCAACTGGTTCTTCCTGGGAAGCGATGACAGCAGCATCTGTCCCTTCAGTGAGCTGGCTGTGCAGGACACAGTGTCAGTAGCACAGTCCTGTGAGTGTGGGCATAGACCCCCACTCTCATCATCTCCATTGAGGCCACAGAAATTTAGCAGCAGTCCAGTGAAAACCTTCAAGCTGCTTCAGAAGTATTGCAGTGTAGACAGCAGCAGAAGCTGGTCATGGGGTCAGTGACATTGCACATAAATGAAAGTTTCTTGCAGTGTGTTACTTCGTCAATGGGAAACTGACATGAATGCAGCTACTCTGCCATGGTACACAGATGCCTCATGTGAAAAAGAAGACTGACCTCTCTTAGGAAAATGTTTCTAAGAAGAGTTTCCTACTGAAACCTGTAAGCAAATCTGAGTGGCAAAAGTGTAGAATTAGAAAATGGTGCTTTGGCTAAACACCAGGGAAGTATTCAGCAACAGTGAAGCACATTCTCCCTGAATTGAAACCAAAGGCATTCCCTGTATCCCGAGACCTGCACAGCTACGTGCTTCTGTGGCTGTTTCACTGTGGTTCGGGGGAGCTGCACGGGACACCCCGATCTCGGGAACCCTTCTGCACAGCCTGACCTCTCGCTCATCCCCCGAGCAGCGTTTGTGTGGTGCTCAGCTCTCAGCTGGGGCAAAGCCACGACAGTCAATGAGAACACATTGTCCTTTTCAGAGTCAAGTAAATGTGGTAAATGCTTTATTCCTTATGAGGTAGAACAAAAAATGGAAACCAAAGCAATAAAACAACAAAGTATCATGAAGGTGAACTAGGAAATGATAAAGAAATGGGACTGAATGATCAAGCTATGCCAGGGGAGGTTTAGATTGGATATTACAAAAAACTGATTCCCAGAGAGGGTTGTTAGGCATTGGGATGGGCTGCCCAGGGAGGTGGTGGAGTCTCCATCCCTGGAGGTATTTAAAAGGCAGGTAAATGTGGTGCTGAGGGACAGGGTTTAGTAGTGGATGGCAGGTTAGTGTGATGGTTGGACTTGATGATCTAAAGGGTCCCTTTCAACCAAGACAACTCTCTGATTCTATGATTCATCCTTTCAACCCAAAGCATTCTATGATTCTAATATAATTATCCTTTAAGAGACAGGGTCACTTGGAAACATAAAGTAGTGGGGAAGTCTGAATCTTTCTGCTATCCCAGTAAACTCTCCTTATCCCATCAAATAAGGTTTTGGTTTCCTGGGTTTTTCCTCTCCCTCCCTTCCCAACTCCCTCAATTACACCCCCCTCGCCCCTCCCCACTTAAAGAACAAGCATTTGTGTGGTGCTCAGCTCTCAGCAGGGGCAAAGCCACGACAGTCAATGAGAACACATTGTCCTTTTCAGAGTCAAGTAAATGTGGTAAATGCTTTATTCCTTATGAGATAGAACAAAAAATGGAAACCAAAGAAATAAACCAACAAAGTATCATGAAGGTGAACTAGGAAATGATAAAGAAATGGGACTTAACTACAACGGCTATCTAATTCCAAACAACTATCCTAAAAAAAAACCTAATTAGTAAAGGAAAAGACAGAGAAAAAGAGCAGGTGCTGCGGGGTGCCCATGGGGGCTGGTGTATGCCCCAGCTGCTGGCCCAGGCCCGGCTTCGATGGTTCCGAAGTCTCCCTAATCTTGCTGGTGATGTGGCCTCTTGGGCTCTGAATGGTCGTCTGGGGAGCCACTGGCCCTCCTCTTTGGGGGGCGCTGGGGTGAGGAGGTGGGAGTTCTCCTGGGTGACAAGTCCCTGCCCTGGGCAGCAGTGGAGGGAGCTTCCTCCTCTTGCTCCAGCTCCTCCAAGGGCTCCTCCTCCATGCTGGGGTTGGGGGCAGGAGTGATCCTCGGTGAGGGGGCAGGAGTCGGCTGAGGGGAGGGGATAGGAGTCCCCTCCGGTGAGGAGGCAGGACTTTCTTCTGGGGAGGAGGTGGAAGTCCCCCCAGGGGAGAGGGCAGGCCCAGGGCTGGCTGCAGGGCTGTCCTCCTGCTCCTCAGCAGCCTCGGAGTCCAGTTGTTCTGTGTACTGAAGCATCTGCCCCCTGCACCGCTCAGCAGCAGCCTCGATGAGCTGGCGCACAAAGGTCACCGTCTGGTCGTGCAGGACATGCTGGAGCGAACGGACCAACGTCAACTCATCCAGCCCGTGGTCACACAGAGTGGAGATGACGATGCTCTGCATAACACGTGCCTCCCACCACTCAGATGCTGACAGCAGCCCCTGTTGCAGCCAGGGCAGCAGGGGCTCCAGTGCCTCCTCAGAATGCTGGAAGAAGGCTGCCCAGGCCTCAGGTGGGAAGCCAGACACCTCTGTGCCGGCTGCTGGTTCCGCTCTCCCCTGATCTTGCACGTTGTCATCGTCGTCCTGTGGATCTGATGGTGGTCTAAGATGTATCTCCAAGAAATCGTCCTCGGACCGCAGGGAGAAGCGGATGGTGTTGACAGGCTGGCGGCACAGGGCACACGATGACTTCTGTTTTGCCCACCGCACGATGCAGCCCAGGCAGAACTTGTGGCGACAGGGTGTCACATAAGCCACGTCATCTGGAGCATCCTGGCAGATGGGGCAGCTCCACTGTTCCTCTGTGGCCATTTTGGCTTCTTGCCGCCGGCTGAGGAGAACTGCACTGCAGAAGGGAGAGGGGCCACAGTCACTGGCTGTCCTGGCAAGACGAGCAGAGGAAGCATGTCCAGGCCCCTGGCTCCAGAAGGACACCCTCCCAGCTCTCCATGCCCCACGGCCCACCCCATGGCCACCCAATAGCCACGAGTCCTCACACAGCTCACCTCCGCTACTGAAAGCACACCACACAGTGTCCAGCTGCCTCAGCCAGGCAGGGCCGGGGAAACACAGGGCACAGCTCCGGGACGGGCACCAATAGCTGCCGATGGCAGACACCGAAACACCGCTCAGCACCTAGAGAAGCCTGGCTCGAGCCTCCACACCTCGCAGGCACGCTCAGTGGGTGTCCAGGCACGAGCCAGACTGAGCCAACCTCTGCCGGCACCCCAAGAGAAGCACCTAGCAACGTGACATCACAGCCCACTTCCAGCTGACGTCACGGTGTGCCACCTGCTCCAGGCGTTCTTGCACAGGTAGTGCTCTGGCTGGCACTGGCACCTGTGCGGATTGAAAATGTCATCATTTCCACACTCCTGGAACTTGGAGCCTGGCAACACTTCATGTTTTGACACGTTTGATCAGAAGCACAAATAGTCCAGGGATGACCTTGCTGAGGCTGGACAGATGAGAAGAAGCCATCAGCAATCTTAGCAGGGAAAGGCTCCTCACACCCTTCCCCTGCTGCACTGTGGGGTCCCACCCATGGGAGACAGTCCTCCATGAAATTTTTCCACAGGAGTCCTTTCCCATAGGGCTGCAGCTCTTCACCATCTGCCCCGGTGTGGGTCACTTCTGTGGGGTGCAGTCATAAATCACAGAATGTTGTCAGTCTCTCAGGCCCAGGCTGCTCCAGCCTGGCTCTCCATGGAGTCACAGGCCTTCACCCCACCAGCAAACCTGCTCTGTCTTGGTTCTCTCTCTCTCTCTGTCTCTCTCTCCGTCTCCTCCTGTCTCTCTCCATGAAGTTGTAGATCTGTGGCCTGGTGCTTCATCCAAAGTCACAGCATCTCCTGTATGTCTCCACTTGCTCCAGCGTGGGGCCTCTCCTCAGGCTGCAGGTGGGGTCTCGGCCTTTTCCATGGGATGCGGGGGGATACCTGGTCCACTGTGGGTTTCCCCATGGGCTGCAGGGGCACCTCCTCAACCACCTTCTCTGGCCTTGTTGCCTGCATAGTTTCTTACATCTTCTCACTCCCTTCTCTGGGGGCAAAATGCAGCTGCTTGTGGGTTTTTTCCCTCCTAAATATGGTTCCCAGAGGCACTGTGACCACCGCTGGTGGGCTCATTAACAATGACTCTGGCCTTGAGCTGGCTGGTGTTTGCTCTGTTGGGCCTGCAGCGAGCTTCTGGCTGCTTCTTGCAGGAGCCACCCCTACTGCCCACCCCTCTTCACCAAAACCAAACCATGCAAAGCTACAACAATGTGGGGTTCTTTCAGATGACTCACATGTTCGTTCATGAGAAAAGACTCTCCTCCCATCCATTTACCCTCATGTAAACAGCTTTACTAGCAGCTACTTCTAAACTGTGATCTTTACTGTGTTTCAATAGGTTATATTCGTAATTGATAAACTATACTTATGCTTTTTACACACCAATTTCTGTGATGTCAAGACTTGTTGATGCACTTGATAATGAAAATGTGATACCAGTTATTTTTGATTAGGTTCTTATTATCAAAGAGATTTGTATTTCTATTAAAAAAAGCATTGTCCTGAAAGTGGTGTCTTAGTTGAAGATATTTCTGTGAGACTAACTTGATTAGATTATATATTTATTTCTTTTATTTAATATTTATACTCTTCAGATTTGCTATTTCAAGCTTTGGAGGAAACTGTCCTTCTAACTTTTTGTTACAGAGGAACATATTTTTTCCCCATAAATTGAAGAATCTGGAAAGTCTGATCTTCTGTGAGACACGGAAATGACTAAATGACCTCCTTCAAAAATGGCTAAGAAAGTGTTTTTCAGTGTTAGCCTGTGTTTACAATCAAAAATGAGTTCTTTGCTCTTTCCTTTACTAGGCTATGAATTTATAGTTCACAGGCAAGTTCACTCCCTAGTTCCAGTAGCTAATGGAAATTGAATGTATTTAAATGTGTGTGATGTCTGGGGAATGCTTGAATTTAATAAATACAAACTGTAAACCAGTATATTTAAGCCACATGATACAACATTTGTTTCCAGCTTTGGAGTAGATGCACTACAGGAAAATTCACTTTCATTCCCATTCACTTCATTCCATACATGCTGCAGCAATGGTCACACAATTTCTAACAACTCTTCCTGATTCTTTTAGTAAGAACTAGCTGAGTATTTCCCCTGCATTCTGAATAATGCTTTTATTTTCCATGTCTAACAGGAGGGAGAAAGGAGGATGCTATAATTCAGGCACCCAGTAATGAGAAATGGGAGAAATTAACAGACTAGCAACATGTTTCGTGTGTGGTTTTACTTGAGGCCATATTGCCATGGTCCCTGAAGACCAAAGCTTACAGGCTCTTTGTAATTCCACTTAATAGTGTAGAACCACAGAATCACAGAATCCTAGGGGTTGGAAGGGATCTTGAGACCATGGAGTCCAACCCCCCTACCAAAGCAGCTCCCCAGCTCATATTGCACAGATAGGCGTCCAGACGGGTCTTGAATATCTCCAGAGAAGGAAACTCCACCACCTCCCTGGGCAGCCTATTCCAGAGCTCCGAAAAACAGCAAAAATTAGAGGGTAAAAAACCCCAAAAACCACACACCAAAAACTTTCCAATTTTTTTTCCCGTTGAAATCATCAAGAAAATTAAAATAGAATTCAGAATATCTTCAGAAATGACTGAAATTGAAACATTTCTCTGAAATATTTTACTGACAAGAGAAATCCACTTGTAATTTATTACTGTAATCAGAACAATGGTGGGGAGAAGGCAAACAAGCTGGTACTGTTATCTGCTGTTTCCAACACTTCTGGCAGGCTCTGCCACAAGAGGCTGTTTAACAAGACATGTAGTTATAGGTGAGATGTACAGATTCAAAGCTAAGGGACATGTAACAAAGCAGGAACACAAATGACTTCTTTTTTAGCTTGGTTGAAGCTCAACAGCAGCTACTGCTGAAGCCTGTGTCAGACCTGGCTTTTCTTCCTGAACTCATTAACATACCCCCCACACTCTCTGCCCCTGAACAACAAAAAGGCAGCATACGGTAAGATGGCAAGGGTTTACATTCTTTAGGTTGTTCAAGACAAGACAAAGCCAAGACAGGCTTCATAATATGGTCACTGCTTAACTCCATCCCAGGTTTAGTTGAGTACTGGTAAATTCACTGCCACATCATGGGCACTGAAATGAGATCTTAAGTGATGAGCAGTAGAATGAAGTATATTCATAGAATCATGGAATGGTTTGAGGTGGAAGGGAACTCAAAGCCCATCTTGTTCCAACCCTTTCTACCAGACCAGGGGTTTTTTTAGGTACTTGACAGTACTGTGATTTTAAGCTATGTATCTAATAAGGCCAAGGTGTGGTAATTGTAAGGCCTGTGCCATGAGGAAGGTACTTAATTTTCCTCCCAGAATCACAGAATCACAAGGTTGGAAGAGGCCTTTGAAGATCATCGAGTCCAACCATTCCCACCCTATGCTAAACCATATCCCTATGTACCTCATCACCCCTTTTTTTGCACACATCCAGGGATGGTGACTCAACCCCCTCCTTTGGCAGCCTGTTCCAGGCCCTGACAACTCTTTCAGTAGAAATTTTTTTCTACTATCCAATCTAAACCTGCCCTGGCACAGCTTCATGCCATTTCCCCTTGTCCTATCTCCTGTCAGCTGGCTGAAGAGACCATTGCCCACCTCTCTACAAGCTCCCTTCAGGTAGTTGTAGGTGGTGATAAGGTCTCCCCTCAGCCTTCTCTTCTCCAGACTAAACAGCCCCTCAGACTAAAGCAGCTCTCACAGCTGCTCCTCATAGGATGTGACCTCCAGTCCCTTCACCAGCCTGGTTGCCCTTCTCTGCACTCGCTCGAGGACCTCAATGTCCTTCTGTCGTGGTTTCAACCCGGCTGAGGGCCAAGATCCACGCAGCCCATCTCGAGCCCATCTATATGTTGCATCTCTCCCTTGATGACGCAAGGAATCATGAGCCCATCGAGCTAGGAATAATTCATCTTTACGTTGCCAGTCTAGATCTACCTGAGCCACTTGAATCCTGGCAGTCTTATCTACCTGATGGTTGTTTTGATGTTCCTCCATGGCCCGACTCTTAGGCACATGGGCATCAACATGACGTACCTTTACAACAAGCATCTCTAACCGGGCAGCAATATCTTGCCATAAGTCAGCAGCCCATATGGGTTTGCCTCTCCGCTGCCAGTTGTTCTTTTTCCACTGCTGCAACCACCCCACAGGGCATTGGCTACCATCCATGAATCAGTATAAAGGTAGAGCATTGGCCACTTTTCTCTCTCAGCAATGTCCGGGGCTAACTGGATGGCTTTCGCCTCAGCAAACTGGCTTGATTCACCTTTTCCTTCACCGGCTTCTGCTACTCGTCTTGTAGGACTCCATACAGCAGCTTTCCATCTTCGATGCTTTCCCACAAGGCGACAGGAGCCATCAGTGAAAAGGGCATATTGCTTCTCATTCTCTGGCAGTTTGTTGTAAGGTGGGGCTTCTTCAGCCCGTGTTACCTCCTCATCCTCTGGTGACATCCCAAAATCTTTGCCTTCAGGCCAGTCTGTGATCACTTCCACAATTCCTGGGCGATTAGGGTTTCCTATTCGAGCCCGTTGAGTAATCAGTGCAACCCACTTGCTCCACGTAGCATCAGTGGCATGATGTGTAGAAGGGACCTTCCCTTTGAACATCCAGCCCAGCACTGGTAGTCTGGGTGCTAGGAGGAGCTGGGCTTCAGTTCCAATCACTTCTGAAGCGGCTCGAACCCCTTCATAGGCGGCCAGTATTTCCTTTTCTGTTGGAGTGTAATTGGCCTCAGATCCTCTGTAGGCCCGACTCCAAAACCCCAGCGGTCGACCTCGAGTCTCCCCTTGTGCTTTCTGCCAGAGACTCCAGGTAGGGCCATTTTCTCCGGCCGCAGTGTAAAGCACATTTTTAACGTCTGTCCCTGTCCGGACAGGCCCAAGGGCCACTGCATGGACTATCTCGCGTTTGATCTGCTCAAAGGCTTGTTGCTGCTCAGGGCCCCATTGGAAATCATTCTTCTTCCGAGTTACGTGGTAAAGTGGGCTCACAATGAGACTGTAGTTTGGGACATGCATCCGCCAAAAACCTATAACACCCAAGAAAGCTTGTGTTTCCTTTTTGTTGCTTGGTGGAGACATAGCTGCTATTTTATTGATAATGTCCATTGGGATCTGACGACGCCCATCCTGCCATTTTATTCTTAAAAACTGGATTTCTTGCGTAGGCCCCTTGACTTTGCTTTGCTTTATAGCAAAACCAGCTTCTAAAAGGATTTGAATAATCCTTTTTCCTTTCTCAAATACTTCCTCTGCTGTATTGCCCCATACAATGATGTCATCAATATACTGCAGGTGCTCTGGGGCTTCATCCTTTTCCAGTGTAGTCTGAATCAGTCCATGGCAGATGGTGGGGCTGTGTTTCCACCCCTGGGGCAGACGATTCCACGTGTATTGGATGCCCCTCCAGGTGAAAGCAAACTGTGGCCTGCACTCTGGCGCCAGTGGTATTGAGAAGAAAGCATTTGCAATGTCAATTGTGGCATACCACTTAGCTGCCTTCGACTCCAGTTCATACTGCAGTTCCAGCATGTCCAGCACAGCAGCACTCATACCTGGAGTGACTTCATTTAGGCCACGATAGTCCACTGTCAGCCTCCACTCTCCATCAGACTTCCGCACTGGCCGTATGGGACTGTTAAAGGGTGAGCGAGTTCGGCTGATCACTCCTTGACTCTCCAGTTGACGAATCAGCTTATGGATGGGGATCAGGGAATCCCGGTTAGTATGGTATTGTCTTCTGTGCACTGTCGTTGTAGCAATTGGCACTTGCTGTTCTTCGACCTTCAACAACCCCACAACAGAAGGATCATCCGAGAGTCCAGGCAAGGCACGCAATTGCTCAATTTCTTCTGTCTCCAAAGCAGCTATTCCAAAAGCCCATCGGTACCCTTTTGGGTCTTTAAAATACCCTCTACGGAGGTAATCCATACCTAAAATGCACGGAGCTTCTGGGCCAGTCACAATTGGGTGTTTCTCCCAGTCCTTCCCAGTTAAGCTCATTTCAGCCTCTAACACAGTCAATTGTTGGGATCCCCCTGTCACTCCAAAAATGCTAACAGGTTCAGTCCCAACATGATTCGATGGCATTATCGTACACTGGGCACCAGTATCCACCAGAGCCTTGTACTCTTGTGGGTCTGACATGCCAGGCCATCGGATCCACACAGTCCAATAACCACGGTTATCCCTCTCCTCCACCTGGCTGGAGGCAGGGCACCTCTATTGTTGCTGATTGTGTTGGCTGTTCACTGGTGCAACGTTCTTCCTGGCAGAATCGCGTTGTGCGATTCTTTTACCTCACAGCTCATTTACTCGTGCTTGAAGGGCTGAGGTGGGCTGCATACCCCACTTACTCATGTCCTCACCATGGTCACGCAGGTAAAACCACAGCGTCTCTCGCGGTGTGTACCTACTGTATCCTCCCTTCTGGGATGATGGACGCTTTCTCCCAATAGCTGCAACATGGCTGCATACGGGTTGGGAGATGGACACATTTTCGTCAAGTCGCTTGACCAGTTTCTCTACTGCTGTGATGACAGAGAGAGAAACATTGTCCTGATATCTCTGAAGGTGGCCGGACACCTCAGATACGGTTGGTGGATATACATCACTCCAGTCCATTGTTGCCAATGAATTGGTGTGCCCTGCTGGTGCACTTCGTACCACCTTACGCCACATATCTGGGGTGCATAGGACGTCATCAGGATCAGAGGGAAGCTGTGAGTTGTCCAGATCATAATAAATTACCTCCCGTACAGCTAATTCTCTCAGGTGCTGGATAACTGCCTCTAGGTTGTTACACTTGGGTGTTTGACATGTGATGTATTCCTTTATGGGATACCTTTCCCTCACACTTGACAGTAGTCGCCTCCAGAGGCTGAGGATTTCAGGCTTTTCCCCAATTGCCTTATCAATGCCTCCTTCTCTAGCTAGGGATGCCAACTGCTTGGCCTCCCTGCCATCTAATTCCAGACTACTGGCCCCGTGATCCCAGCATCGGAGCAGCCAAGTGATGATGTGCTCACCTGGGCGGCGGCTGAAATCTTTTCGAATTTCACGCAGCTCACTCAGGGACAGGGATTGTGTAACAACAACCTCATCCTGAGATGGTTGAGATGGAACAACCTTATCCCGGGATGGTTGAGATGGCTTTGCCTTATCCTGAGATGGTTTGGATGGCTTTGCCTTATCCTGAGATGGTTTGGATGGCCCTGCTTCATCCTGACATTCATCAGATGACCCTGCTTTATCCTGACCTTCATCAGATGACCCTGCTTTATCCTGACCTTCATCAGGTGGCCCTGATTCAATTTCATCCTCATCCTCATCCTTCACTACAGGAACAACTCTCTTTGTGTATTTCCTCTTTCGTATGGGAGCAACAGACACTGATGTGGGTTGATTTTTTGTTTTACCGGCAGTATCTGCTGTAGGGGCAGCAGTAGCTGCAGCATCAGTTGGGCAGGTTGCAGTAGCCACAGTGCTAGTCACAGAAGTTACAGTGGCCTCAGTGCTAGTCACAGAAGTTACAGTAGCTGCAGTTTCTGCTGGTCTGTTTTCCTTCCTTTCCCTCTGACAGTGCTGACTGCCATCAAGCAGTGTTTGGTAAATAGTGGCCAGGGCCCAGCACAGTGCAGTAAGCTGTGCATCTCTGGGAAACTTGCGGCAATTTCTTTTCAGATATGCAGCCACTTTATCAGGGTCCTGTAACTGTTCGGGAGTGAAACTCCAAACCATCGGACGTGAGAAAGTGCCTAGGTAGTTGCCCATACTCTGCCACGTACCCTGCCACTTGTGATTATCTGGCCTCGCAGAACACTCTTGAGTGGTATTCATAAACCTTTGCTTAATATTGAACACAAGCAGAACCATATTCACCAAACATAACAACAGCAAAATGCTAGTTTGAATATCCCAGGGATATTGGAAATTTTCAAAAACTGTTACCAGAGCTGTTGTATTTAGCCCAAAGGAAGAGAAAGCAGCATAGATATTTCTTTCTGTACTCCCACCATACCAGCTGCCATTATTAACTCCTCCCTGTCCAAAGAATGGACAGGGCAGCAAAATCTCATACAGATACCAGAACACGTTCATGATCATCGATATCACTGTATCATAAACTGTTTTCATAAAATACACCAAAATGAGGTACGGGAACGAAAAGAGGAGCCGCAGCCCCAGGATGTTAAAGGATCCTGCTAGGATTGCATACAACAGACGGTGCTTTTGCTGCCACAGCTGTGAGCACAGCCTTGTAAGTAAATACCAGAGCATCGTGACCAGAGACTGCTTAAATCAAAGTGCTTCTCACAACTTTGACTTAATTACAATCAAGTCAGGGTCAGATCTACCGTTATCCCAACCTTTCGGGCCCCACGTTGGGTGCCAAAAAGACTGTCATGGTTTCACCCCAGCTGAGGGCCAAGATCCACACAGCTGCCTGCTCCTTAAAGGAAAAGAGCAGGTTAAAGGGAAGGGGAGGGGGGGGAGAAGTAAGGGAAGGGAAAAGGAAGAGAAAGGGGCAAATAACCCCAAGATCAAGAAATTAAGAGGCCCGTGGGTTGGGATAAGGATAGTTTACTAAGATAACAGAAAGATACAATGTAACAATACTAACAGGACTTCAAAGCAAAATATATGAAGCTGTTGATACACAATGCAGTTTCTCACCAAACCACACAACTCAGGCCGTGCCACCCAGAGCCGTCCCAGAACCCGACCGTCCCCCAAGAACCGCGCGTCCCGGAGCCGCCCTCGGCCTTCCTCCCGTCAGCTCCCCGATATCCTGGGCAGGACGTAACTGGCGTGGAATACTCTCTTTGGTCAGTTGGGCCACCTGTCCTGGCTTTGCCCCTCCTTTCTCATGAAGAGCTGAGAAAGTCCTTGACTTTCTGACAGCAACTAGAAACATCAGGGTGTTATCAGCACTACTCCCATTTTACTCTCAAACACAGCATTCATCCGCTGTTACAAATGAAATTAACTCCATCCTGACCAAAACCAGGACAGAGGGACATGGGCCTGGAATTGAAGGAAGTCAAAGCTCCATACAGGCTTCAGTTATGTGCATGTTAATTTTGTAGCCTCTGAAAAGGTTTGTTATCTTTACTAATGGGCGATTCCACTCCTGGTCAAAATGATTAGATTTATCCAGACCCCACATTGTTTTGCCTGTTTTTCCTTGATGTGGTAATTTGTGCCCCATTATCAATCAACATGGTCCAAGCCTGTTCCTTGGGCCTGACTTCCTTAAGTTCCAGCCCATGTCCTCAGTCACCATTTAACCCCTTATCTCATTGTCCAGGATCATCTGTATCTTTTAGCAGAGCTATGTACTCAAATTGAACCCTTATTTCAGAACAGTATTCCCCTTTATTTTATGTGCTATCCTAAATTCCCTACGAAGGATTTCTGATGAGGCAGCCTGAGACCTCTAAGTCAGTCAAAAATACAGTAACATTTTTCCGTTTGCAAAAGCAACATTTCTTACCACTTTCCACAAGTGACACGTCTGAACATCTGCATTTTTTTTCCTGCAGTGCTGAAATAGCTGATCCCATCTTTGTGGCTGGCAGAAAAAGCGCGAGGTAACGCTCACGAGAGGCTTGCAAAGCAGCAAATAAACACACACCCCTACATAAATCTACCTAGTCTACAAACCAGCAGATCTGTGCCCATCTAAAAGGCATTCACAACTGACTCCTCCTTAGCTTCCAAAAATAATCACAAGGGATCAACTCATTGCACATGAACTTCCTGACTGTCATCACCAAACCAAACACCTTGAAGTAACCTAAGCCTGGCTCTTGTGAAGCACTGACTACAAGAGACTCCCTGCTAAACAGCTGAACCAAATGTCAGTAAACAATGCCTCGCTGGTAAATTTGGCTAACACTTTCCACCACTTGGTAGTGTTTATATTCTTACTCGTTTAAAGGCCATTCTCTTCTGACAGGACAGTCTCTTTACATAGCCTGCTGCCCTTACTTTACTCCTCGTAAGACCAAATACGTTGCAAGACATGAGGATTATTATCTTGCAAAAATGGATCCCACCAGCAGAGTACATTCCTGATATGGCCACTGCATCAAACTGGTCTTGCCAACTGTTATCGACAAACAAGACACTCACGCTGGGAGTGTGCTTAGCAGCAGTTTATTCAGAGAGAAGGAAACAGCGCTAGGCGGGAGGAGACCTAAGTCTCACCACTCCGCGCCGTAGAGGGGTAGGATACAAGTATTTATACTCTTTAATAAACAAAGCAATCTATTTTCCAGTTATTCATTCATTTCTGTGATTAGCCAAGCAAAGTTCATATTCATTTTTGTGATTAGCCAAGCAAAGTTCATATTCATTTTTCTTCGTCTTCTTGTACAATCATTAAACAGACTTTTTCATTCTTCCTTATCGATGACCCTGGTGTAAGATGTATTTCGCACATGGTTTCCTTTCACACTAGTGTGGTCACAAACTATTTTATTGGATGTTTTCCAAATCCGCCTCGTCTTCTTTCTCTTCCTCTGATCGCTCGTTCCATTTCATAAGCAAAGCATAATACAAAATAAGCTTAATATTAACTTCGAAATATTTTACCTTTGTTTTAACTCGTACAAGCATAAAAAGAATCATTCCCTCCTCCTGCAAGCAGAAAAGCTTCTAAAGCATTCCGTTTATGATCATTCATCCAAACCTCGTACTATTTCAACTATTATCGGAAGAATCAGCAAACGTTCACTTGTCCCTTAGTTGGCCCCTCTCCCATATTTGGTCATCTTTAACAGCAAGCTCATACATTGGCTACTTAATTTCTATGGTTTCCACTTCTAAGTTACCTATAACTCAATTCCATGTCTCGTTAGCAACTAACAATATACGTTACACAATCATTCTTACAAAATCAGAACGTTAACAACTTGTTTCAAGGTACATGTGGTTTACTGAACAAAGGCTCATCTATCACACCAACAAGTTCCATTCTTGGCTTGTGTACTTGTGCACAAAATGAACATCAACACTGGAAAAAATTTTGGAAACTGCACGCCAGGATTGATGGAAACTTCAAGCCAACAAGTCAGTCAGATTTCTAGTCCTGAGAAGTTTGCATCCCTGGGGTTGATATCCATCCTCAAACTTGAAAGTTAACCATGGGTCTGGATCACAATGGCTCCATTAAGAATGACTGTAGATAGTCGCTATGTGGTTGCTAAGAAGGGAATTAGTACAAGGAACACCTATAAACTAATTGTCCTGGAACACTGAGAACATCTAAAACACACACAGTTAGCCAGTGAAAACCAAAGTCCAAGCATCTGTGGGGGGTTGACCCTCACTGGAGGCCAGATGCCCACCAACACTACTCTAGCACTCCCTCTCCAGAGACAGACAGGGGAGAAAACACACAATGAAAGGCTCGCAGGTCAAGATAAGGACAGGGTGACATCATTCAGCAATTACTGTTACAGCTAAAAAAGACTCAACAGAGAATAAAATGCATTAAAGGAAGTTATTACCCATTCAAAACAGAGTAGGATAATGAGAAATAAAACGAATCCTTAAAACATGTGTTCCCACCCCGCCCTCCTTCCCAGGCTCAACTTCACTCATTTCTCTCCCTCCTCCCCCACAATGGCAGTGGGGGGTGGGGAATGGGGGTTGGAGTCAGTTCATCACACAATGTCCTTGCCACTCCCTCCTCCTCAGGGGAAGGACGACTCACACTCTGCCCCTGCTGCAGCGTGGGGTCCCTGCCATGGGAGAAAGTCCTCCGTGAACTTCTCCAACCTGAGTCCTTCCCACAGGGCCTTCAGTTCTTCACAAACTGCCCAAGCGTGGTCCCCTTCCGTGGGCTGCAGACCTTCAAGACCAGGCTGCTCCAGCACAAGTCCCCCGTGGGCTCACAATTCCCCCCAGCAAACCTACCCCAGCATGGGCTCGTCCCTCCACAGGCTGCAGGGCCTGCCAGGAGCTTGCTCCAGCATTGGCCTTCCAGTGGGTCACAGCTTGTTGCAGCTGTTTCCAGCTACTCTGACATGGGGTCCTCCACAGGCTGCCAACAGAATCTCTACTCCCCATGATCTTCCATGGGCTGCAGGGGGACAGCCTGCTTCACCATGGTCTTCTCTACAGGCTACAGGGGAATCTCTGCTCAGGAACGTGGAGCACCTCCTCCTCCTGAACTGAACTCAGTGTCAGAAAAGTTTCTTACAACTTCTTGCTTCTTTATCCTTTCTCCTTCTTAAAAATGTTATCCCAGAGGCACTACCACCCTTGCTGCTGGGATCAGCCTTGGCCAGCAGCAGGTCCATATTGGAGATGGATGGAATGGACTCTGGCAGACATAGAGGAAGATTCTAGAAGATTCTTTCAGATGCCACCCTGCAGTCCCACTGTCCACTACCAAACCCTTGCCATGCAAACCCAAAACAGCATCCCTAACTGATCTGTCCTCATTATAATAATACCAAAAAAAGACACCCAAAGGTCAAGAAGACCCTTGCCCAACTGAAGACCCAGACATAACCATGAATCAGTAATTACAGATAAACAGTGGCTTTACATTGCTAGCAGGAACAAATAGATGGTGATGCTAAGCCAAATTATTTTATAGATTTGAAAATTAAATATATTCATTAACACTCCCTGCTCTTTTCAACTTCAAGGGAAACCCCATTAATAAATCCTTTAAGGGATTTTTTGCTCAGCAAAATAGGCACCTGGCCAGGAATGCTGATGTGCTGTGGAGGTGCTCAGAGAAAGCAAGTGTGACTTCTTTTCCTTCTGACCAGCATGTGATGCAGGTCCTCCTCCCCTGCGTGCTGATTAGGTGGTTGAACCTCAGAAGGAGGAGCCTAGATGGTGGCTTGTTGTGCTTTAGCACAGGCCAGCAAAGTCGGTCTATCACTCCCCTTTTCAGCTGGACAGGGGAGAAAATATATTTTGAGAGGCCTAGGGGTTAAGGAGAGGCAGAGATCATTCTGGAATCAGTGTCACGGGCAAAACAGGCTCAACACAGAATAAAGGAAAGAAACCTCTGGAGCTGGGCTTGTTCAGCCTGGAGAAGAGAAGGCTGTGGGGGGACCTCATTACAGCCTTCCAGTACCTGAAGGGAGCTTATAAGCAGGAGGGGATTCAACTTTTTAAAAGGATAGCCAATGGCAGGCCAAGGGGGAATGGATTAAAACTAAAGGAAGGAAGGTTTCGATTAGATATTAGGGGGAAGTTTTTTACAGAGAGAGTGCTGAGGTGCTGGAACAGGCTGGCCAGAGAAGTAGTGGATGCAGGTCCCTGGAAGTGTTCAAGGCCGGGTTGGATGGGCCACTGGGCAACCTTGTGTAGATCCAGGCCTGAGGTTGGTGGCCCAGCCTTTGGCAGGGGGGTTGGAGCTCTGTGATCCTTGCGGTCCCTTCCAACCCACGCCATTCTATGATTTTTCGATATATGACACTGGACTGCACACCCAGTGACACCAGAGTCAGGTCAAGAGAAGTGCAGCCAGACCTTTTATGGGTGCAGTCATTAATCACAGAATGTCTGGTGCTGCTTTCCCAGTCATGCCTGACACACAGCCTGTTGCTAACAGGACAACAGAGCTTTTTGGAATGTGGAGTCTCCACCGGACACACCAGGACAGCCGTGCTGTGGGTGACACACACGCCAGCAAGGCCATGGCGTAAGCCCCACGCCCAGCTCCCAGCATTCCCCATGCCACGTGCCATGGCAGAGGCACTGCTGTCCCGATGATCCTAGGGCCTGTCCCCACTGACCGGCCCCTTCCACTGGACTCTCTGGGGCCGCTTGCAGCCTCCGTGGCATGGCTGGCAGTCCCTGGCCTTTGGCTCCCCCACGGCGCTCCAACAGCCTCCTCTTCTTCCCCTGGCTAAAGGGCACAGAAGAAAAGCCCTCAGCTCTGTGCCCAGGGCTAAGGACCCCTCAGCACCCCAAAGCCGGCCTCAGGACAGTAGTGTTCAGAGGCGCTGCCGAGGCCAGACCGCTGCTCTGTGCGGCGGCACCTGGGTCCTCGTGCCCCAGTCAAGCTGCAGCATGAAAAGTGCAGACGAGCCAGGGGGGAGAATTGCAGCAGGGCCCAATATGGGACACGCTTACCCTTCCCGTGCTCTCTCTGGGAGGCACGGCTCTGCCTGCCCCTCCGGTGCTCTCGGCCTCAATGAGCTTTGGCAGCTCTTCTCCTGCTGCTCCTTCAGCTTCTCAGCATAGGCCTTTCTCAGGAGGTGGGGAGGGCGAAAGGGATCTTCAGACACGTAGGGGCAGGAGGTCTGCAAAGGCAGAAGACACTTTCCTTAAGCACTGCCACCAAGAGCTGGGGCTGTTCCCCGGGCTTCAGCCAGGCGTATGACTTGCACAGTCTTGGCTTATGTTTAAGGTGGTGCTGCTGTCCCCTCACAGAGGTGTATGGGCATGAGACAGACCGCCCGTGCCGCAGCTTCTCGCACGGGGCAATATGCAGGGCAGCAGGCACACAGAAGACCCCCTGCCTGGCCACATGCCCACGGCTCTGCAGCTGTGCCCGCGGCAGCAGGCCCCCCCTGCTCACCTCGCAGGGAATGGGGAGGGGGAAATGCCCTTTTCCTGGGGGCTGTGAAGCACGCGCCGTACCTGGCCTCGCGCCACGTTCTGCCCCATTCTGTCGGTATTGTATCTGCGCCACACGTCGGCTTCAATCTCTGGGCGCTTGGATGCCATCAGCAGCCGGAGTTCTTTTTCTTCCCTCTCGGTGCGGCGCGAGCTCGTAACCTGGAGGCCGTGCACACAACACACATGCGGCGTTTACTCTCCTCGGGCTTGGGCAGGACAGGAGGGCTGGGGCACTGGGCACCTCTTGCTTCTGTCCCAACCCCCAGTGCTCAAAACATGACACAAGGCTGGCAGATCCCTAGGGCATACCATTCGCGACGGCTGCGGAACACATGCAGGGAGATGCAACCACGGCTCAGCTGGAGGCCTGGGCTGCTTCAGCTCCTCCTTGGACTTCTTGATCACAGGCAGGAATCTAGAGAGGCACAACATGCTGAGCTTTGGGGAGCTTAGGCAGACCCAGGTGCTCCGGCCCCACCGGGCTGTTGGGCAGGAGGGCCACATGTCCAGCCGGCCGACATCTGTGTGGCCTTTCGGCCTCAGCACATGGGGCACCCTGGCCATGGGACTTGGCTCTCTGGCACGTCAGCCAGGGCACCGTGCGCCTCCATGCCCCGGCGTCAGCGCTTCTCCAAAGGGCTCACCTGGCTTGGTCAACTTCTTGGCTAGCTGCCCTGGCTCTACTCTGCTGCAAGGCTACAGAAACCCTCTGCTGAGCCAGGAACACTGGTTCCAGCACGCTCACTGCCGTTGGGAGGCAAAAGAAAAGCACAACAGCTTCTTTGGGACCCTGTGGTCCAGGCAGGAGCACCTACAGCCCCCCTGCCAGCACTCGCTGGGGCATTACCTCTGCGGGCTCCCTGGCCCCAAGGCGCTGGCACTCTCATGGGCTTCACAGAAGTGGTAGTGGCCACTGATTTGTACGTGGTCACAGCTGGGAGGCTGGAAACAAGAGGGCACCAGCTGAGCAGAAGGGAACCACCCTCGTTTGGAGCTGACTCCAACAGGCTTCTAGCAGGCATCTTTGGGAGCCACTGCTGCCAAGTTCCTGGGGGGATGCAGCTCCCTGTGGGACCTGAGGGGCCCCATAGTCTCCAACACCTCCTGCTTCCCTTGCCTTCTGTCGTGGTTTTACCCCAGCTGAGAGCCGAGATCCATGCAGCTGCCTTCTCGGGAAAAGGAAGGGGCAAGTAACCCCAAAACCAAGAAATTAAGAGGCCCGTGGGTTGGGATAAGGATAGTTTACTAAGATAACAGAAAGATAAAATATAACAATGCTAACTGGACTTGAAAGCAAAAATATATGAAGCTGTTGATACACAATGCAGTTTCTCACCAAACCCACACAACTCAGGCAGTGCCACCCAGAGCCATCTCGGAACCCAACCGCCCCCCAAAAACCGCGCGTCCCGGATCCGCCCTCGGCCTTCCTTCTGACAGCCCCCAGATATCCTGGGCAGGACGTAATTGCTGTGGAATACTCTCTTTGGCCAGTTGGGTCAAGTGTCCTGGATTCGCCCCTCCTTTCTCATGAAGAGCTGAGAAAGTCCTTGACTGTCTGACAGCAACTAAAAACATCAGGGTGTTATCAGCACTACTCCCATTTTAACTCTCAAACACAGCATTCATCTGCTGTTACAAATAAAGTTAACTGCATCCTGACCAAAACCAGGACACCTTCCTGCCAGGAAGCTGATGGTCCCAACACAATTCCGCCTTGCGACCCCCACTGACCCTCCCGCCTCTCCCTTCCCTCAGGGGACATCCAGGCCCGACTGGATGCTTTGCCTGCACGCTCCAAGGCGCAGAGCTGTGAGCGGCAGCCCAGTGGGGAAGCTCTCCAAGCACCTGTGTCTCTCCCACCGCCGTTCAGCAGGCGCTGAGACTAGGCGCCATCAGCACCCAGCCCTCGTGCAGGGCAACTGGGCCAGACAGCGTCCCCTTTCAGCTTCGGCCACATCTCCAGAGCGGACGTGACGCACAGCAGAAGGCAAAGAGCAGCCCTGCCTCCTGCTGCGAGAGGGCAGCTGGAGCGGAGGGTGAGCTGGGGAGATGAGGCTGGCTCCCCAGGGAGGGGCAGGCTGCTGCGCTGCTGGACATACGCCCATGCTCAGTGCTCCCCAGCTGGCACTGGCCTTTGTTTGGCCCTCTCACGCAGCTGTGGCCACCGAGCCAAAAAGACACATGCAAGGGCTGTGCAGGGCAAGCACCTCTCTTCTTACCAGGAATTTTGCACTTTGCGCACTTGAGCTTGTAAAATTTCTTGAGAAACCTGCATGGCTGGAACACAGGTCTCTGCACCAGAAAAACCTTGTCCTCTCCCACTGCGGCATGTGCTTGCACGAGTGCAAATGTCCCAATTCCACAGCAAAACTCTTGAAGCTGGGAAAGAACACGCATTAATGTGGCAGGGCCTTTGTGCCATCAGAACTGGCCTGGAGACTTCCACCTCGGGTGCATTGTGAAGCAGCCTGAAGGTTTGGTTCACAGCACACAGCCCATCCTGTCCCCTAGGGCCACTGGCTATCTTCAAGGAGGACTGCAAAAGCACATGATGAATGGACTGCTGCAATGGCACCATGTGCCTTGACAATGTTTCCTCCCACAGACACTCAACTTTGTGGAAGACCCCTTGATATTACTACTGGTGCCCCAAACTGTTTAACCCTCTGGGGCCCCACTATCTTGCAGTACCAGGTGTACCTGGCATCTAACTGCAACAGTGGTGATGTTTGGAGACACTGAAAATAACGCAAGTCTCTGTACCTTTCTTTGACTCGGTGGTATTTTCTTGGTGTAACAATATAGAATCACAGAATCCTAGGGGTTGGAAGGGACCTCAAGAGATCATCGGGTCCAAGCCCCCTGCCAAAGCAGCTCCCCAGCTCATACTGCACAGATAGGCGACCAGACGGTGCCGCGACGGAGAGAGACGGGACACAGCTTGATGCAAGCAAGAGTCGATTTCTTGTAAAGAATCATTCCTTTTTAGATGCTCTGCAGACGGCTGCTTTCTTTCAAACATCGGGTGTTCGTGGGCTACATCTGATTGGTCAACGTTTTGCTGTCACAGCAGCATCTCTACCTTATCATGCTAATAGAACTTCTAAAACCTGGTCAGACAGCAGCTATACCTTAGCAATAGAGGCCACTTTTTCCTGCAGCTTGTCCCAGCAGGGGGCTGGCAACGATGCTGCCACCTTGTTTAGTTTCCCCAAGGTTCATGGCCTAAAGACTCCGTCCCGTTGTCTGTTAACCTGGCAGAGCTTGAGGCTTTGTTTCTCAAGCTGCATGCCACAAGACGGGTCTTGAATATCTCCAGAGAAGGAGACTCCACCACCTCCCTGGGCAGCCTGTCCCAGGGCTCTGTCACCCTCACTGGGAAAAAGTTCTTCCACATGTTGGTGCGGAACTTCCTGTACTCCAACTTGCAGCCATTGCCCTTTGTCCTGTCTCCACAGACCACTGAAAAGAGTCTGGACATTTCCCCTGCATTACATACTTAAGATATTTATAAACATTAAGAAGGTCCCCCCTTAGTCTTCTTTTCTCCAGGCTGAACAGTCCCAGCTCACTCAGCCTTTCCTCATAGGGGAGATGCTCCAGGCCCTTAATCGTCTTTGTGTCCCTCCTGTGGACACTCTCCAGGAGATCCCTGTCTGTTTTATACCAGGGAGGCCAGAACTGGACACAACACTCCAGGTGGGGCCTGACCAGGGCAGAGTAGAGGGGGAGAATCACTTCCTTTCACCTGCTGGCCACACTCTTCCTGATGCATCCCAGGATCCCATTGCCTCTCAGCCACCAGGGGACACTGCTGGCTCATGGCCCACCTGTCATCCACCAGTCAGTTAGCTAAGTGAAGCAAAAAGAAACAGTGAAGCAGACATTAAACATGCTGCACTAAAGAGAGGTCAACAATTACGATGAAGTCCTACAAGAAATGGTTTTCCCCTGGACTTGCAGAGGGCAGATTTTGATGAGCTTTAGTTTTCCCTATACCTCCATCCCAAGTGTCTGTGCCTGTACGCAGGGATCACAACTCATGCAATTAGAAACAAGAGCTTGATGGGGATCTAAAGAAACAATTCATTGAAACTAGAGCAAGGCCAGGACAAAAAAGGAGAAGCATTTTACAGACAGTGGTGTGGCTAGGTTATCTTCATCTGGCTCGAGCAACAAACCATTGACAGATGGTAGGGCTGTTGCATGTGGCAGGACAGTCCATGGCATCTTTGATGTGGTTCCGCTGCATTTTCTGATGGAACAGGAAACACAAACCATGGTGCTTCCAAGGGGTTTAAAGGTTTGGTAACAAAACAACGATGTCATCTGCCACTCGAGAGATATTCTATTCCAGAGGTCCTCTCCAGGCACCTCACCCAGCCGCAACTTTGTGCTTAGATTTGTCCTCTTGCTTTTCACATTACTCAGCAGAGCAGGCATGGAATGAGCAGAATTATGTTGCTTTGATGCCCATGTTGCTCTCTGTGCGCTTCGCTTCAAACCACATGAACTCCTTAAAGCACAGGAAGCCTGTGTGTAGCCCCTAAGGTAACACAGGTGTTATCTCAGTTTTCAAACTCATTTAATACAGGTATTAACGACTCACCTTAAAGAAAGGCCTGTGTGAAGTTCATTCTGGACTGTTGTTCTCAGTGGTTTTAAGGCCTTTTAAGTTTTCTTTCCTTTATTCTGTGTTGAGTCCGTTTTGCCTGTGACGCTGATTGCGGAATGATCTCTCCCTGTCCGTATCATCTCAACTGCTAAGCCTCTCAATACACATTTTCTCCCTTGTCCACCTGAAAAGGGGAGTGATAGAGCAACTTTGGCAGGTGTCTGGCCTCCAGCCAGGGCCAACCACCCACAGACATGAACATGCACAACAAAGATGAAATAACATAAAAAAAGATAAAAGAGGTGTTTAAGTACAATGCTTAGACCTCATGTGAGCAGGGCTGGGTCAGGGAGGTGGAATCCATGGCAGGTCACTCTGAAAAGCAAAGGGGCTATAAGGAAAGCTGGCAGGACTGAGCAATGTCATTTAGTAATACAATACAATAGTTGTAGCAGTAATAGAAAACTTAATCATTACTCAGGTTTTCTTTCTGCTAATTACTCATTTCGAATGGCATGAGTAATTTCTGCTACTGATGAAAACATGTTCCAGCTTGAACAACACAGTTCTGCCTACAGAGCAAGCTGGAAGATCGTGGTCAGGAGCAGGCATGCTGACTGTCCCAGTCATATCCTCAGGTTCTGCTACATTAAGTTAAAAACAGAACTTTTGTGATATTGCAGCTCTGCTTGTTTTATTCCAGAAAATACTATATAATTGCAGTGTAACTTTCCAGGAAAAGCCCTGTTAATTTAAAGGTTTGATCTGATTTCAAAAATTCGTCGGCCCACTTCTGTCCCACACAATTTTGACATGGATTTGGTGCCTTTAGCTCTGTAGCTATCTTAAAAACATGGATGTGAGCTTTAGACTTGTTCCATGCAAATAAAAGTGAAGATCAAAGTCACTCTCTCACTGACTATTCAAAAATATTGCAACTCTGTGGACCATGTACTACATAAATGAAAATAATTACTTCACAGAGTGTTACTTGAATTTTTCAAGGCTGTCTAACAACAGGCGTTGTTTATAGCTAAAACATCCAGCCTCTGACTAATTCTTCTTCACATGTTCTCAATCACTCTCAATTAGGAACATCAATTCAAACACAAAGTTAATTAATAATTGGTTTGTATCAAAAATGCAGGAATGCATGTATTTATGGCCACACACACAAACGCAAACACACCCCACTCCACCCCCCAACCCTGTGTATAAGACTTTTCTGAGGTACTTAGAAAGAAACTACTCCTGCCCACAATGTTTCAGCTCATCACCTCAAACCTATTTGAGACACTGGGCACCAGAGTTTACTACTGCTTGGTACTCTCGTGGATCTGATGTGCCAGGCCATGGGATCCACACAGTCCAATAGATCCAGTTATCCTTTTCCTCCACCTGGCTGGAAGCAGGGCCCCCCTAATCTTGCTCATTGTATTTGCTGTTGACTTCTTGCAAGGGGGACTTAGAGGTCCCTTCAAGAGGGTCACAGGTACAATGACAATTACACAGTCTGGTGGGCTGTCTACGGGAAACTGCTGCAGCATTTTTCTTGAAGGAATCTTTTTTAACTGTGTTTCCTCACAGTTATTCACTCTGGCTTGGAGGCCTGAGGTGGGTTTCCCGTCCCACCTCCTCATGTCTTCACCATGGTCGCGCAGGTAGAACCAAAGGATGACTGGTGGGGTGTAGTTTTTATTAGCTCTTTCTGAAGCAGAGGAACACCTGCTTCTGATGGCTGAAATCCTAGTCTGTACAGGTGGGCAGTAGGACACATCCTCTTTGAGGTGCGGGACCTCTTGGGATAACGTCACCACTGTTGAGACAAGGGAGGAAGAGAGGCTTTCTTCAAACAGACAGAGTCGGCCAGCCACCTCACCCACTGTTGTTACACTCACACCCAGGGCTAACACACTCCAACTGTCCTAGAAGCAAACAGCCCCAACCCTTCCCCAGCCAGCTACTTTCATGGGGAAGTGGTGTCAGGTGGTGTGGAAAACAGCTCTGGCTCACTCAGCCTACCTGCACTGACTCAGCTCACCTGTGTTGGCTGATTAGGGAGGATAAATTTGACTCATCCAGCAGCAGGATGCTCCTTGTCTCCACAGGTTCTGCCTGGCCTACATCCTGTGGAGGGCAAAACAGAAAACATTGTGTGCCCTGTGCCAGCAACCTGCTAACAGCATCTGCTTCTCCCTGCAGTCCGAGGCCAACTGTTTGGAGATGGATCTTCCATCAACATCAGATCCACAGGAGGAAGGTTATGCCCTGGAAGAGCAGGGGGCTGAGGAAATACCAGAAGGTAGAGTCATGACTGGCTTCCCACCTGAAGCCTGGGCAGGCTTTTTCCATTGGACTGAGGAGGCTCTGGAGCCATCAAAGTTGGACCTGGGCCAGCAGGTGAGTTCTGGTAATAGCAGTGGGTGGTACTATGAATAATCAGTCTTGTTTCTAGCTAGCAGCTTCATTGTTAGGCAAAATAAATGATTTTGCTCTGAAACTTAATACTGTTGCTGCACTTTCTTCATATTTCTTTCTCTCTATATGTATATTTCACACTGATTGAATTTTACTTGATTCCTCCACATGGTAAAAATTTACAATGGTATGAAAGTTATGAGAGAACACTTTTACTTAAAGGGAAAGTGCAAATGATAAATGTATTAATTGACAAGCTGATGAAAATAAGTCTTCTGGTCATCTGAAAAATGATATGCTATAAATGCCACTGTAGTGGCATTTTTCTTGGGAAACAAGGCTTCCCTGAGGAGCATATCAAGATCGATAGACCAGATGAAGTGCATCTACACCAATGCACACAGCATGGGCAATAAACAGGAGCAATTAGAAGCTCTTGTTACTAAGGGAGACTGTGATGTAATTGCCATCACTGAAACATGGTGGGACAATTCACATGACAGGCATGCTGCAATTGCTGGTTATAAACTATACAGGTGTGACAGGCTGAATAGGAGAGGATGTATCTCACAGAATGTTTTGACTGCCTGGAGCTGGAGTATGATGATGAAAGGGTTGAGTGCCTCTGGGTAAAGATCAAAGGAAAATGAAAACAAGGAGATATAGAATCATAGGGGTTGGAAGGAACCTCGAGAGATCATCGGGTCCAACCCCCCTGCCAAAAAAATATAAAAGCAGAGTGATGGGAGTCTACAATAGACCACCTGATCAGGAGGTGGAAGCTGATGAGTTGATTTTTAAACAACTGGGAGAAGTCTCATGATCACTAGCCCTCATCCTTATTGGGGACTTCAATTTACCAGATGTCTCCTGGATGTACAGCAGGGAGGAAGCAGTCTAGCAGATTCCTGGAGTGTTTGGAAGACAACTTCCTGATCCAGATGGTGAATGAACCCACCAGGGAAGGTGCCCTGCTGGACTTGTTGTTTGTTAACACAGAAGGCCTAGTGGGGGATGTGAAGGTTGGAGGATGCCTGGGGCATAGTGACCATGAGCTGATAGAATTCTTAGTACTGGGAGAAGTAAGAAAGGGAAGCACCAGAACAAGCACCTTAGACTTCCATAGGGCTGACTTTGGTCTGTTCAGGAAGCTGCTCAGTAAGATTCCATGGGAGGCAGCCCTTGAGGGCAGAGGAGCCCAAGAGGGTTGGCTGCTCCTCAAGAAGGAAATCTTGGCAGCACAAGAACAGGCTGTCCCAGTCTGTCAGAAGAGGAGTTGGCAAGGAAGGAAGCTAGCTTGGCTGAGTAGGTAGATCCAGGAAGACCTTCGGGAAAAGAGGGAAAAAGATGAGCTTTGGAAGAAGGGGCAAGTGTCTTGGGCCGACTATGGGAATTCAGTGAGATCATGTAGGGAGAAAGTCAGAAGGGCTAAAGCTGAACTGGAACTCAAACTGGCCAGTTCTGTAAAAGATACTAAAAAGTCCTTCTACAGGTACATTAACAGTAAAAGGAGGGTCAAGGAGAATCTCCAGACCTTGTTGGATACTGAGGGAACATTAGTGACAAGGGATAAGGACAAGGCTGAGGTCCTTAATTCCTTCTTTACCTCAGTCTATAGTAGTAGATGTGGTTATTCCCTGAGTACTCATCCTCAGGATCTGGTTGACAGAGAGGGGAAGAATAGCATAATTCCCATGGGTAAGGAGGAAATGATTAGTGAACTACTTGGCCAGTTAGACAGTAACAAGTCAATGGGACCTGATGGGATTCACCCGAGGGTGCTAAGAGAGCTGTCAGATGTGCTTGCCAACCCCCTTTCCATCATCTACCAGCAATCCTGGCAGACTGGGGAAGATCCACTCGACTGGAGGCTGGCAGAAGTGACACCCATATATAAGAACAGCCAGAAGGAGGGTCCGGGGAACTACAGGCCTGTCAGTCTGACCTCAGTCCCAGGAAAGATCATGGAGAGGCTCATCTTGGGAGCAATCACGCAGCACATGCGTGAAGACCAGGGGATCAGGCCTAGTCAACATGGGTTTACAAGAGGTAGATCCTGTCAAACTAACCTGATCACCTTCTATCACAAAGTGACCCGGTTTTGGACAAGGGGAAGGCTGTGGATGTGTCTACTTGGACTTCAGTAAAGCCTTTGATACAGTTTCTCACAGCATTCTGACTGAGAAACTGGCTGCCACTGGCCTGGACAGGTGGACCCTCAGCTGGGTTAAAAACTGGCTGGATGGCCGGGCCCAGAGGGTGGTGGTGAATGGAACCAAATCCAGCTGGATGCTGGTCACGAGTGGCGTCCCCCAGGGCTCAGTCATGGGTGCAGTCTTGTTCAACATCTTTATCAATGACCTGGATGAAGGGATTGAATGCTCCCTCAGGAAGTTTGCAGATGACACTAAACCTGCAGGAAGTGTTGATCTGCCTGAGGGTAGGGAGGCTCTTCAGAGGGATCTGAACAGACTGGACCCATGGACTGAGACCAATGGGATGAAGTTTAACAAGGCCAAGTGTAGAGTGCTGCACATGGGACATAACAACCCCATGCAGCACTACAGGCTTGGGGGAGGTTGGCTGGAGAGCTGTCAGGAAGAGAAGGCCCTGGGGGTGTTGGTTGACTGCAGGCTGAATATGAGCCAGCAGTGTGCCCAGGCAGCCAGGAAGGCCAATGGCGTCCTGACTTGTATCAAAAGCAGTGTGGCCAGTAGGTCTAAGGAGGTAATTGTGCCCCTGTACTCGGCATTGGTGAGGCCACACCTCGAGTACTGTGTGCAGTTCTGGTCTCCCCACCATAAGAAGGACATTTCATTCAGAAAGCGGGTATCAGAGCTTGCAGTCCTTCTCTGTTTCCAATGCAAGTTTAGCCTCTTGTCCTGCAATCCCATAGGAGCTTCCATGCTCTTGTGAACACAGGAAAAGACATACATGCTTCATAACCCCTTTCAATGGACATCAACAGCAACAGGGAAGCCAGTGATCACTGCTGCTTTTAGATAATTACTGGTTTTTCAAGTCTCAGAAAAGGCTTCTCCAACTTTCCTGCAGACTTCCCTGAGGACCATGCAAATCTCTTGGTAGCTTTGTACTTATGGAACAAACTGTCATTCATTGTTTTGAGTTCCTGTGCCCCAAGTCTCTGTTAAACCTACTACAAACGGAAAGCTCTCGTCCAAGCTGAAGATGGGCCAACCTGCCCATCATCTGCTCCTGCTGGCTGCTGTCACTGAGCTCCACCTCCCACCTCACCAAGTATACTGTTCTTCCAAGTGCCCCAGACAGGTCTTTACTGCAGGGAGCTTTCCGTTCCAAAGGTACATCTATTTTTTATGAAGAGTACACACAACATTCAGAACCTGTGTCAAATCTCTTTTAGCTTGTTGGAAATCAGTGTGCCCCCTGTTACCAGCTCCTAATTAGAACAGGGACACCCTGGCCCCATGCAAAAGTGGTGATGCGGTTTCAGGCATTAAAGATGTATGAAAGGAATGCATGCAAATTGGTGTAGAAATTAATTATGTTGTAGTCATGAATCTCTTTCATTTTCTGATCATGAGTTGCTAACACAGAACATTTCTCCTTCTGGGGTCTTCTCTCATACTGGACAGCATATGTCCTACCCTTGTATATAACTTGCAGAGAAGAACAAGTATAAAAACACAGGAAAGTCAATTTCCTCAAAATTGCAATGAAATTAATATAACCTTTTGAAGTAATTCCAGTAGACTTTCCAAGATACAGCTGACATGGACACGGCTACCCCAAGGATTTCAAAACGGCCTGACTGACTTTGGCACCGAACTCTTCAACTTTTGGAGACTTAATGGGCACAAGGTATCCAAGAAGAAAGCTCAAATAGCAAGCCAAACTGTAATGTGCTTGGGTTGGGAGATTTCACAAGGGCAACAAAGGCTGGGGGAGAGACCGAAAAAAGAGGCAATTTCTGGTATTCCAGAGCCTCGGGCTGTACATGAACCGAGAGCCTTTCTGGGAAGGGCGGGATGCTGTCGGCTCTGGATCACACATTATGGTCTAACAGACAAACCATTATATGCAGCCCAGAAGCCTATCCCTTTGATATGTAACACACACCAACAAAAGGCTTTGTGGAAACTTAAACTAAAGGCAAGGTCTGGAGGAGCATCGGGGAACTCGAGCCACGCGCAGCACCGTACCTGACACATTCTCCAGAGCCCCTAAACCCGTCTGCAGACTCTCAGCAGCAGCAGCAGGACTCGCTGTTCCGGTCAATGCATTTTCTGCACGGTCACCGGCTTGACTCGAATCTTTTCAACGTCCACAAAGTCTGGTGTGGGAACAAGCACGCCCGGCTCCTGAGCATTCCTCTGCCGCACCAGCTGCAGGTTTTCCTGTAGCTCTTTCCAAGAGGCGTCTGCGGCGTGAAACTCTTTCACCGTCGCTTCAGTGGGGCCCTTCAACGGCTTCAGAACGCGCTTGCGCACAGCCTTCTCCAGGACAGCATCTGCAAGGGCAAAGCACAAGTCCAGCTCAGCTCCTCCTCTCCAGCAGAGCCAAGGCCAACGTAACCATTCCCAACAGAGACACCAGAGTGCAAGACCTACTTGCTTGGGCCCGTCGGTTACATTAGCTGAGGTTGCAGATGTTTGCTGACAAGGCAACACAAGGCAGAGCAGAACCTGTGCTCCATTTCCATCGACGGCAAAAAATTTAAAAACCCCTGTGAGCCACAGAACCTCCAAAAACCCAATTAAAAACAAAAACCCCACCACCCCAAAAACCAAAAGAAGACCAAACCAAAATAACCACCAAACCAAAGAAAGCCAAACAACCCGCTGTTGTGGTTTTACCCCAGCTGAGAGCCGAGATCCACGCAGCTGCCTGCTCTTTAAAAGAAAATGGGGGGGGGGGGGGTGGGGAGGATAAAGGAGGGGGAAAATAACAAGCCAAAACCAAGAAACCAAAAACCCCTGGGTTGCTATAAGGATAGTTTAATAGAACAGCCAAAAAATAAAATATAACAATGCTAACAGGACTTTAGAGCAAAAAATAGATGAAGCTGGTGATACACGATGCAGTTTCTCACCGAACCCACAACTCAGGCTGTGCCACCCAGAGCCGTCCTGGAACCCGACCGTCCCCCAAAAACCCGTGCATCCTGGAGCTGCCCCTGCTCCTCCTCCCATCAGCCCCCCTTTATAATGAGCATGATGTAATTGGCATGGAATACTCTCTTTGGCCAGTTTGTGTCACCTGTCCTGGCTTCGTCCCCTGCTTTCTCATGAATAGAGAAACATGAAGAACTGAAGAAGTCCCTGACTGCTTGACCACAACTCAAACACCCTGATGTTTATCAGCCCTGCTTTAATTTTCACACTCAAACACAGAATTCCATCCGCTGCTACAAAAGAAGTTAACTCCATCCTGACCCAAACCAGGACACCCGGAAACCCCAGACACCACAAAACCCCAAAATAACCACTGAACACCACAACAACCACAACAGAAGCCCTAAGCCCTCCTCTGCCAAAACAACCCCACGAGACAGAAAACCCACAAGCCGCAACTCCAGAGAGACACAAACCCCACAGACACCCCCAAAACCTGCCAGCCCCAACCAACTTCCCCTATCCAGCTACAACAACCCCACAAGCCCGCACCGACCCCACCAACCCCAGCCCCAACGCAAAGCCCCACAGAACCCCCGCACCCCCAAAGCCCAGCGAAAACCACGAGCCTGAGAAGAACAACCCCGCTCCGCCTCCTTCCCCCCACCCCGACCCCGCCGAGCACCAAAGCCAAACAGCTGCCGAGCGCTGCCCCGGCGCCAGGCCCGACCCCGCCGCCCGGACAGGCTCAGGATGACCGGGCAGCGTCCAGGAGCGCCCGGCCCCGCCCCGCCCCGCCGGCCCCTTCCATGCCTCGCGTCTCCCGTGCCGGCTGCTCGGGGAAGGGGAGCTCTGGCCTGGCCCCACCCCCGAGCCCCCGCCGCCACCCCCTCCGCGCACTGCCCGCGAACCGCGGAGCCACACACCCCCCCCCGGCCCAGCCACCCCGCCGGAAGCCGCGGAGAAACGTCCCGGCACGGACCGGCGCTGGGAGAACGCCGGCCGCGGCTGCGGGGGGCGGGCGGAACGCGCGGCGCCTCGCCGCCCGCGGGCCCCGCACCGACCCCTCGACCCGCCGACCGCCCGGTCCCGGCCGACCCCGCGCGGGGCGGCGGCAGCGGCGCCTCAGCGGGAGGGAGCGCGGAGCGGGCGGCGCCGCGCGGCGAGAACCCAGACGAGCTTGGCGCGCTCCGCGGCGGACGCCGGGACCCGGGCGAGCCTTACTGCGCCTGCGCACGGCGCACTTCCCGGCATGCCGCGGGGCTCCGCCTCGCCCCAGCAAGCATGGGCGGGGTCCTCCGTGCCGCTCCAGCGCGCTCTACTGCGCATGCTCCTCGGCGCTACCACGGCGCGGCCGCCCGGTAATGGCGGCGGCCCTGTTTCGAGCGCTCTGCCGCCCGGCCGCAGTCCCGCGCCGCAGTCCGCACGCACCGGGTTTTGCGCGCACCCACGCGGGAACGCGGCGAGAGCGAACGGAGGCAGAAGGCAGCGGCTTTCGGGCGCTGCGCCACCCGGGCGCAGTACCGCTGCGTGTCCGCAAGGCGGCAGCACCGAGCGCACGACTGCGCATGCGCCGGTTCGTGCCCTCCGCTGCTGTATATCCCACCCCCCCCATTGCACCACATCGCTCCAGAGCGCATGCGCGGGGTCCTCCGGGCAGCTTCACTGCACCTTACTGCGCATGCTCCGCCGTCCGCCGCCACTACCGCGTCATTGTCGCTAGGCAACGGCCGGCCGCGCTCCGTACGCAGCGAGTCCCGCGCGGCAGCAAAGGCGGCGCGGACCCGGCCAGGCCGTTTCTCTCCGCAGCTGCGCTGGGCACTCAGGCGAGAGCCGCGCTGCTCACGCACCCCGGCTTTTCACCTGTCGCCCAGCAGCCACACGCTTGCCAGCTTCTCCTAACGCTGGCAGGGGACAGGGACAGGGCACGTCACCCAAACTAAGCAGAGGGCGACGCCACACCGATGACATCGTGTCAGCTGTCCTGGTTTCGGTCAGGATGGAGTTACCTTAATGTACAGCAGCGGCTGGAATGCTGTGTTTGGGAGTTAAAATGAAAGCAGTGCTGGTAACACCCTGATGGTTTTAGTTGCTGTCAGACAGTCAAGGACCTTCTCAGCTCTTCGTATTTCTCTATTCATGAGAAAGGAGGGGCGAAGCCAGGACAGGTGACACAAACTGGCCAAAGAGAGTATTCCATGCCAATTACGTCCTGCTTAGTTCAACGGGGGGCTGATGGGAGGAGGAGCAGGGGCGGCTCCAGGACACGCGGTTTTCGGGGGACAGTCGGGTTCCAGGACGGCTCTGGGTGGCACGGCCTGAGCTGTGGGTTCGGTGAGAAACTGCATTGTGTATCAACAGCTTCATATATTTTTTGCTCTAAAGTCCTGTTAGCATTGATATATTGTATCTTTCTTTTATCTTAGTAAACTATCCTTATCCCAACCCATGGGCCTTTCAGTTTCTTGGTTTTGGGGATATTTGCCCCTTCCTTTTCCCTTCCCTTACCTCTCACCCCCCCTTCCCTTTTCCCTTTTCCCTGCTCTTTTTCTTTAAGGAGCAGGCAGCTGCGTGGATCTCGGCTCTCAGCCGGGGTAAAACCACGACATCAGCATAAAGGGAGGCTTGGGGCTGGGGGGGAGCTGTGGGGCTGGAGCGCACGGCTCCAGGACGTGCGGTCTGGGGACAGTCTGGCTTTGGGGCAGCTCGGAGCTGTACAGCCTGAGCCCTGCACTTCAGGGAGAAACTGCACCGCGCATCACCAGCTTCAAGCTATTTTGCTGCATGGTCCTGGTTTTGCGAATTCTCTCTCTGTTACTTCCGCATAAACTCTCCTCAGCCCTGCACACTGGAACTGCGCCTTTGGTTTTCTTTTCCCTCCCCTTTCCAACCTCCTCCCCCTTGCAGAGAGAGAGCACCCGTGCGTGGTGCACTCAGCTGGTGGCTGGGGAGAAACGACGACGACGACGGGGGCACTTTTCAAACTCATTCCTCACACTGCCTGACTCTCAAGTGCCTGACTGCATCCCCCAAAGCCTCCGAAATCGCTTCTGTGCCAGGCTTGCTCCCGCTTCCCTGGAAAGTTATTGCTCCAGCCCAGTTTGCCACAAGAGTTTCCACCTGGATCCGACTTGCATTGAAGCCCCTGGAAAAAGCAAGAAAAGGGACTCTAGGCTCAGCTCTGAGAGACGCGGCCACTACGGAAAAAGCCAGCTCTTTTGACCTCAGTGGAGAGGCAGGCTAGACATGACACCACCCCAGTACAGAGCTGCTGTAGCGGGGAGAGGGAGGAATTAAAAACTGCCAACAGGGAACCAGACAGAGACAGATGAGGAAAAGAAACAAGCTAACTACAATACCCAAAGAATCCCCACAAACTAGAACCGCCCCCCAAAGCCCCAAAACCAAAGAAGCCACAAAACACCCCCAAAGCTCAGACCCCCACAAGAAAACCCACCGACACCCTAAATGCCACAGAACCCCATAACCCTCCCCCAAACCCACAGAACCCCGAAGCCTTCAAAAAGCAGAGAACCAAACCCCTCCTCACAACCCAAGTTTCAAAAAAAACCCCAAACAAAACCGACCAAAAAACCCCATGCTAACCCCACAAATCCCAGACCCCATTAACACAACCCACCCAACCTCTAAGCTGAGAAAAACCAGGAAGCAAAAATAATAAAATCAGCCTTACCAACCCTCTTTGCTCATTTTCTGAAAGGAGCCTGAACTAGCAAGACTGACAGCACATTTTAATCCTGAACTGGGCACTCTCCCGTCCTTCTCTTCCCACTTCCTCTTCCGACCCACCAGGTTCTGTTGAGACCAACAGGCACAGACACCGACCCAGACCGGGATGCGTCCGGTTCAGATAAAGGCACCGGAATCCCCAGCCCCGGGGTTACGTGCCGCCTTCTCCCGGGGAACACGAGCTCCCGAGCTCTTGCCCATGGTGGGGAAAGAAGGGAAACCTCAGAGAAGTTCAGTGCAAGGCTCTAAAGCCAGCCAGAGATCCATTCCTGCATCTTCAATGTTAAAATCACACACAGAATTATAGAATTCTTTAGCATTAGAAAAAAAAAAAATCTCCAAAACTGACCCTGACGCTTTACCTGCAACTGCCATAACATTTCTCTGATAGAGGAGAGATCCCTAGATAGACCAATAAAAACCCCTGGTGATTTAGTTCAACCGATGCCTTGCTCAGCCTTCGTTTTCAGATGTCAGGTATCCTCCATCAGTCGCTGGCAGGTGTCAGCAAGAAGAAGAAATGGGCTGCATTCTTCTGGCTCACCCATCTTGAGCTTTTCAGCGCAGAGCTGCCGGACACCTTCGGCAGCGTAGCTCGGTCTCACCACTCAGGTCTTCCCTCTGCATCCACAGTCAATTTCCTGGAGCGCAATGCGAAGAAGGTAGCGTTACAGTCACCCTCATGAAACTGGATGTGGAATATAATTGGGCACCGCTCAGGAGTTAAGCTCAGCCACCCCCAGCTGCCCAGTATTATTACCTGAGGTTGGGCTGGAACGCAAGGGGCTTTAACTGCTGCCAAATGTTGTAATCCATGAGTGCAAAAGGCGAGTAATCGCAACCGCTCACAATGGCACTGAAGTTTCCCTGTTTCTTTGAAGGAAACAAAGGTCCGACAGCGAGGGTCTCCCCCTTTAAGCTGCCTTTTGGCACACTGGAAGGAACTGGAAGATAATTTTCGTAAAAATCAGCTCACTGAATATTGTCATCATAAGTGGCCAGTGTACAAATGAAACAGAAAAAGTGACCTTTGAACGGAACCCCAAACCGCAACGCTGTTCTGCAGTTAATACTGTTATGGAAAAGGAAAGGCAAATGGGACGAGGTCCCGTACGGGGATTTGCTCTGTTACTCAAGAGAAAAATCAGAGTGGAAAAAGAATGCAAATCCATCAACCGAGAAATGTCTCTTACCATCAAAGACAAAAAGGTTCAAGGACGTTGCTCTGCATGTACCTCTACCAAAACGTGCTCTGAACATTTGGCATTGATAGGAATTGACAGAATTAGATATTGCTACCACTGCCCCGGTAATTCCTGCTGTACCTTCCTCTGAGCATGGAAGAGTTAAAATAATCTAAAAAGAGAAAAAAAAAACAGAGAAAAGAAACGGGTTCCATTTCTGGGGGATACAGGAGCAGCGTTCTCAGTGTGGAAGAAATAAAAGGGAAATGTGGTATTCCAGAGCCTCGGGCTGTACATGAACCAAGAGCCTTTCTGGCAGGAGTTAACCCCCCTTGCGTTCCAGCCCAACCTCAGGTAATAATACTGGGCAGCTGGGGGTGGCTTTAGTTTTCCCTATACCTCCATCCCAAGTGTCTGCTCTTGTACGCAGGGATCACAACTCATGCAATTAGAAACAAAAGCTTGATGGGGATCTAAAGAAACAATTCATTGAAACTAGAGGAAGGTTAAGACAAAAAAGGAGAAGCATCTTACAGACAGTGGTGTGGCTAGGTTATCTTCATCTGGCTCGAGCAACAAACCATTGACAGATGGTAGGGCTGTTGCATGTGGCAGGACAGGCCATGGCATCTTTGATGTGGTTCCGCTGCATTTTCTGATGGAACAGGAAACGCAAAGCATGGTGCTTCCAAGGGGTTTAAAGGTTTGGTAACAAAACAACGATGTCATCTGCCATCGTTGAGGAAGCATGGCAGGGGAAGGTAGCCCAGGCTGTGGGGCTCCCATGGGCTCAAGGACAGCATTGATCTATGTCCTGGTTTTGGTCAGGATGGAGTTAATTTCATTTGTAACAGCGGATGGAATGCTGTGTTTGAGAGTAAAGATGGGAGTAGTGCTGATAAAACCCTGATGTTTCTAGTTGCTGTCAGACAGTCAAGGACTTTCTCAGCTCTTCATGAGAAAGGCGGGGCGAAGCCAGGACAGGTGACCGAACTGACCAAAGAGAGTATTCCACGCCAGTTACGTCCTGCCCAGGATATTGGGGGCTGACGGGAGGAAGGCCAGGGATGCAGCGCCGGGACGCACGGTTCTTGGGGGACGGTCGGGTTCTGGGACGGCTCTGAGTGGCACGGCCTGAGTTGTGTGGTTTGGTGAGAAACTGCATTGTGTATCAACAGCTTCATATATTTTGCTTTGAAGTCCTGTTAGTATTGTTACATTGTATCTTTCTGTTATCTTAGTAAACTATCCTTATACCAACCCACGGGCCTCTTAATTTCTTGATTTTGGGGTTATTTGCCCCTTTCTCTTCCTTTTTCCCTTCCCTTACTTCTCACCCCCCTTCCCTCTTCCCTTTAACCTGCTCTTTTCCTTTAAGGAGCAGGCAGCTGCGTGGATCTTGGCCCCCAGCCGGGTGAAACCACGACAGTCTTTTTGGCGCCCAACGTGGGGCACGAAAGGTTGGGATAACGGTAGATCTGACCCTGACTCAATTGTAATTAATTCAAAGTTGTGAGAAGCACTTTGATTTAAGCAGTCTCTGGTCACGATGCTCTGGTATTTACTTACAAGGCTGTGCTCACAGCTGTGGCAGCAAAAGCACCGTCTGTTGTATGCAATCCTAGCAGGATCCTTTAACATCCTGGGACTGCGGCTCCTCTTTTCGTTCCCGTACCTCATTTTGGTGTATTTTATGAAAACAGTTTATGATACAGTGATATCGATGATCATGAACGTGTTCTGGTATCTGTATGAGATTTTGCCGCCCTGTCCATTCTTTGGACAGGGAGGAGTTAATAATGGCAGCTGGTATGGTGGGAGTACAGAAAGAAATATCTATGCTGCTTTCTCTTCCTTTGGGCTAAATACAACAGCTCTGGTAACAGTTTTTGAAAATTTGCAATATCCCTGGAATATTCAAACTAGCATTTTGCTGTTGTTATGTTTGGTGAATATGGTTCTGCTTGTGTTCAATATTAAGCAAAGGTTTATGAATACCACTCAAGAGTGTTCTGCGAGGCCAGATAATCACGAGTGGCAGGGTACGTGGCAGAGTATGGGCAACTACCTAGGCACTTTCTCACGTCCGATGTTTTGGAGTTTCACCCCTGAACAGTTACAGGACCCTGATAAAGTGGCTGCATATCTGAAAAGAAATTGCCATAAGTTTCCCAGAGATGCACAGCTTACTGCACTGTGCTGGGCCCTGGCCACTATTTACCAAACACTGCTTGATAGCAGTCAGCACTGTCAGAAGGAAAGGAAGGAAAACAGACCAGCAGAAACTGCAGCTACTGTAACCACTGGGACTAACACTGAGGCCACTGTAACTTCTGTGACTAGCACTGTAGCTGCTGCAACCCCTATGAATGGCACTGCAGCTACTGTAACCACTGGGACTAACACTGAGGCCACTGTAACTTCTGTGACTAGCACTGTGGTTACTGCAACCTGCCCAACTGATGCTGCAGCTACTGCTGCCCCTACAGCAGATACTGCTGGTAAAATAAAAAATCAACCCACATCAGTGTCTGTTGCTCCCGTACGAAAGAGGAAATACACAAAGAGAGTTGTTCCTGTAGTGAAGGATGAAGATGAGGATGAAATTGAATCAGGGCCACCTGATGAAGGTCAGGATAAAGCAGGGTCATCTGATGAAGGTCAGGATAAAGCGGGGTCATCTGATGAATGTCAGGATGAAGCAGGGCCATCCAAACCATCTCAGGATAAGGCAAAGCCATCCAAACCATCTCAGGATAAGGCAAAGCCATCTCAACCATCTCAGGATAAGGTTGTTCCATCTCAACCATCTCAGGATGAGGTTGTTGTTACACGATCCCTGTCCCTGAGTGAGCTGCGTGAAATTCGAAAAGATTTCAGCCGCCGCCCAGGTGAGCACATCATCACTTGGCTGCTCCGATGCTGGGATCACGGGGCCAGTAGTCTGGAATTAGATGGCAGGGAGGCCAAGCAGTTGGCATCCCTAGCTAGAGAAGGAGGCATTGATAAGGCAATTGGGGAAAAGCCTGAAATCCTCAGCCTCTGGAGATGACTACTGTCAAGTGTGAGGGAAAGGTATCCCATAAAGGAATACATCACATGTCAAACACCCAAGTGTAACAACCTAGAGGCAGTTATCCAGCACCTGAGAGAATTAGCTGTACGGGAGGTAATTTATTATGATCTGGACAACTCAGAGCTTCCCTCTGATCCTGATGACGTCCTATGCACTCCAGATATGTGGCATAAGGTGGTACGAAGTGCACCAGCAGGGCACACCAGTTCATTGGCAACAATGGACTGGAGTGATACATATCCACCAACCGTATCTGAGGTGTCCGGCCATCTCCGGAGATATCAGGACAATGTTTCTCTCTCTGTCATCGCAGCAGTAGAGAAACTGGTCAAGCGACTTGACGAAAATGTGTCCATCTCCCAACCCGTATGCAGCCATGTTGCAGCTATTGGGAGAAAGCGTCCATCATCCCAGAAGGGAGGATACAGTAGGTACACACCGCGAGAGATGCTGTGGTTTTACCTGCGTGACCATGGTGAGGACATGAGTAAGTGGGGTATGCAGCCCACCTCAGCCCTTCAAGCACGAGTAAATGAGCTGCGAGGTAAAAGAATCGCACAACGCAGTTCTGCCAGGAAGAACGTTGCACCAGTGAACAGCCAACACAGTCAGCAACAATAGAGGTGCCCTGCCTCCAGCCAGGTGGAGGAGAGGGATAACCGTGGTTATTGGACTGTGTGGATCCGATGGCCTGGCATGTCAGACCCACAAGAGTACAAGGCTCTGGTGGATACTGGTGCCCAGTGTACGATAATGCCATCGAATCATGTTGGGACTGAACCTGTTAGCATTTTTGGAGTGACAGGGGGATCCCAACAATTGACTGTGTTAGAGGCTGAAATGAGCTTAACTGGGAAGGACTGGGAGAAACACCCAATTGTGACTGGCCCAGAAGCTCCGTGCATTTTAGGTATGGATTACCTCCGTAGAGGGTATTTTAAAGACCCAAAAGGGTACCGATGGGCTTTTGGAATAGCTGCTTTGGAGACAGAAGAAATTGAGCAATTGCGTGCCTTGCCTGGACTCTCGGATGATCCTTCTGTTGTGGGGTTGTTGAAGGTCGAAGAACAGCAAGTGCCAATTGCTACAACGACTGTGCACAGAAGACAATACCATACTAACCGGGATTCCCTGATCCCCATCCATAGGCTGATTCGTCAACTGGAGAGTCAAGGAGTGATCAGCCGAACTCGCTCACCCTTTAACAGTCCCATATGGCCAGTGCGGAAGTCTGATGGAGAGTGGAGGCTGACAGTGGATTATCGTGGCCTAAATGAAGTCACTCCAGGTATGAGTGCTGCTGTACCGGACATGCTGGAACTGCAGTATGAACTGGAGTCGAAGGCAGCCAAGTGGTATGCCACAATTGACATTGCAAATGCTTTCTTCTCAATACCACTGGCGCCAGAGTGCAGGCCACAGTTTGCTTTCACTTGGAGGGGCATCCAATACACGTGGAATCGTCTGCCCCAGGGGTGGAAACACAGCCCCACCATCTGCCATGGACTGATTCAGACTACACTGGAAAAGGGTGAAGCCCCAGAGCACCTGCAGTATATTGATGACATCATTGTATGGCGCAATACAGCAGAGGAAGTATTTGAGAAAGGAAAAAGGATAATTCAAATCCTTTTAGAAGCTGGTTTTGCTATAAAGCAAAGTAAAGTCAAGGGGCCTACGCAAGAAATCCAGTTTTTAGGAATAAAATGGCAGGATGGGCGTCGTCAGATCCCAATGGACATTATCAATAAAATAGCAGCTATGTCTCCACCAAGCAACAAAAAGGAAACACAAGCTTTCTTAGGTGTTATAGGTTTTTGGCGAATGCATGTCCCAAACTACAGTCTCATTGTGAGCCCACTTTACCACGTAACTCGGAAGAAGAATGATTTCCAATGGGGCCCTGAGCAGCAGCAAGCCTTTGAGCAGATCAAACGCGAGATAGTCCATGCAGTGGCCCTTGGGCCTGTCCGGACAGGGACAGACGTTAAAAATGTGCTTTACACTGCGGCCGGAGAAAATGGCCCTACCTGGAGTCTCTGGCAGAAAGCACAAGGGGAGACTCGAGGTCGACCGCTGGGGTTTTGGAGTCGGGCCTACAGAGGATCTGAGGCCAATTACACTCCAACAGAAAAGGAAATACTGGCCGCCTATGAAGGGGTTCGAGCCGCTTCAGAAGTGATTGGAACTGAAGCCCAGCTGCTCCTAGCACCCAGACTACCAGTGCTGGGCTGGATGTTCAAAGGGAAAGTCCCTTCTACACACCATGCCACTGATGCTACATGGAGCAAGTGGGTTGCACTGATTACTCAGCGGGCTCGAATAGGAAACCCTAATCGCCCAGGAATCGTGGAAGTGATCACAGACTGGCCTGAAGGCAAAGATTTTGGGATGTCACCAGAGGATGAGGAGGTGACACGGGCTGAAGAAGCCCCACCTTACAACAGACTGCCAGAGAATGAGAAGCAATATGCCCTGTTCACTGATGGCTCCTGTCGCCTTGTGGGAAAGCAACGAAGATGGAAAGCTGCTGTATGGAGTCCTACAAGACGAGTAGCAGAAGCTACTGAAGGAAAAGGTGAATCAAGCCAGTTTGCTGAGGTGAAAGCCATCCAGCTAGCCCTGGACATTGCTGAGAGAGAAAAGTGGCCAATGCTCTACCTTTATACTGATTCATGGATGGTAGCCAATGCCCTGTGGGGTTGGTTGCAGCAGTGGAAAAAGAACAACTGGCAGCGGAGAGGCAAACCCATATGGGCTGCTGACTTATGGCAAGATATTGCTGCCCGGTTAGAGAAGCTTGTTGTAAAGGTACGTCATGTTGATGCCCATGTGCCTAAGAGTCGGGCCATGGAGGAACATCAAAACAACCATCAGGTAGATAAGGCTGCTAGGATTCAAGTGGCTCAAGTAGATCTAGACTGGCAATGTAAAGGTGAATTATTCCTAGCTCGATGGGCTCATGATTCCTCAGGTCATCAAGGGAGAGATGCAACATATAGATGGGCTCGAGATCGAGGGGTGGACTTAACCATGGATGCTATTGCACAAGTTATCCATGAGTGTGAGACATGTGCCGCAATCAAGCAAGCGAAGCGCCTGAAGCCACTTTGGTATGGAGGACGGTGGATGAAATACAAATATGGGGAGGCCTGGCAGATTGATTACATCACCCTCCCACGCACCCGCCATGGCAAGCGTTACGTGCTTACGATGGTGAAGGCAACCACCGGCTGGCTAGAATCATATCCCATACCCCATGCCACTGCCAGGAATACAATCCTGGGTCTTGAAAGGCAAGTCCTATGGCGACACGGCACCCCAGAAAGAATTGAGTCAGACAACGGGACTCATTTCCGAAATGCTCTCATAGACATGTGGGCAAAAGAGTATGGCATTGAGTGGGTGTGCCACATTCCTTATCATGCACCAGCCTCTGGGAAAATTGAACGATATAATGGACTCTTAAAGACTACCCTGAAAGCAATGGGTGGTGGAACATTCAAACACTGGGATACACATTTAGCCAAAGCCACGTGGTTAGTTAACTCTAGAGGATCCACCAATCGAGCTGGTCCTGCTCAGTCAAAATTTCCACGTACTGTAGAAGGAGACAGAGTCCCAGTGGTGCATATGAAGAGTATATTAGGGAAGACAGTTTGGGTCATCCCTGCTTCAGGCAAAGGTAAACCCATGTCTGGGATTGCTTTTGCTCAAGGACCTGGTTGTACTTGGTGGGTAATGCAGAAGGATGGAGAAGTTCGATGTGTACCTCAAAGGAATTTGATTTTAGGTGAGAATAGCCAATATAATTAATAAGATAGAAATTGTATTATAATAATTGCTCTGTGCATTCATTATTGATATTATTGCTGTATGTTGTTGTATGTTGTACCAATGGAGTTACAGCCGGAGTCATACAAGTCAATGAAGGAAGAGTGCCACGATGACGGGACCAAGACCTGGTGTTCCAAGAACTTTTTCCTCCTTCCCTTCGAAAATGAACATCTTTGATTCACAGACTATGAACATGGACCATGTCAGCTGTATCGGCCGAGAGCCCGAGATAAAACGATCCAATGGCGCATACTGACACCATGAGAGACTGTTATGAAGAATGAAGCCTGAAAAGCATCATGGACTAAATGTTCATTCACTCAACAAACTCAGAGGAATGGACTAAGGGAATAATACCTGTATGCACATATGTGCGTATACATGTGTGCACACCTATATATGTGTCTGAAACAGGAAATGGTTGGATTTGGTCATGACGTAAATGGTATGGAATAAGGGGTGGATAATGTCCTGGTTTTGGTCAGGATGGAGTTAATTTCATTTGTAACAGCGGATGAATGCTGTGTTTGAGAGTGAGATGGGAGTAGTGCTGATAACACCCTGATGTTTCTAGTTGCTGTCAGACAGTCAAGGACTTTCTCAGCTCTTCATGAGAAAGGAGGGGCGAAGCCAGGACCGGTGACCCAACTGACCGAAGAGAGTATTCCACGCCAGTTACGTCCTGCCCAGGATATCGGGGGGCTGACGGGAGGAAGGCCGAGGGCGGCTCCGGGACGCGCGGTTCTTGGGGGACGGTCGGGTTCTGGGACGGCTCTGGGTGGCACGGCCTGAGTTGTGTGGTTTGGTGAGAAACTGCATTGTGTATCAACAGCTTCATATATTTTGCTTTTGAAGTCCTGTTAGTATTGTTACATTGTATCTTTCTGTTATCTTAGTAAACTATCCTTATCCCAACCCACGGGCCTCTTAATTTCTTGATCTTGGGGTTATTTGCCCCTTTCTCTTCCTTTTCCCTTCCTTTACTTCTCCCCCCCTCCCCCTTCCCTTTAACCTGCTCTTTTCCTTTAAGGAGCAGACAGCTGCGTGGATCTTGGCCCTCAGCCGGGGTGAAACCACGACAAGGACCCAAGGCAATACAACCTCTTCTTTGCTGGCAGCACGCGGCGGAAGCGTCAGGAGAGTTTATAATGTCTCAGGCACGTAGGGGAGATGAATTATTTGCAAGAACAAATACTGGTTCAGCACTAGTGTCCAAGCGATTTGGGCACAGCTTATGAGGTATGCACTGGTGAGTACTAGAGGTTTACAAGCCATTGCAAAGCTATTGGTGTACATCAGCTTCATGGGAAAGTGCACTTTTTCTTGCCTGACTCTATTCTATATTCTATAGAATATTCTGTATTCTATACAGAACTGAGTGCTGTACCTTTTGCACAACTCTTCTGACTGTCCCAAGACAAGTACTATAACTAACGTCAACTATGGTCCATGTTACCCTTACTAAGAAACTGATAGTCAGGTGAGACTTTGTGCTGCTTTTGAGATTTCAGCTTCGTGACTCTGATTCTCCTGAAATAAATGGGATAATAAATGAACCCAGGACAGAGTTACCTTTCAGGAAGTGTGGGTTTCTTGTGACATGCCTCGTGAGCTGGAAAGCAGCAGCTTCTAAAGCTGGCGTGCGTGGACAGAGGTCAGACAGGCAATGATTTTCAGCTGACAACCACCCGACGTAAAAGCACATTATACCAAAGAATACTTTGCATCTTTATCTCCTGCCGGATTTTTCCCAATCACTTCTCATGCACTGAATCACAAAAAGAACCTGGGATGGGATTCACATGCCTCACAAAGAGGCCCCATTTGCACAAAGGCCAGGATGTGGGAGAAGAACGCATCCAGACATGCTCCTCTGGCGTCTTTTCTTTCCTGCATCTAAGTTATCTTCTCCACTGTAACTTTTTCCCTCTACCAGCAAGTGCAACAGCGTGGCATGCTTTGTCCAGTCTAGCAGTCAAGAGGACCAGCAATGTTCTCCAAAAGTTTCTACTTCTCCAAAACCAGTTGCAGGTTGGGAGCAAGACGTGTAACATGTAGCATCTTAGAAGAAGCTACAAGGCATACTTGCTGCCTATAAATTCTGTCTCTATTTAAAGAGCTTTCAAGTGAATACTGAGGACTACAAAAGAGAGGGGCACTTAGAGATGTGTGGCTAGCCATGACTGGCACAGGTAAATCCCAAATTCTCAGAATCATAGAATGTACAAGGTTGGAAGGGACCTTTAGAGGTCATCTAGACCAACCCCCCTGCAGCGAGCAGGGACATCTTCACTAGATCAGGTCACTCAGAGCCCCATCAAGCCTGACCATGAATGTCTCCAGGGATGGGGCCTCCACCGCCTCTCTGAGCAACCTGTGCCAGTGTCTCACCACCCTTATATTGAAGAACGTTTTCCAAATATCCAACCACAATCTCCCCCTTTCAAGTTTTAAACCATTATCCCTTGTTCTAGTGCTCCATGCCCTTGGGAACTGTTCTTCCCCAGCTTTCCTACAGGTACTTTTCAGGTACTGGAAGGTCGCTGTAAGCTCCTCCCAGAGCCTTCTCCAAGCTGAACAAGCCCAACTCTCTCAGCCTGTCTTCACAGCAGAGGTGCTCCAGCCCATTGATTGATTATTTTTGTGGCCTCCTCTGAATATACTCCAGCAGGTCCATGTCCTTCTTGCGTTGAGGGCTCCAAAGCTGGATGCAGTACTGCAGGTGAGGTCTCCCCAGAGCAGAGCAGAGGGACAGAATCCCCTCTCAATCTTCTGGCCACACTTCTTGTGATGCAGCCCAGGATGCAGTTGTCCTTCTGGTCTGCAGATGCACATTGGTGGCTCATGCCCAGCTTCTCATCCACGAGCACCCCCAAGTCCTTTTCCTCAGGGCTGCTTTCTAGCACATCATCTCCTAATTTCTATGGATAACGGGGTTGCCCTGACTCAGGTGCAGGACCCTGCACTTGGCTTTGTTGAACCTCATGAGGTTCACCTGGGCCCACTTCTCCAGCCTGTCCAGGTCTCCCTGGATGGCATCCTGTCCCTCTGGCACATTAACCTCACCACGCAGCTGGGTGTCATCAGCAAACTCAGTCCCACTGTCAGTATCATTAATGAAGATGTTAAACCACCGGCCCCAGCACAGACCCTTGAGGAACTCCTCTTGTCACCATCTTCCATCAGGACTTGGAGCCATTGCCCACCAAGCTCCTTCAGGCTGGTTCTGTGATGGGTCAGGGTTCTCCCTATGTGGCAGTGCTTCTGTCAAAGGTCAGTAATAGAGAGCGAGTCATTATTGTGCTGCATACCTTTTGTGCCAGTGTAAGCATGTGAACATGGACAAAGGAATATAGAAGGAAAACCTGGACTGAGTCAGCAGCTTGGTTTGGTCCCATTGAGAATGTGAAGTGCAACTAGTTGATCTCACTATCCCTGCTGAAGCATACTCCCAGATATTGCCTGATACGATGCTCACCTGAGCACACCTTGTTTCCTTTCCTGCAAAACCATGTTCTAGATTATTTCCTTGGAATGGAAGTCAAGATTTAGTCATCACCATTTGTAGCCAGGAGACAGGACAAGGGGCAATGGCTGCAAGTTGGAGCACAGGAAGTTCCGCACCAATATGGGGAAGAACTTTTTCCCAGTGAGGGTGACAGAGCCCTAGGACAGGCTGCCCAGGGGGGTTGTGGAGTCTCCTTCTCTGGAGATACTCAAGCCCCATCTGGATGCCTCCCTGTGTGACCTGTCCTAGGGAACCTGCTCTGGCAGGGGGGTTGGACCCGATGATCTCTGGAGGTCCCTTCCAACCCCTACGATTCTGTGAGTCTGTGAGTGTCTAAGTGGCACAGGGACTGCTTTGCTCCTGTCACATCTGCAGAGAGGACAATCTCAGTGTGAACGCTAAACTGTGTTCCCTCAGAGCTGTGCTTGAAGAGGAAACATGCAACATCTCCTTCCTTCACGCCTCCAGCCTCCTACCATGCATTTAGCAGAGCAGGAATTGTCTTGGCTGATAGGTACAGGAGAGCTTAACTATCTTGCATGGTCCTGTCTCCTTAGAGGCTTGTACAGCTTCTCAGTGGTGCTCATGAAAGCCAGCAGCAGGCCAGAAATCACTAAGAGGTGCTGTCTTGGTTTTGCCCCAGCTGAGAGCTGAGCCCCACGCAGACGATTGTTCTTTAGGAGGGAGTGTGGTGGGCACTACCAGGACAAGGTAGATACAAGTTGGAAATTAGGAAAATGTTCTTTAGAATGAGGGTGTTACATCACTGGATCAGGTTGCCCAGGGAGGTAGTGAAGGCTCAGTCCCAGGAGATACTCAAGGTCTCTGAGCAACCTGATCTAGGCAAGATGTCCCTGCTTCCTGCAGGGCGGGTGGACTAGAGGACCTTTAAAGGTCCCTTCCAACCCAGTATGAGCATCAGCTTCAGGTAGGGAAAAATGCCAAACCCAAGACTTTTTCCAGTGCACAGTCTGCCTTCTGTTTGAGTTTCCCCCCAACGCGGCTTCTTAGGCAGCAAAGATTGCTGATGGCTTCTTCTCATCTGTCTGGCCTCAGCTAGGTCAGCCCTGGACTATTTGTGCTTCTGATCAAACCTGTTGCCATATTCCAAGTTCCAGGAGCATGGAAATGACATTTTCAATCCGCACAGGGGCCAGTGCCACCCTGTGCAAGATCGCCAGGAGCAGGAGGCCCACTGTGATGCCAGCAAGCAGCGGGATGTGACATCACGTCGCTGGGTGGTTCTCTTGGGGCACCGGCAGAGCCTGGCTCAGTCTGGCTCGTGCCTGGACTCCCACTGAGCGTGCCTGCGAGGTGTGGAGGCTCGAGCCAGGCTTCTCTGGGTGTTTTGGTGTCTGCCATTGGCAGCTTTGGTGCCCGTTCAAGAGCCGTGCGGTGTGTTTCCCCAGCCCTGCCTGGCTGAGGCAGCTGGGTCCTCTGTGGTGTGCTTTTGGCATTGGAGGTGAGCCGTGTGAGGAATCGTGGCTATGGGGTGGCCATGGGGTGGGCTGTGGGGCTTGGGGAGCTGGGAGGGTGTCCTTCTGGAGCCAGGGGCCAGGGACCTGCTTCCTCCTCTCCCCTTCCCGGGACAGCCAGTGACCGTGGCCCCTCTCCCTTCTGCGGTGCAGGTCTCCCCAGCCCGCTGCAACAAGTCAACATGGCAACAGAGGAGGAACAGTGGAGCTGCCCCATCTGCCAGGGTGCTCCAGGTGACATGGCTTACGTGACACCCTGTGGCCACAAGTTCTGCCTGGGCTGTGTCCTGCGGTGGGCAAAACACAAATCATCGTGCGCCCTGTGCCGGCAGCAGGTCAACAGCGTCCGCTTCTCCCTGCGGTCTGAGGACGATTTCTTGGAGTTGGATCTGCCACCACCATCAGATCCACTGGAGGACCATGATGACCAAGAAGAGCAGGAGATTGAGGAGCTGGCACCCAGCAGAGATGTGGCTGGCTTTACACCTGAGGACTGGGCAGACTATTTCCGCCAGTCTGAGGAGACACTGGAGCCCCTGCTGCCCTGGCTGAACCAGCATCTGCCATCTGGGGCTGAGTGGTGGGACGCAGATCTTCTGAAGAACACCGTCATCTTCGTTCTGTGCAGCCAAGGACTGGACGAGGTGTCCATGATCCGTACCCTGCAGCCCTTTCTGCACGACCGGACAGCCAACTTTGTCAATGAACTCATTGAGGTCGCTGCAGAGAGCTGCAGGGAGCAGATGCTCCTGCACATGGGCTTCCCATTCTACGAGGCTGCTGAAGATCAGGAGTACAGCCCTGCCACCAGCCCTGGGCCTGCCCTTATCCCTGGGGGGACTCCTACATCATCACCGGAGGGAAGTCCTGTTCCTTCACCGCAGGAGACTCCTACCACCTCCTCACAGCCCACTCCTGTCCCCTCGCCGGTGGTGACTCCGTCGTCCAACACCAGCGCAGAGGAGGAGTCCTTGGAGGAGTTGGGACAGGAGGTGGCAGCTTCCTCCATGGCTGCCCAGGGCAGGGAGTCATCACCCGGCAGGAGTTCCACCTCTTCACCACGGCGGCCCCCAAAGAGGAGAGTGAGTGGGTCCTCAGACGACGCTTCAGACCCCAAGAGGCCACACCACCGGCAAGACTAGGGAGACCCCGGAGCCATCGAAGCCGGGCCTGGACCAGCAGCTGGGGCAAACACCAGCCCCCACGGGCACTCCACAGCACCTGTTCTTTTTCTCAGTCTTTTCGTTTATAAATACTCCTTAGGATAGTTATTTTATTGTAAGAATAGAACCCCCATAGTTAAGTCTCATTTCTTTATGAATCCCCATTTCACCTTCCTGATACTTTGAACTTGTTTGTTGTTTTATTGTTTTATTGTTTTGGTTTCCATTTTCTGTTCACCTCATAAGGAATAAAGCATTTACCACATTTACTTGATTTTGAAAAGGACAATGTGTTCTCATTGACTGTCGTGGTTTTGCCCCAGCTGAGAACTGGGCAACACGCAGCCACTTGTTAGTTAGGAGGGAGTGTGGGGGGTGGGAATTCAGGGAGGGGGAAAGGGAGGGAGAAGCAAAACCCAAGAAACCAAAACCTTGTGGGTTGGGAGAAGGATAGTTTACTGGCATAACAGAAAGATAAACATAATAATCATGACAGGACTTCAGAGCAAAACACATGAAACTGGTGGTGCACAAGGCAGTGTCTCAGCAAACTGCACAACTCAGCCGCACAGCTCAGAGCTGCACTGAAACTGGATGGTCCCCAAAAATGTGTGTCCTGGAGCTGCCTGCTCCTCCCCCCACCTGCCCCCCTTTTTTGCTGAGCATGACATCATTGGTATGGAATACCCCCTTTGGGCAGCTTGGGTCACCTGTCCTGGCTGTGTCCCCTCCCTTCCCGCTAGCAGTGACCTATCAACAACTGAAAAGTCCTTGACTGCTTGGCAACAGCTAGAACATCAGTGTGTGACCAGCACTGCTCTCAGCCTAACTCACTCCCAAACATAGTATTCCATCAGCTCCACTTACTGAAAGTAGATTTTCTTTTTTTTTTTTTTAACTGTTGTGTTTAAAACCCCACTCACTTCCTCACTTTCCTAACAGACCTCACAGTGAAACTGTCTGCTAACATACCAATGTAACTGCCCTGCACTGAGGAGGGAATCGGCCCACTGTTGCTGTGAGAAAGGAGCAGAGGAACTCTGAAGGCGACTGAGCAGACCCATGTCATGTGTTAGTGAATGGGGGATGCTGCTCCTACAAGAGCTTTCTGTTAAGCACTGAGCTGGTGGGCTCTTCACTCGGAGGAGAGGAGAAAGTGCCTGTGGCAGCGATGTGTAATGCAAATTCCTGAGGCTGCTAAAACCCCGAGGAGATTTGTAGTGGCTTTACATGTAATTCATTCCACAGAGAAGATGATAGGTTTTCCCCAGTTAAGTCCACAAACTCTGACAAAAGATTTACGCCTTGTGTTTGGACTGGTTTTGCAAGTGAGGAAATGATTGCCCATTAAAGGACCCAAGGCAATACAACCTCTTCTTTGCTGGCAGCACGCGGCAGAAGCGTCAGGAGAGTTTATAATGTCTCAGGCACGTAGGGGAGATGAATTATTTGCAAGAACAAATACTGGTTCAGCACTAGTGTCCAAGTGATTTGGGCACAGCTTATGAGGTATGCACTGGTGAGTACTAGAGGTTTACAAGCCATTGCAAAGCTATTGGTGTACATCAGCTTCATGGGAAAGTGCACTTTTTCTTGCCTGACTCTATTCTATATTCTATAGAATATTCTGTATTCTACGCAGAACTGAGTGCTGTACCTTTTGCGCAACTCTTCTGACTGTCCCAAGACAAGTACTATAACTAACGTCAACTATGGTCCATGTTACCCTTACTAAGAAACTGATAGTCAGGTGAGACTTTGTGCTGCTTTTGAGATTTCAGCTTCGTGACTCTGATTCTCCTGAAATAAATGGGATAATAAATGAACCCAGGACAGAGTTACCTTTCAGGAAGTGTTGTGGTTTTACCTGGCTGGCAGCTAAAGCCACCACACCATCATTCACTCGCTCCCCTCCCCCAGTGGGATGGGGGAGAGAATCAGAAAGGGAAAAAAAAAAAAGTGAAACTCAGGGGTTGAATAAAGCCAGTTTAATATGACAGAGAAGGAAAATAACGTAATAGCGATGATGATGATGGTGAATATGCCGAGCAAGTGATGCACATCATGTTTATTCACCACGTGCAGACAACCAATGCCCAGCTAGTTCCTGAGCCACAGTCTCAACCCCTGGCCATTATTTACTCTAGTTAAGTTTTATTCTTTCTATATAAAACTGTTTTAAAATTCCCATTGGATTTTCTAGGACTGGAAATGCTATAACATGTGTGAGTCCAGTCCAAATGTTCTTAATGACAACTGTCATGATGTGGTATTGGCAGATGTAAAGGGCATGAGTCAGCTACCTGAACATGGGCAGCTAATGCCATTTGAAATGCCCTGAGACAGCTGAGACGTCCTCATGAGGCTGGCAGATGTGACAGAGCATACAAGGAGGACCCCAGCTCCTCTGGTGTGTCATTTCAGAGGTTGGAAACGTTATGGTTGCACATGTTTGAGGACTGTTTGTGAATGGCAGCAGTTAACTGCTGGCAGAAGCCTTCAGCTTGCACATAAATAGTAGGAAATGTTCTGTCAGTCATCTACCTTAAGAGCAGATATCCAGGACAGCAAGTCAAGCCTGAAGAGACAGAAGCAAATTTCCTGCCTGACAGTAGACTGCCCAAGCATCTCTGGTCATGTCTGCAGCTTGTTTCATCGAGCAGCCGATCACTGTGTGCATAGGCACCTAGCTGTAGTCTGAAATAAAAGCCTCTAAAATAAAAGTCTCATTTTATTAATCCTTGACCATCTACTTCAAACCCACCTCAGATGACTTTACCAGCATATTGGCACGTTGGATCACAACTGGTCCTGTGCAAAGGACCGCTCACAAGAACTTTTTTCAAGATTAACTTCTAACACCTTCACTGCCACAGTCCACTGGTGTTTCAGAAAGCAGGCATCCACGTGAAGAAGCATTGAACTGGATTATACCACAGTGGTCTGTTGATTTATTTATGCCATGTAATTCATACTCGGTCCCCAAGACCTGCAAGTTTTGTTTCAGCCTTGTGGCATGTCCCAGGATTTAATCATGGGCTATATCCATAGTGGCAATATCCACTTCTTGGCTTCAGAGGCCCAAGATACCTACTGCTTCCTGAACATGACCAACAATTCCTAACGAGAAGTGGTTTGGCTATTTTGATTGTTACCAAGGCTGCCTCTTCCCCCCCCACACCCCCATTCACTGAAATTTATATTGCACTACAAACAAAATCTAGTTCAAGGATTTATTTTTTTTTTAAATTCTGAATGGTAAGCAGCCTGTTGCTAGGTACAAAGCAAAAGCTTTTAAGAGGGCACTTTTATTATGACCTTCACAGAAAACACAAAGCTAATATATCTACCTCTCAGCTGAGGATTGTTTACCTGCTGCTGCAGTTAACTGTTAGCAGAAGCCTTCACCTCGAACATAAATAGTAGGTAACTGTCAGTCATCCCCTTTAACAGTAGATATTGTTTGGATAGCACTGGCAGCAGTTTCCTATTTGTGCAAACTTGTCAGGGTAAATCTCTCCTTGGTGCAGAGAATGAGGGTGTTAAGCATTCAGGTAAGCAACAGCGTTATCCACTGTGTGGAGCCCAGAACTGGAGTTTGCCATCAGAAATCTGTTCTCTTCTCAGGGCTGCTTTCCGCTGCTCATTCGTCTTGGCTTCATCTCCTCCACCCACAGAAAGGGAGACAGCACAGGTCTAATCCAGGGTGGCACAGCAACGGAGTTTTAGTGTGGGGTTTCTTGTGACATGCCTCGTGAGCTGGAAAGCAGCAGCTTCTAAAGCTGGCGTGCGTGGACAGAGGTCAGACAGGCAATGATTTTCAGCTGACAACCACCCGACGTAAAAGCACATTATACCAAAGAATACTTTGCATCTTTATCTCCTGCCAGATTTTTCCCAATCACTTCTCATGCACTGAATCACAAAAAGAACCTGGGATGGGATTCACATGCCTCACAAAGAGGCCCCATTTGCACAAAGGCCAGGATGTGGGAGAAGAACGCATCCAGACATGCTCCTCTGGCGTCTTTTCTTTCCTGCATCTAAGTTATCTTCTCCACTGTAACTTTTTCCCTCTACCAGCAAGTGCAACAGCGTGGCATGCTTTGTCCAGTCTAGCAGTCAAGAGGACCAGCAATGTTCTCCAAAAGTTTCTACTTCTCCAAAACCAGTTGCAGGTTGGGAGCAAGACGTGTAACATGTAGCATCTTAGAAGAAGCTACAAGGCATACTTGCTGCCTATAAATTCTGTCTCTATTTAAAGAGCTTTCAAGTGAATACTGAGGACTACAAAAGAGAGGGGCACTTAGAGATGTGTGGCTAGCCATGACTGGCACAGGTAAATCCCAAATTCTCAGAATCATAGAATGTACAAGGTTGGAAGGGACCTTTAGAGGTCATCTAGACCAACCCCCCTGCAGCGAGCAGGGACATCTTCACTAGATCAGGTCACTCAGAGCCCCATCAAGCCTGACCATGAATGTCTCCAGGGATGGGGCCTCCACCGCCTCTCTGAGCAACCTGTGCCGGTGATCTACCACCCTTATATTGAAGAACGTTTTCCAAATATCCAACCACAATCTCCCCCTTTCAAGTTTTAAACCATTATCCCTTGTTCTAGTGCTCCATGCCCTTGGGAACTGTTCTTCCCCAGCTTTCCTACAGGTACTTTTCAGGTACTGGAAGGTCTCTGTAAGCTCCTCCCAGAGCCTTCTCCAAGCTGAACAAGCCCAACTCTCTCAGCCTGTCTTCACAGCAGAGGTGCTCCAGCCCATTGATTGATTATTTTTGTGGCCTCCTCTGAATATACTCCAGCAGGTCCATGTCCTTCTTGTGTTGAGGGCTCCAAAGCTGGATGCAGTATTGCAGGTGAGGTCTCCCCAGAGCAGAGCAGAGGGACAGAATCCCCTCTCAATCTTCTGGCCACACTTCTTGTGATGCAGCCCAGGATGGGGTTGTCCTTCTGGTCTGCAGATGCACATTGGTGGCTCATGCCCAGCTTCTCATCCACGAGCACCCCCAAGTCCTTTTCCTCAGGGCTGCTTTCTAGCACATCATCTCCTAATTTGTATGGATAACAGGGTTGCCCTGACTCAGGTGCAGGACCCTGCACTTGGCTTTGTTGAACCTCATGAGGTTCACCTGGGCCCACTTCTCCAGCCTGTCCAGGTCTCCCTGGATGGCATCCTGTCCCTCTGGCACATTAACCTCACCACGCAGCTGGGTGTCATCAGCAAACTCAGTCCCACTGTCAGTATCATTAATGAAGATGTTAAACCACCGGCCCCAGCACAGAGCCTTGAGGAACTCCTCTTGTCACCATCTTCCATCGGGACTTGGAGCCGTTGCCCACCAGGCTCCTTCAGGCTGGTTCTGTGATGGGTCAGGGTTCTCCCTATGTGGCAGTGCTTCTGTCAAAGGTCAGTAATAGAGAGCGAGTCATTATTGTGCTGCATACCTTTTGTGCCAGTGTAAGCATGTGAACATGGACAAAGGAATATAGAAGGAAAACCTGGACTGAGTCAGCAGCTTGGTTTGGTCCCATTGAGAATGTGAGGTGCAACTAGTTGATCTCACTATCCCTGCTGAAGCATACTCCCAGGTATTGCCTGATACGATGCTCACCTGAGCACAATTTGTTTCCTTTCCTGCAAAACCATGTTCTAGATTATTTCCTTGGAATGGAAGTCAAGATTTAGTCATCACCATTTGTAGCCAGGAGACAGGACAAGGGGCAATGGCTGCAAGTTGGAGCACAGGAAGTTCTGCACCAATATGTGGAAGAACTTTTTCCCAGTGAGGGTGACAGAGCCCTGGGACAGGCTGCCCAGGGAGGTGGTGGAGTCTCCTTCTCTGGAGATACTCAAGCCCCATCTGGATGCCTCCCTGTGTGACCTGTCCTAGGGAACCTGCTCTGGCAGGGGGGTTGGACCCGATGATCTCTGGAGGTCCCTTCCAACCCCTACGATTCTGTGAGTCTGTGAGTGTCTAAGTGGCACAGGGACTGCTTTGCTCCTGTCACATCTGCAGAGAGGACAATCTCAGTGTGAACGCTAAACTGTGTTCCCTCAGAGCTGTGCTTGAAGAGGAAACATGCAACATCTCCTTCCTTCACGCCTCCAGCCTCCTACCATGCATTTAGCAGAGCAGGAATTGTCTTGGCTGATAGGTACAGGAGAGCTTAACTATCTTGCATGGTCCTGTCTCCTTAGAGGCTTGTACAGCTTCTCAGTGGTGCTCATGAGAGCCAGCAGCAGGCCAGAAATCACTAAGAGGTGCTGTCTTGGTTTTGCCCCAGCTGAGAGCTGAGCCCCACGCAGACGATTGTTCTTTAGGAGGGAGTGTGGTGGGCACTACCAGGACAAGGTAGATACAAGTTGGAAATTAGGAAAATGTTCTTTAGAATGAGGGTGTTACATCACTGGATCAGGTTGCCCAGGGAGGTAGTGAAGGCTCAGTCCCAGGAGATACTCAAGGTCTCTGAGCAACCTGATCTAGGCAAGATGTCCCTGCTTCCTGCAGGGCGGGTGGACTAGAGGACCTTTAAAGGTCCCTTCCAACCCAGTATGAGCATCAGCTTCAGGTAGGGAAAAATGCCAAACCCAAGACTTTTTCCAGTGCACAGTCTGCCTTCTGTTTGAGTTTCCCCCCAACGCGGCTTCTTAGGCAGCAAAGATTGCTGATGGCTTCTTCTCATCTGTCTGGCCTCAGCTAGGTCAGCCCTGGACTATTTGTGCTTCTGATCAAACCTGTTGCCATATTCCAAGTTCCAGGAGCATGGAAATGACATTTTCAATCCGCACAGGGGCCAGTGCCACCCTGTGCAAGATCGCCAGGAGCAGGAGGCCCACTGTGATGCCAGCAAGCAGCGGGATGTGACGTCACGTCACTGGGTGGTTCTCTTGGGGCACCGGCAGAGCCTGGCTCAGTCTGGCTCGTGCCTGGACTCCCACTGAGCGTGCCTGCGAGGTGTGGAGGCTCGAGCCAGGCTTCTCTGGGTGTTTTGGTGTCTGCCATTGGCAGCTTTGGTGCCCGTTCAAAAGCCGTGCGGTGTGTTTCCCCAGCCCTGCCTGGCTGAGGCAGCTGGACATTGTGTGCTGTGCTTTTGGCATTGGAGGTGAGCCGTGTGAGGAATCGTGGCTATGGGGTGGCCATGGGGTGGGCTGTGGGGCTTGGGGAGCTGGGAGGGTGTCCTTCTGGAGCCAGGGGCCAGGGACCTGCTTCCTCCTCTCCCCTTCCCGGGACAGCCAGTGACCGTGGCCCCTCTCCCTTCTGCGGTGCAGGTCTCCCCAGCCCGCTGCAACAAGTCAACATGGCAACAGAGGAGGAACAGTGGAGCTGCCCCATCTGCCAGGGTGCTCCAGATGACGTGGCTTACGTGACACCCTGTGGCCACAAGTTCTGCCTGGGCTGCGTCCTGCGGTGGGCAAAACACAAATCATCGTGCGCCCTGTGCCGGCAGCAGGTCAACACCGTCCGCTTCTCCCTGCGGTCTGAGGACGATTTCTTGGAGTTGGATCTGCCACCACCATCAGATCCACTGGAGGACCATGATGACCAAGAAGAGCAGGAGATTGAGGAGCCGGCACCCAGCAGAGATGTGGCTGGCTTTACACCTGAGGACTGGGCAGACTATTTCCGCCAGTCTGAGGAGACACTGGAGCCCCTGCTGCCCTGGCTGAACCAGCATCTGCCATCTGGGGCTGAGTGGTGGGACGCAGATCTTCTGAAGAACACCGTCATCTTCGTTCTGTGCAGCCAAGGGCTGGACGAGGTGTCCATGATCCGTACCCTGCAGCCCTTTCTGCACGACCGGACAGCCAACTTTGTCAATGAACTCATTGAGGTCGCTGCAGAGAGCTGCAGGGAGCAGATGCTCCTGCACATGGGCTTCCCATTCTACGAGGCTGCTGAAGATCAGGAGTACAGCCCTGCCACCAGCCCTGGGCCTGCCCTCATCCCTGGGGGGACTCCTACATCATCACCGGAGGGAAGTCCTGTTCCTTCACCGCAGGAGACTCCTACCACCTCCTCACAGCCCACTCCTGCCCCCTCGTTGGTGGTGACTCCGTCGTCCAACACCAGCGCAGAGGAGGAGTCCTTGGAGGAGTTGGGACAGGAGGTGGCAGCTTCCTCCATGGCTGCCCAGGGCAGGGAGTCATCACCCGGCAGGAGTTCCACCTCTTCACCACGGCGGCCCCCGAAGAGGAGAGCGAGTGGGTCCTCAGACGATGCTTCAGACCCCAAGAGGCCACACCACCGGCAAGACTAGGGAGACCCCGGAGCCATCGAAGCCGGGCCTGGACCAGCAGCTGGGGCAAACACCAGCCCCCACGGGCACTCCACAGCACCTGTTCTTTTTCTCAGTCTTTTCGTTTATAAATACTCCTTAGGATAGTTATTTTATTGTAAGAATAGAACCCCCATAGTTAAGTCTCATTTCTTTATGAATCCCCATTTCACCTTCCTGATACTTTGAACTTGTTTGTTGTTTTATTGTTTTATTGTTTTGGTTTCCATTTTCTGTTCACCTCATAAGGAATAAAGCATTTACCACATTTACTTGATTTTGAAAAGGACAATGTGTTCTCATTGACTGTCGTGGTTTTGCCCCAGCTGAGAACTGGGCAACACGCAGCCACTTGTTAGTTAGGAGGGAGTGTGGGGGGTGGGAATTCAGGGAGGGGGAAAGGGAGGGAGAAGCAAAACCCAAGAAACCAAAACCTTGTGGGTTGGGAGAAGGATAGTTTACTGGCATAACAGAAAGATAAACATAATAATCATGACAGGACTTCAGAGCAAAACACATGAAACTGGTGGTGCACAAGGCAGTGTCTCAGCAAACTGCACAACTCAGCCGCACAGCTCAGAGCTGCACTGAAACTGGATGGTCCCCAAAAATGTGTGTCCTGGAGCTGCCTGCTCCTCCCCCCACCTGCCCCCCTTTTTTGCTGAGCATGACATCATTGGTATGGAATACCCCCTTTGGGCAGCTTGGGTCACCTGTCCTGGCTGTGTCCCCTCCCTTCCCGCTAGCAGTGACCTATCAACAACTGAAAAGTCCTTGACTGCTTGGCAACAGCTAGAACATCAGTGTGTGACCAGCACTGCTCTCAGCCTAACTCACTCCCAAACATAGTATTCCATCAGCTCCACTTACTGAAAGTAGGTTTTCTTTTTTTTTTTTTAACTGTTGTGTTTAAAACCCCACTCACTTCCTCACTTTCCTAACAGACCTCACAGTGAAACTGTCTGCTAACATACCAATGTAACTGCCCTGCACTGAGGAGGGAATCGGCCCACTGTTGCTGTGAGAAAGGAGCAGAGGAACTCTGAAGGCGACTGAGCAGACCCATGTCATGTGTTAGTGAATGGGGGATGCTGCTCCTACAAGAGCTTTCTGTTCAGCACTCAGCTGGTGGGCTCTTCACTGGGAGGAGAGGAGAAAGTGCCTGTGGCAGCGATGTGTAATGCAAATTCCTGAGGCTGCTAAAACCCCGAGGAGATTTGCAGTGGCTTTACATGTAATTCATTCCACAGAGAAGATGATAGGTTTTCCCCAGTCAAGTCCACAAACTCTGACAAAAGATTTACGCCTTGTGTTTGGACTGGTTTTGCAAGTGAGGAAATGATTGCCCATTAAAGGACTGTCCTGGTTTTGGTCAGGATGGAGTTAATTTCATTTGTAACAGCAGATGAATGTTGTGTTTGAGAGTGAGATGGGAGTAGTGCTGATAACACCCTGATGTTTCTAGTTGCTGTCAGACAGTCAAGGACTTTCTCAGCTCTTCATGAGAAAGGAGGGGCGAAGCCAGGACAGGTGGCCCAACTGACCAAAGAGAGTATTCCACGCCAGTTACGTCCTGCCCAGGATATCACGGGCTGACGGGAGGAAGGCCTGGGGCGGCTCCGGGACGCGCGGTTCTTGGGGGACGGTCGGGTTCTGGGACGGCTCTGGGTGGCACGGCCTGAGTTGTGTGGTTTGGTGAGAAACTGCATTGTGTATCAACAGCTTCATATATTTTGCTTTGAAGTCCTGTTAGCATTGTTATATTGTATCTTTCTGTTATCCCCCCCCCCCCCCCCCCCCCCGCTTCCTTTTAACCTGCTCTTTTCCTTTAAGGAGCAGGCAGCTGCGTGGATCTTTGCCCTCAGCCGGGGTGAAACCACGACAGAAGGACATTGAGGTCCTCGAGCGAGTGCAGAGAAGGGCAACCAGGCTGGTGAAGGGACTGGAGGGCAAATCCTATGAGGAGCAGCTGAGAGAGCTGCTTTAGTCTGAGGGGCTGTTTAGTCTGGAGAAGAGAAGGCTGAGGGGAGACCTTATCACCACCTACAACTACCTGAAGGGAGGTTGTAGAGAGATGGGCGATGGTCTCTTCAGCCAGGTGACAGGAGATAGGACAAGGGGAAATGGGATGAAGCTGTGCCAGGGCAGGTTTAGATTGGATAGTAGAAAAAAATTTCTACTGGAAGAGTTGTCACGGCCTGGAACAGGCTGCCCAGGGAGGGGGTTGAGTCACCATCCCTGGATGTGTGCAAAAAAAGGGGTGATGAGGTACATAGGGATATGGTTTAGCATAGGGTGGGAATGGTTGGACTCGATGATCTTCAAAGGCCTCTTCCAACCTTGTGATTCTGTGATTCTGGGAGGAAAATTAAGTACCTTCCTCATGGCACAGGCCTTACAATTACCACACCTTGGCCTTATTAGATACGTAGCTTAAAATCACAGTACTGTCAAGTACCTAAAAAAAACCCCTGGTCTGGTAGAAAGGGTTGGAACAAGATGGGCTTTGAGTTCCCTTCCACCTCAAACCGTTCCGTGATTCTATGAATATACTTCATTCTACTGCTCATCACTTAAAGTGCCCATGATGTGGCAGTGAATTTACCAGTACTCAACTAAACCTGGGATGGAGTTAAGCAGTGACCATATTATGAAGCCTGTCTTGGTTTTCTCTTGTCTTGAACAACCTAAAGAATGTAAACCCTTGCCATCTTACCGTATGCTGCTTTTTGTTGTTCAGGGGCACAGAGTGTGGGGGGTATGTTAATGAGTTCAGGAAGAAAAGCCAGGTCTGACACAGGCTTCAGCAGTAGCTGCTGTTGAGCTTCAACCAAGCTAAAAAAGAAGAGTCATTTGTGTTCCTGCTTTGTTACATGTCCCTTAGCTTTGAATCTGTACATCTCACCTATAACTACATGTCTTGTTAAACAGCCTCTTGTGGCAGAGCCTGCCAGAAGTGTTGGAAACAGCAGATAACAGTGCCAGCTTGTTTGCCTTCTCCCCACCATTGTTCTGATTACAGTAATAAATTACAAGTGGATTTCTCTGGTCAGTAAATTATTTCAATGGGAAGTTTCAATTTCAATCATTTCTGAAGATATTCTGAATTCTATTTTAATTTTTCTGATGATTTCAACGGGAAAAAAAATTGGAAAATTTTTGGTGTGTGGTTTTTGGGGTTTTTTACCCTCTAATTTTTGCTGTTTTTCAGAGCTCTGGAATAGGCTGCCCAGGGAGGTGGTGGTGTTTCCTTCTCTGGAGATATTCAAGACCCGTCTGGACGCCTATCTGTGCAATATGAGCTGGGGAGCTGCTTTGGTAGGGGGGTTGGACTCCATGGTCTCAAGATCCCTTCCAATCCCTAGGATTCTGTGATTCTGTGGTTCTACACTATTAGGTGGAATTACGAAGAGCCTGTAAGCTTTGGTCTTCAGAGACCATGGCAATATGGCCTCAAGTAAAACCACACACGAAACGTTGCTAGTCTGTTAATTTCTCCCATTTCTCATTACTGGGTGCCTGAATTATAGCATCCTCCTTTCTCCCTCCTGTCAGACATGGAAAATAAAAGCATTATTCAGAATGCAGGGGAAATACTCAGCTAGTTCTTACTAAAAGAATCAGGAAGAGTTGTTAGAAATTGTGTGACCATTGCTGCAGCATGTATGGAATGAAGTGAATGGGAATGAAAGTGAATTTTCCTGTAGTGCATCTACTCCAAAGCTGGAAACAAATGTTGTATCATGTGGCTTAAATATACTGGTTTACAGTTTGTATTTATTAAATTCAAGCATTCCCCAGACATCACACACATTTAAATACATTCAATTTCCATTAGCTACTGGAACTAGGGAGTGAACTTGCCTGTGAACTATAAATTCATAGCCTAGTAAAGGAAAGAGCAAAGAACTCATTTTTGATTGTAAACACAGGCTAACACTGAAAAACACTTTCTTAGCCATTTTTGAAGGAGGTCATTTAGTCATTTCCGTGTCTCACAGAAGATCAGACTTCCCAGATTCTTCAATTTATGGGGAAAAAATATGTTCCTCTGTAACAAAAAGTTAGAAGGACAGATTCCTACAAAGCTTGAAATAGCAAATCTGAAGAGTATAAATATTAAATAAAAGAAATAAATATATAATCTAATCAAGTTAGTCTCACAGAAATAACTTCAACTAAGACACCACTTTCAGGACAATGCTTTTTTTAATAGAAATACAAATGTCTTTGATAATAAGAACCTAATCAAAAATAACTGGTATCACATTTTCATAATCAAGTGCATCAACAAGTCTTGACATCACATAAATTGGTGTGTAAAAAGCATAAGTATAGTTTATCAATTACAAATATAACCTATTGAAACACAGTAAAGATCACAGTTTAGAAGTAGCTGCTAGTAAAGCTGTTTACATGAGGGTAAATGGATGGGAGGAGAGTCTTTTCTCATGAACGAACATGTGAGTCATCTGAAAGAACCCCACATTGTTGTAGCTTTGCATGGTTTGGTTTTGGTGAAGAGGGGTGGGCAGTAGGGGTGGCTCCTGCAAGAAGCAGCCAGAAGCTCGCTGCAGGCACAACAGAGCAAACACCAGCCAGCTCAAGGCCAGAGTCATTGTTAATGAGCCCACCAGCGGTGGTCACAGTGCCTCTGGGAACCATATTTAGGAGGGAAAAAACCCACAAGCAGCTGCATTTTGCCCCCAGAGAAGGGAGTGAGAAGATGTAAGAAACTGTGCAGGCAACAAGGCCAGAGAAGGTGGTTGAGGAGGTGCCCCTGCAGCCCATGGGGAAACCCACAGTGGACCAGGTATCCCCCCGCATCCCATGGAAAAGGCCGAGACCCCACCTGCAGCCTGAGGAGAGGCCCCACGCTGGAGCAAGTGGAGACATACAGGAGATGCTGTGACTTTGGATGAAGCACCAGGCCACAGATCTACAACTTCATGGAGAGAGACAGGAGGAGACGGAGAGAGAGACAGAGAGAGAGAGAGAACCAAGAGAGAGCAGGTTTGCTGGTGGGGTGAAGGCCTGTGACTCCATGGAGAGCCAGGCTGGAGCAGCCTGGGCCTGAGAGACTGACAACATTCTGTGATTTATGACTGCACCCCACAGAAGTGACCCACACCGGGGCAGCTGGTGAAGAGCTGCAGCCCTATGGGAAAGGACTCCTGTGGAAAAATTTCATGGAGGACTGTCTCCCATGGGTGGGACCCCACGCTGCAGCAATAGAAGGGTTTGAGGAGCCTTTCACTGCTGAGATTGCTGATGGCTTCTTCTCATCTGTCCAGCCTCAGCTAGGTCATCCCTGGACTATTTGTGCTTCTGATCAAACGTGTCAAAACATGAAGTGTTGCCAGGCTCCAAGTTCCAGGAGTGTGGAAATGATGACATTTTCAATCCGCACAGGTGCCAGTGCCAGCCAGAGCACTACCTGTGCAAGAACGCCTGGAGCAGGTGGCACACCGTGACGTCACCTGGAAGTGGGCTGTGATGTCACGTTGCTAGGTGCTTCTCTTGGTGTGCCGGCAGAGTCTGGCTCAGTCTGGCTCGTGCCTGGACTCCCACTGAGCGTGCCTGCGAGGTGTGGAGGCTCGAGCCAGGCTTCTCTAGGTGCTGAGCGGTGTTTCGGTGTCTGCCATCGGCAGCTATTGGTGCCCGTCCCGGAGCTGTGCCCTGTGTTTCCCCGGCCCTGCCTGGCTGAGGCAGCTGGACACTGTGTGGTGTGCTTTCAGTAGCGGAGGTGAGCTGTGTGAGGACTCGTGGCTATTGGGTGGCCATGGGGTGGGCCGTGGGGCATGGAGAGCTGGGAGGGTGTCCTTCTGGAGCCAGGGGCCTGGACATGCTTCCTCCGCTCGTCTTGCCAGGACAGCCAGTGACTGTGGCCCCTCTCCCTTCTGCAGTGCAGTTCTCCACAGCCCGCGGCAAGAAGCCAGTATGGCCACAGAGGAACAGTGGAGCTGCCCCATCTGCCAGGATGCTCCAGATGACGTGGCTTATGTGACACCCTGTCGCCACAAGTTCTGCCTGGGCTGCATCGTGCGGTGGGCAAAACAGAAGTCATCGTGTGCCCTGTGCCGCCAGCCTGTCAACACCATCCGCTTCTCCCTGCGGTCAGAGGACGATTTCTTGGAGATACATCTTAGACCACCATCAGATCCACAGGACGACGATGACAATGTGCAAGATCAGGGGAGAGCGGAACCATCAGCCGGCACAGAGGTGTCTGGCTTCCCACCTGAGGCCTGGGCAGCCTTCTTCCAGCATTCTGAGGAGGCACTGGAGCCCCTGCTGCCCTGGCTGCAACAGGGGCTGCTGTCGGCATCCGAGTGGTGGGAGGCACGTGTTATGCAGAGCATCGTCATCTCCACTCTGTGTGACCACGGGCTGGATGAGTTGGCGTTGGTCCGTTCGCTCCAGCATGTCCTGCACGACCAGACGGTGACCTTTGTGCGCCAGCTCATCGAGGCTGCTGCTGAGCGGTGCAGGGGGCAGATGCTTCAGTACATGGAACAACTGGACTCCGAGGCTGCTGAGGAGCAGGAGGACAGCCCTGCAGCCAGCCCTGGGCCTGCCCTCTCCCCTGGGGGGACTTCCACCTCCTCCCCAGAGGAAACTCCTGCCTCCTCGCCAGAGGGGACTCCTATCCCCTCCCCTCAGCCATCTCCTCCTCCCTCGCCGAGGATCACTCCTGCCCCCAACCCCAGCATGGAGGAGGAGCCCTTGGAGGAGCTGGAGCAAGAGGAGGAAGCTCCCTCCACTGCTGCCCAGGGCAGGGACTTGTCACCCAGGAGAACTCCCACCTCCTCACCCCGGCGCCCCCCAAAGAGGAGGGCCAGTGGCTCCCCAGACGACCATTCAGAGCCCAAGAGGCCACATCACCAGCAAGATTAGGGAGACTTCGGAACCATCGAAGCCGGGCCTGGGCCAGCAGCTGGGGCATACACCAGCCCCCATGGGCACCCCGCAGCACCTGCTCTTTTTCTCTGTCTTTTCCTTTACTAAATAGGTTTTTTTTTAGGATAGTTGTTTGGAATTAGATAGCCGTTGTAGTTAAGTCCCATTTCTTTATCATTTCCTAGTTCACCTTCCTGATACTCTGTTTGTTGTTTTATTGCTTTGGTTTCCATTTTTTGTTCTACCTCATAAGGAATAAAGCATTTACCACATTTACTTGACTCTGAAAAGGACAATGTGTTCTCATTGACTGTCGTGGCTTTGCCCCTGCTGAGAGCTGAGCACCACACAAACGCTGCTCGGGGGATGAGCGAGAGGTCGGCCTGTGCAGAAGGGTTCCCGAGATCGGGGTGTCCCGTGCAGCTCCCCCGAACCACAGTGAAACAGCCACAGAAGCACGTAGCTGTGCAGGTCTCGGGATACAGGGAATGCCTTTGGTTTCAATTCAGGGTGAATGTGCTTCACTGTTGCTGAATACTTCCCTGGTGTTTAGCCAAAGCACCATTTTTTAATTCTACACTTTTGCCACTCAGATTTGCTTACAGGTTTCAGTAGGAAACTCTTCTTAGAAACATTTTCCTAAGAGAGGTCAGTCTTCTTTTTTACATGAGGCATCTGTGTACCATGGCAGAGTAGCTGCATTCATGTCAGTTTCTCATTGACAAAGTAACACACTGCAAGAAACTTTCATTTATGTGCAATGTCACCGACCCCATGACCAGCTTCTGCTGCTGTCTACACTGCAATACTTCTGAAGCAGCTTGAAGGTTTTCACTGGACTGCTGCTAAATTTCTGTGGCCTCAGTGGAGATGATGAGAGTGGGGGTCTATGCCCACACTCACAGGACTGTGCTACTGACACTGTGTCCTGCACAGCCAGCTCACTGAAGGGACAGATGCTGCTGTCATCGTTTCCCAGGAAGAACCAGTTGCTTTGGATGAGAGAGGAACACTTTGAACCCAAAGTGCACTGAAGGGTCTCCTTGAGGAGCTTGCCATAACAAGTGCCTCACTGCAAGATTTTGCCGGATGCTGTGGATATTCCCTTGGCGTTGGGGTCCTGGCTCTGCGCCGGGGAGACACCATCACTCAATCCCTAACCAGAGATCAGGACCTGTCCGCTGCCTGAGCTCCACTATTTCCTCTGCCCGGTGGGCGGGCGGGCTGGCCGGTCTGAGCTCTCCCGCTCGCCTGCCTGCGCCGTGGGGGGGGGGGGGGGCAGCGACTCCTCCTCACCCCCTTTGAAGGGCAGCGGGAGGTGGGAGGGGGGGGGCACGTGACGTCAGGGGGAGGGTGAGCTCGGGCGAGCTCGCGGGTTGTCGACGCGGGTCGAGGGATCTGCACGCGGGGCCCCGGTCCCGGGAACCCTCTGTACAGCCCGACCTCTCGCCGAGCCCCTCAGCTCAGCTCAGCTCAGCTCAGCTCAGCTCAGCTCAGCTCAGCTCAGCTCAGCTCAGCTCAGCTCAGCTCAGCTCAGCTCAGCTCAGCTCAGCTCAGCTCAGCTCAGCTCAGCTCAGCGATCGCTGCCGCCGCTGCTCGTCACTCGCGGGCGGGTGACCGTTAACGTTTCCCCGCCTTTAAATCCCCCGCGGTGGCTCCGGTCCCGCCTCCCGCCCCGCCTGATTGGCTGGGTGAGCGCGGGCGAGCTCGCGGCTTGTGGCCGCGGGTCGAGGGGTCTGCGCGGGGTGCCCCGGGCCCGGGAACCCTCTGTACAGCCCGACCTCTCGCCCAGCCCCTCGCAAGAGGCACGAGTCACGTTCACGTGAAGCAGCAGGGAACAGGGCGCCTGGCTGCTGACCGAGCCCGAGGTTACTCACACGCAGGACAAGCCCAGCACACTGTGCTCGCCGGGGGCGGCAGCAGCCACGCAAAAGCTCCGTCACCCGGCTGAAGGCTGCACGGTCACTAATGTCACCCTGGCGCCTCCTGCTAAGCAGCGGGAAGGCAAGTCAGCTCTGTGCGGGAGGAGGAGGACCAGCCACAAGCCACCCTCGTTTGTCACCTCCCGTCACACCTGTGCACAGCACGAATCGAGCAGCAGCACCAGCAAAACCCTCTGCCTGGGGAGGGGAGTGAGGACTGGGAGCTGTGCAAGGGAAGAGGGAAATAGAAGCTGTCAGAGTTTACTTTCACACCAGATGGACCTTTCCGTCCCACAATGCTACCGAAACCTTAACTGCATCCAGAAACCGTGAACTGTAAAGAAACAAGTACTACATCTCGGTGTCAGGGGTTCAAGTCACATCCAGCTACAAGGGATTTTCAAAATTCTAATGTGACTCTTCAACAAAATATTCTGGACTATAACAAGCACCAACAGGGATATTTCCTGTTCCAGTTATTCATTTGTAAATAGTTCTATTGTATATTCACCACTTCTGGTTTCTTCCTTAGAGGAGAATACCAGATTACTCAAAAATAGTACAAAGTATTTTCACCAAAACCACTGTTTAGAAAACACTTTGAATGTTCAAGCATCTAGTGGGATAGAAACATCTGAATAATAATCATTTATTTTTATATAGTGTAAACTATATGTTTCTGACCTCCTGGAAGAAAAGTTCCTCACCTTTTTTCTCTGAAATAGAAAGAAATATGGCAGGGAGAAGGAAAGAGAGGGAAAGGGGGAAGCCAAGGAAAAATCTTTGTATATTTTACAAGATGATAGAATTGAAATTAATTTTGAATTTGGCAGAGCCCTGGCTCTTCAGGGAAATTTGGCTAAAATGACCAAGTTTCATGGGGACAACTGCTTAGCTTGTGCTCTGGATGTACTGCAGACTGATCTCACAGAGTGCTGCATGTACACAACGGGACAAGAGTCCTAGCCCAATGTCGTGGTTTCACCCCAGCTGAGGGCCAAGATCCACGCAGCTGCCTGCTCCTTAAAGGAAAAGAGCAGGTTAAAGGGAAGGGGAGGGGGGGTGAGAAGTAAGGGAAGGGAAAAGGAAGAGAAAGGGGCAAATAACCCCAAGATCAAGAAATTAAGAGGCCCGTGGGGCGGATAAGGATAGTTTACTAAGATAACAGAAAGATACAATGTAACAATGCTAACAGGACTTCAAAGCAAAATATATGAAGCTGTTGATACACAATGCAGTTTCTCACCAAACCACACAACTCAGGCCGTGCCACCCAGAGCCGTCCCAGAACCCGACCGTCCCCCAAGAACCGCGCATCCTGGAGCCGCCCTCGGCCTTCCTCCCGTCAGCCCCTGATATCCTGGGCAGGACGTAACTGGCGTGGAATACTCTCTTTGGTCAGTTGGGTCACCTGTCCCGGCTTCGCCCCTCCTTTCTCATGAAGAGCTGAGAAAGTCCTTGACTGTCTGACAGCAACTAGAAACATCAGGGTGTTATCAGCACTACTCCCATTTTACTCTCAAACACAGCATTCATCCACTGTTACAAATGAAATTAACTCCATCCTGACCAAAACTAGGACACCCAATCACTCTATCTTTCTTTCTGCTATATATATAACCTCCCTGATGGACAAATCCTGATCCGTTCTGGTCCTGATACCTGTGCAAATCCACAGGTATTTGATTTTAGTCAGAGAAAACTCTCCAGATCTACACATCTGTGACTAGAGGCAGAATTTGGTTTTGTTGTACACTCATTTTTGGAAGAAGACTCCATCATGTTTAAAAAGGTGGGAGGTGAACTCCTGGGTCTAGTTCAAGGTTATATTGCCAGCCAGAGTATCACTGTGACCATTTTGCAGCCTGTTTATTGCCCCACTTTGCAGCGTGTTTATTCTCTGCACTTTGTAGAGCTGTTACAAGTGATGCATCAGATACTTTTGCTCATCTGGCTATGACTGTCCTTATTTTTTTAATCACTCTGTGTGTGAAAGGATTATTTTTTTTACCAACGAAAAGTGACATGAAATGTCTGTCCCACCTTACAATTTCATTGAAGGCCCAAGAGTTAGAAAAGAAACAGACAAGCCTACAGATTTTGCGTACTGTAGCACTTGCCACCTCATTTGTCTCTGCAAAATAGCTCATTTGGAGAAGATACACCTCTGTATTTCACACACTAAGGCACAAATGGCCTGATGAGTAGACCAAAGGCTTAATGCAGTAGAAGAAACCCAGTCTATAAATCCACTAGGAGACCCAGGTTATACATACATAAACCAAACACAAAGACCTTAACCCTTCTGAGTAAAAAACATTCCCATCTAACCCCACTGAGAAGAGCTGGTGAAGAGTTTGTAGTGTGAGCTGTTCATTTATTGATGGAGGGCCCTTTTAAGACGGACAGGTGGCAGAACTGCAATAATCTGGAAAGTCTTGAGCACATGCGTCAGTCATTGCCTCAGACATCAACTTGGTTATTTACTTTGTTCAGTTCAGAAATGATGAGTAGCATGTTCATTTGTGCCTGTCATCATATGCCCAAGACATGTGTCATGCTATAAAAACTGTAGTTTTAAGTAGCTGTCTCCTGTGTGCTGTGATCAGACCCATTCCTTAGTGCAAATATGCCTTTCTTCTTTTTATCTCACCAATTAGAGATATAGTAAACCTGGCAGTTCAAAACAAGGTTACCATCCTCAGAACAAAACCATCATGATGACGTTTCACTAAACAGTGCATTTTGTTGCTTACAGCACTGGATAGAAGTAATTCCTTCATAACCTCTTACATCAGGAAATCAGTTCAGCAAAAGCTATTTTCACGTGACAATTCCAAAGGAGGAGATCAGAAACTGAACCCTAAATGCAAAAGTCCAACAATAGTAAAAAGACAGATTCATGTGGAGATGAGCCAAGTTTTGCCTGTATTTTTGTTGTTGAAAATGCCCTTGAGTAGTAAAAAGTAATATTTTTAATTAGACCAAATGACTGTAAAGACAGAGATATAAATAAATAAACACAAGAGATTTCACTTTTCCTGTGCCGGCTAAGGAAGGCAAGGAGCAGGCTGACTGGACCTGTAACCTTATATGCTTTACTCTAGCTATCAGCTGTGAATCTTGTGAAAGATAATTTTCTTTCTGCAAGCTTTGCCTCTGAAAGTTGTTGTAGCCTTCTTATATCATCTCCTCCTTAACAAAGCAGCAAAGCCAAAATCTCAGTGGATTAAATGCTCTATTTTGTCTCCACATCAATATTTCATAAGGGATTTACATACAGTTAGTATGTTCCACTTCTCCTGCTCCTCATGCATGGATAGACAACAGGAGCAACTCTGTACTCAAACCCACCGTGTGCACCAAGTAACACTTCGGTTAGCCAGTCCTTGCAAGCCCACACTGCTATTATTCCTCACTTGTTTCCCATTATCCTTGGCCTTCCCACTCTCCCCACCTACACAGAGTTAAAAATGCAACACTTCTAAATATACCTTTGGGATCTGTGGGTTTCCCAGCAGCAGATTTTGAGCCGTTGGCATTTGACGTCACCAGCCCTGAAAGAGCTGTCTCTTCCACAGCACTTTTCTCTATAAATCCTAAAGTCCTCAAAGAGACATGTCTCTCTCCGACTTTTGAATGGGGAAAATGTACCAATGGAAGGAGGAATCAGGAGCTGAGGCACTGACAAAGTTGTTGGCAAAACGCAGCTCTCCCAGCTCCCGCCCCTGCACTCTCTGCTGCACCCTGGCTCTTCACGGGCACAGTGATGGTGGTTTCTCCTTCCTGAGGTGGAGCCTTGCTGGAATAATTGGTGTACTAATTAAGAACTGCCCTAAACATCAGCCTGACTTGCAAGAAGTGGAAACCATCCTTTCTCCAAAAGAGCAGTTTGAGTAAAGATTAGAGGAGATCAGGAGCAATCTCCCGCTTCCTGCCTGTGGGAAACAGAAAACCCTTCAGGACACAACCGTATTTTTCTTCCTTTTTCCATCTCTAGCAGCATGCAGAGCAAGGGGACTCTTCTCTGGGGTTTCAGAGTCAGGCACAAAGAGTTCTTGTTCTTTTTGATCATACCCAGCCACACAGCAAATAAAACTTTTGCCATGCTGGAGCAGGTGGAGACACATGAAGGATCCCATAGGAAGCCTACACCGGAGCAAACTCCTGGCAGGGCCTGCAGCCCATGGAGAGAGGGGCCCATGCCAGCGCAGGCTTGCTGAGGTTACTTGTGACTCCATGGAGGGCCAGGACACAGCACTCTGGTCCTGAAGGTCTGCTCTCCTTAGAAGCCACACTGGGCGAGTTGGTGAAGAACTGAAGCCCCATGGGAAGGACTCACATTGGAGACGTTCATAGAGGTCTGTTTCTCATGAGTGGGACCCCACGCTGGAGCAGGTGCAGTGTGAGGAGTCCCCCGCCCTTCCCCACCAAGGAGGAAGGAGCAGATGAGACAACATGTCATGAACTGACCCCAACCCCCATTCCCTGTCCCAGTGAGCCCAGGAAGTAGGGAGGGTTTGGTTTTATTTCTCGTTATCCTACTCGGTTTGCATTTGGTAATAAATTACATTAATTATATTCCACATATTGCCTGTGCTATTAATTGCTGAATGAGCCTTCTCTGTCCTTACCTCAACCCACATGTCTTTTGTTATATTTTCTCTCCCCTGTCCACTTAAGGAGGGGAGCAATAAAGTGGCTTTGGTGGAGATCTGATTTCCAGACAGGGTTAAACCACTACACCCTCATTCGGTAATTTTATTACAGGTTGTCTTTAAAGCAACAATCACACAACTTTTTCCAACACTAACAGGAACCTGTGAAAAACCTGAGGGAGTACACAAGCAAAATTCCATTTCTCCCCTTTATGCAGGCTTTACAGCTCTCAAGACAACGTATTTCACTCCAGGTTTGTTTTGTTTCCTTGTCATCATCCCTCCAATGGGAAGTTGATCCTTGAACCCTGGGCTGCATTTGACAGTGATATAGCCATCTTCTTAACACTACTGCAATTAAAGGAATGCAGATTTATGCCATGAGTCCATATGTTCACACCAAGGATTGGATTCGTTATTTAATCCAGAAAAATGCATCTGAGATTTTTTTTTCAACACTATGCAAAGGTCCCTGATTAGCTTTCAATACTGTGAGCCAGATATTTTGTTCTGTATTTTGTACTAATGTTTAATCTCAGCAGGATCTCTGTTCTACGAAAGCTTTGAAAGGCATACAAATTAATTATATGTATCAAAGAAACCATCACAATTTCCATATCTAATTAGCACAATGTGGTAACATTCACAGTGCTATGCTGTTCACCATAATCTTCTTTGCAAGAGCTTATTTTCTACTTTCAAAGTCACGTTAAGGAAGACAGCCAATCTCCTGTTCTACACATCAAGCCATAAGCATTCATCAGGGTGTCAGCAGAGAGTAACACTTCTAGCCTGTCAATATTTAATCTGCAGTCAAATTAAATCATAGACCATTAGGCCCAGTTCATTAAGAGTTCAGTGCACATGTGGAACTGGATGTCATGAAGCTTCTAAATGAAGCATATGCAGTCTTCTGCTCCTTCACCATGGAAATACCACATATGCACACTACATATGCACAGCACCACTACACCCTCTTGTTCTTAAGTACACGCTGCATCAGCGCTGTTACTGCTGAGAAATCACCACATTGCCTTTGTGGATGGGCAGCCTGGACCCCTCTGCTGATGTCAGAGTTCAGCACAGGACCAAAGGGCTGGCATTAGCTTTCAGCAGTGGGATAATCTTTGTGTAAAATGATAGTAAGAAACATGCCAGCTATGCAGGGAGCTCCGCCCCTTGCTCCTGTCCCCTCTCCATATTTTCTCAAATTTAACAAACTGGGCTTGGAGGAAGCTCATTCCTCCAGGTCTTTCTGAGAGCAGCAATTAAAAAGAAAACCCACCCTTAGATTGATGATCAGCAGCCACGCCTTCACCTCTCTTTGTGCAGCTCAAATGTGAGACAAACCTCGGGCCTGAAGGCGTCTGCCTTGTGCCAGACTGTGCTAAAGCAAAGTGCAAGGAGTGGGGTTGAGCTGAGATCTGGAGTCAAACCTTCAGATAATGTGGTACTGCAGCAACAGCCTGAAACACTGTTTACAGCATAGCTTGAGACTTCTGTAATAACACTGTGTAAATGGCACCTGCTCTTAGCTGGTGATGTGTCTGACAACAGGCAGCTCTGACTCAACATGGGTGAAGACAAGGCCGTCAGTGGCAGTTTAAAAGCCAGTTGACTGGAGATTAGCAAATGTGATGCTCATCCACAGGAAGGGCCAGAAGGAGGACCTGAGGAACTGTAGGCCTGTCATTCTGACCTTGTTGCCTGGGAAGATTACAGAGCAAAGCATCCTGAGTGTCATCATGAGGCACATGCCGGAAAAACAAGTGATCAGGCCCACTCAGCACAGGTTCATGAAAAACAAGTCCTGCTTGATCAACCTGGTCTCCTTCTATGACAAGATGACACACTTAGTGGATGAAGGAAAAGCTGTGGATGTTCTCTACCTGGATTTTAGCAAAGTTTTTGCACTATTCCCCACAGCATTCTCCTAGAGAAACTGCCTGCTCTAGGCTGGGCTGAGTAAAAAACCGTCTGAATTGCAGGCCCCAGAGAGTGGTGGTGAATGGCGTTAAATCCAGTTGGCAGCCAGTCACCTGTGGTGTTTCTCACTGTTGGTCTGCTTGAAGGTAGGAAGGCCCTACTGAGGGATCTGGACAGGCTGGATCAATAGGCCAAAACCAATGGCATGAGGTTTAACAAAGCCAAGTGTCAGATCTTGCACTGGGGTCATAATAACCCCAAGCAGTGCTTCAAGCTTGGGGAAGAGTTGGTTGACAGCTGGCTGAACATGAGCCAGCAGTGTGCCCAGGTGGCCAAGAAGGTCAACAGCATCCTGGCCTGTATTAAGAAGAGTGTGGTGAGCATGACTAGAGAAGCAACTGTCCCCCTCCACTCAGCACTGGTGAGGCCTCACCTTAAGTACTGTGTACAGTTTTGGGCCCCTCACTACAGAAAAGACAATGAGGTGCTAGAGCATGTCCAGAGAAGGGCGACAAGGCTGATGTGGTAACTGGAGAATAAATGTTATGAGGAGGGGCTGAGGGAACTGGGGTTGTTTAGTCTGGAGAAAAGGATGTTGAGGAGAAACCTAATTGTCTCTACAGCTACTGAGCGGAGGTTGTGGAGAAGCAAGTGCTGACCTTTCCTCCCTAGTGACAAGTGATAGGATAGGAGGAAATGGCATCAAGCTATGCCAGGGGAGGTTTAGATTGGATATTACAAAAAACTGATTCCCAGAGAGGGTTGTTAGGCATTGGAATGGGCTGCCCAGGGAGGTGGTGGAGTCTCCATCCCTGGAGGTATTTAAAAGGCAGGTAAATGTGGTGCTGAGGGACAGGGTTTAGTAGTGGATGGCAGGTTAGTGTGATGGTTGGACTTGATGATCTAAAGGGTCCCTTTCAACCAAGACAACTCTCTGATTCTATGATTCATCCTTTCAACCCAAAGCATTCTATGATTCTAATATAATTATCCTTTAAGAGACAGGGTCACTTGGAAACATAAAGTAGTGGGGAAGTCTGAATCTTTCTGCTATCCCAGTAAACTCTCCTTATCCCATCAAATAAGGTTTTGGTTTCCTGGGTTTTTCCTCTCCCTCCCTTCCCAACTCCCTCAATTACACCCCCCTCGCCCCTCCCCACTTAAAGAACAAGCATTTGTGTGGTGCTCAGCTCTCAGCAGGGGCAAAGCCACGACAGTCAATGAGAACACATTGTCCTTTTCAGAGTCAAGTAAATGTGGTAAATGCTTTATTCCTTATGAGATAGAACAAAAAATGGAAACCAAAGAAATAAACCAACAAAGTATCATGAAGGTGAACTAGGAAATGATAAAGAAATGGGACTTAACTACAACGGCTATCTAATTCCAAACAACTATCCTAAAAAAAAACCTAATTAGTAAAGGAAAAGACAGAGAAAAAGAGCAGGTGCTGCGGGGTGCCCATGGGGGCTGGTGTATGCCCCAGCTGCTGGCCCAGGCCCGGCTTCGATGGTTCCGAAGTCTCCCTAATCTTGCTGGTGATGTGGCCTCTTGGGCTCTGAATGGTCGTCTGGGGAGCCACTGGCCCTCCTCTTTGGGGGGCGCCGGGGTGAGGAGGTGGGAGTTCTCCTGGGTGACAAGTCCCTGCCCTGGGCAGCAGTGGAGGGAGCTTCCTCCTCTTGCTCTAGCTCCTCCAAGGCTTCCTCCTCCATGCTGGGGTTGGGGGCAGGAGTGATCCTCGGCGAGGGAGGAGGAGATGGCTGAGGGGAGGGGATAGGAGTCCCCTCCGGTGAGGAGGCAGGACTTTCTTCTGGGGAGGAGGTGGAAGTCCCCCCAGGGGAGAGGGCAGGCCCAGGGCTGTCTGCAGGGCTGTCCTCCTGCTCCTCAGCAGCCTCGGAGTCCAGTTGTTCCGTGTACTGAAGCATCTGCCCCCTGCACCGCTCAGCAGCAGCCTCGATGAGCTGGCGCACAAAGGTCACCGTCTGGTCGTGCAGGACATGCTGGAGCGAACGGACCAACGCCAGCTCATCCAGCCCGTGGTCACACAGAGTGGAGATGATGATGCTCTGCATAACACGTGCCTCCCACCACTCAGATGCTGACAGCAGCCCCTGTTGCAGCCAGGGCAGCAGGGGCTCCAGTGCCTCCTCAGAATGCTGGAAGAAGGCTGCCCAGGCCTCAGGTGGGAAGCCAGACACCTCTGTGCCGGCTGATGGTTCCGCTCTCCCCTGATCTTGCACGTTGTCATCGTCGTCCTGTGGATCTGATGGTGGTCTAAGATGTATCTCCAAGAAATCGTCCTCTGACCGCAGGGAGAAGCGGATGGTGTTGACAGGCTGGCGGCACAGGGCACACGATGACTTCTGTTTTGCCCACCGCACGATGCAGCCCAGGCAGAACTTGTGGCGACAGGGTGTCACATAAGCCACGTCATCTGGAGCATCCTGGCAGATGGGGCAGCTCCACTGTTCCTCTGTGGCCATACTGGCTTCTTGCCGCGGGCTGTGGAGAACTGCACTGCAGAAGGGAGAGGGGCCACAGTCACTGGCTGTCCTGGCAAGACGAGCGGAGGAAGCATGTCCAGGCCCCTGGCTCCAGAAGGACACCCTCCCAGCTCTCCATGCCCCACGGCCCACCCCATGGCCACCCAATAGCCACGAGTCCTCACACAGCTCACCTCCGCTACTGAAAGCACACCACACAGTGTCCAGTTGCCTCAGCCAGGCAGGGCCGGGGAAACACAGGGCACAGCTCCGGGACGGGCACCAATAGCTGTCGATGGCAGACACCGAAACACCGCTCAGCACCTAGAGAAGCCTGGCTCGAGCCTCCACACCTCGCAGGCACGCTCAGTGGGAGTCCAGGCACGAGCCAGACTGAGCTATCCTCTGCCGGCACCCCAAGAGAAGCACCTAGCAACGTGACATCACAGCCCACTTCCAGGTGACGTCACGGTGTGCCACCTGCTCCAGGCGTTCTTGCACAGGTAGTGCTCTGGCTGGCACTGGCACCTGTGCGGATTGAAAATGTCATCATTTCCACACTCCTGGAACTTGGAGCCTGGCAACACTTCATGTTTTGACACGTTTGATCACAAGCACAAATAGTCCAGGGATGACCTAGCTGAGGCTGGACAGATGAGAAGAAGCCATCAGCAATCTTAGCAGGGAAAGGCTCCTCACACCCTTCCCCTGCTGCACTGTGGGGTCCCACCCATGGGAGACAGTCCTCCACGAACTTTTTCCACAGGAGTCCTTTCCCACAGGGCTGCAGCTCTTCACCAGCTCCCCCAGTGGGTCACTTCTGTGGGGTGCAGTCATAAATCACAGAATGTTGTCAGTCTCTCAGGCCCAGACTGCTCCAGCCTGGCTCTCCATGGAGTCACAGGCCTTCCCCCCCCCAGCAAACCTGCTCTCTCTTGGTTCTCTCTCTCTCTCTGTCTCCTCCTGTCTCTCTCCATGAAGTTGTAGATCTGTGGCCTGGTGCTTCATCCATATTCACAGCATCTCCTGCATGTGTCCAGTTGCTCCAGCGTGGGGCCTCTCCTCACGCTGCAGGTGGGGTCTCGGCCTTTTCCATGGGCTGCAGGGGCACCTCCTCAACCACCTTCTCTGGCCTTGTTGCCTGCACAGTTTCTTACATCTTCTCACTCCCTTCTCTGGGGGCAAAATGCAGCTGCTTGTGGGTTTTTTCCCTCCTAAATATGGTTCCCAGAGGCACTGTGACCACCGCTGGTGGGCTCATTAACAATGACTCTGGCCTTGAGCTGGCTGGTGTTTGCTCTGTTGTGCCTGCAGCGAGCTTCTGGCTGCTTCTTGCAGGAGCCACCCCTACTGCCCACCCCTCTTCACCAAAACCAAACCATGCAAAGCTACAACAACGTGGGGTTCTTTCAGATGACTCACATGTTCGTTCATGAGAAAAGACTCTCCTTCTATCCATTTACCCTCATGTAAACAGCTTTACTAGCAGCTACTTCTAAACTGTGATCTTTACTGTGTTTCAATAGGTTATATTCATAATTGATAAACTATACTTATGCTTTTTACACACATTTTATGTGATGTCAGGGTTTGTTGATGCACTTGATTATGAAAATGTGATACCAGTTATTTTTGATTAGGTTCTTATCATCAAAGTCATTTGTATTTCTATATAAAAAGCATTGTCCTCCAAGTGATATCTTAGGTGAAGTTATTTTTTGAGACTAACTTGATTAGATTATATATTTAATTCCTTATTTAATATTTATACTCTTCAAATTTGCTATTTCAAGCTTGGTAGGAAACTGTCCTTCTAACTTTTTGTTACAGAGGAACATGTTTTCCCTACATAAAGAAGAATCGGGGAAGTCTGAACATTTCTGAGACATGTGAAAATGACTAAATGACTTCCTTCAAAGAAAGTGTTTTTCAGTCTTACCCTGTTTTTACAATCAAAAATGAGTTCCTTGCTCTTTCCTTTACTAGGCTATGAATTTATAGTTCACAGGCAAGTTCACTCCCTAGTTCCAATAGCTAATGGAAATTGAATGTATTTAAATGTGTGTGATGTCTGGGGAATGCTTGAATTTAATAAATACAAACTATAAACCAGTATATTTAAGCCTCATGATACAACATTTGTTTCCATCTTTGGAGTAGATGCACTACAGGAAAATTCACTTTCATTCACATTCACTTAATTACATACATACTGCAGCAACGGTCACACAATTTCTAACAATTCTTCCTGATTCTTTTAGTAAGAACTAGCTGAGTATTTCCCCTACATTCTGAATAATGCTTTTATTTTCCATGTCTAACAGGAGGGAGAAATGAGGATGCTATAATTCAGGCACCCAGTAATGAGAAATGGGAGAAATTAACAGACTAGCAACACGTTTCATGTGTGGTTTTACTTGAGGCCATATTGCCATGGTCTCTGAAGATCAAAGCTTACAGGCTCTTTGTAATTCCACTTAATAGTGTAGAACCACAGAGTCACAGAATCCTAGGGATTGGAAGGGACCTTGAGAGATCATGGGGTCCAACCCCCCTGCCAAAGCAGCTCCCTAGGACATATCACTCAGATAGGCGTCCAGACGGGTCTTGAATATCTCCAGAGATGGAGACTCCACCACCTCCCTGGGCAGCCTATTCCAGAGCTCTGAAAAAATAGTAAAAATTAGAGGGAAAAAAAACCCCAAAACCTCACACCAAAAACTTTCCAATTTTTTTCCCGTTGAAATCATCAAGAAAATTAAAAGAGAATTCAGAATATCTTCAGAAATGACTGAAATTGAAACATTTCTCTGAAATAATTTACTGACCAGAGAAATCCACTTGTAATTTATTACCGTAATCAGAACAATGGTGGGAGGAAGGGAAACAAGCTGGCGCTGTTATCTGCTGTTTCCAACACTTCTGGCAGGCTCTGCCACAAGAGGCTGTTTAACAAGACATGTAGTTATAGGTGAGATGTACAGATTCAAAGCTAAGGGACATGTAACAAAGCAGGAACACAAATGACTCTTCTTTTAGCTTGGTTGAAACTCAACAGCAGCTACTGCTGAAGCCTGTGTCAGACCTGGCTTTTCTTCCTGAATTCATTAACATACCCCACACACTCTGTGCCCCTGAACAACAAAAAGGCAGCATATGGTAAGATGGCAAGGGTTTACATTCTTTAGGTTGTTCAAGACAAGACAAAACCAAGACAGGCTTCATAATATGGTCACTGCTTAACTCCATCCCAGGTTTAGTTGAGTACTGGTAAATTCACTGCCACATCATGGGCACTAAAATGAGATCTTCAGTGATGAGCAGTAGAATGAGGTATATTCATAGAATCATGGAACGGTTTGAGGTGGAAGAGAGCTCAAAGCCCATCTTGTTCCAATCCTTTCTACCAGACCAGGTTGCCCAAAACCTTATCCAACCTGCCCTTGAACACTGTCAGGGATCCAGGGGCAGCCTCAGCTTCTCTGTGCAGCCTGTGCCAGTGCCTCATCACGCTCATAGTAAAGAATTTATTTCTTGCCTCTACTAAAAGGATCACATAAAGGAAGTTGTGGGTAGCACTCAAGGCCACGTGTTGAAAAGGTTTGTTCATTGCAAAATGGTGACTGACTGATGAAGAAAAATTGTAAGAGAAATAGACTACATGGGAAACAGGATTGTAAGTATTGCTTTGATACTGGATCAACTTGACACTTCACTTTTTTATAAATGGCTATAGCAAAAATATGAGAAAGATGCTGGAAATAGTGACAGAAATTATGAGTGGAAAGAAGCTTCTAAGGGAAAAAAAGCCTGAAAGAATGTAGGAAAAGTAATGGGAGGGTGTGGCAGAAATATAGAGAACATTGGGTGGTATTTTTTAGCGCGTTGGCAGAAAAGGAGTGTTGCAAGTTACCCTTTCTTGTAGATGATGACACTACCTGTAAGCCACTGTACAAAGTGACTCACAGAGCACTCATGGGAAAAAAATGGGGTTCTCGGTTACTTCTTCATGAGCTGTTTTGCTCTTCCAGGTCTTAAAGCAACTCTAACCTCCCCTTCCGCTCCCTTCTTAGCAGACTTCACTCTTGTCATGATTTCACTCCCTTCTTCCCCCCGATCGCAGCACAGGGGGACAGGGGCTGGGAGATGGGGACTTCGGTCAGTCCCTTGCAAGTTGGCTTCCTCCTTGGCTGGGGATGGGGGGACAACGGCATTCCTTCCTCACCCTGCTGCACCGTGGGGTCTCACCCAGGGGAGACAGTCCTCCACAAACTTCTACAACATGAATCCTTTCCCACAGGGCTTTATCTTTTTATCACAACGTCTCTCAGTCCCAGTCCTCTGTGGGGTTATAAGGCTCCCCCAGCAAACCTGTTCCAGTGCAAAACTCTCTCTTGCTCATCTCTGTGTCTCTGTTTCTCCTCATGGCTGCAAGTGCTGGCAGGGGCTTGTTCCAACGTAGGGTCACAGCATCTCCTCTATGTCTCCGCCTGCTCCATGCAGTGTGGAGCCCCTCTCGGCCTTCTCCATGGGTTTCTGCAGGGGCTGCAGGGACATCTTTCCCTCTGTCACCTGGGCTGCCTCCTCCCCAACCCATTCCAGCCTTGGTGTCTGCACAGCTCGTTACATCTTCTCGCTCCCTTCTCCGGTGGGAAAAACGCAGCTGCTTCCAGGTTCCAACCATGAGGAGCTGAACATACAAATTAACTCCCCTCCCCTTAACTCTTTCTTTTTTCCATCCAAAAACCCCCATTATGTTATATGCTACACAGCCCAGCAAATATCTTTGTAACCCTTAGCTGGACTCACCCCAATTTTTCAAAACCTGGATGACTCAAAAACTGAACACAGAACCACACATATGGTCTCAGAAATGTTGAGAAATCATGGGTTTATATTGCCTTTTATTCTTTTATACCTAACTTTCATAGCTATGTGTGTGTACATTTTACAAACATACCTATGAACACAAGAACATTTTATTAGTCTTTTAACTCAATAGGTCAATTTCTAATAAGAGATTTTTCAAGGGCACATGTATGTTAAGTTTCAGGTTATAGTATTGTTAGCATCACAAACTTACTGAAACTGAAGAAAAAGAACAGGAGGAGGTTAAAAATAAAAAAAAAAAAATCAAAAAATCATGGATTGCTGAAGGGATTATAGGCAGTCTGTAACAGTTGCAGTATGGAATTTACAGCCAGGGAAAAGGAAAAGCATATCGCTCTGTCCCTGGTATAAAACATAGATGTGTGCCTTAACAAGCTGGAGGAATATCTGAATATGTTTACAAAAATAAGTATGTGCAGGTAATGAGATTTTTGCCAATGAGGACTGATACCAAGTACCAAAGTTTAAAGACCTCTGTTTTAGGAAGTAAACAGGATAGCTTGAGTGGTGAAAACCTTTAATGGAAGAGACTGCTCCTCTGCAAATGGGTGCATAATTTGACTGAAAAGAAGGAACTTTTTTAACAGAGCTTACCCCCCTCATTTTTTTATTGATAGAAATGGAATTATTTTGAAGCATTACATCTGTACTGTTGTGGTATTTAATAATTTGACTAGAAAAAGTAAAGTAGATTGCCTTGCTATACAGGATGTTAGTGATTTTCTATCTTATAATCTCCTCTCACTTTACTGTTAGTAATTACTGAGAACATACTGCTTTTTACTGGGATCACTCAAGGCAACTAATTACATGGTTCTAATGAAGTGATCTGTAATGCAGACTTGAAACTTTTTCTATTTCATAAAAAGTGATTTTATAGTGTCTTCAGGAAGTGGGTAATTCTAACAAAAAAAACCCCAAACAAGCAAACAAGCAAAAAGCTTGGTATTGCCTCCAAAGAATCAAGTGGGAATATAAGATACATCATTGATATTTTTCTTTCTGAAGAGGACAGGATAATGACAGTATCCTGATGTTCTCTTTGTTTCACTTAATAAATTCTCTCTCTCCAAATGAAGAAATTTACAGAAACATAAGGAAGTAAGAAAGATTTACATGAATTTAAAACACATGACATATTTAAGAATGATCTATGTGGAGAGTCTTTAAGAAATTACCTATTATACTGCATTTAATTTCTAGTAGATTGCTTTACCTACAAAACACAACTCCATTTTACATCATGTGCAATGTTTCCTCCTAAAAACAACTGTGAGGCATTGGAGTGGGATTATGCATTGCCTTTTCTCCATGTCTTGGAAGTCTGGGGAAAATTAAAATATTTGTGTTTTTTGAAAAATGGCTCTTAGACCAGTGAGAAATGTACAACAATACCATATGAAATGATATTGTTATTCCTGCAAGCAACCTGTTCAAAACCATTTCGATAGCTAACAAGGTTTAATATGAAATTGTGTTACATAGGAATAGCTAATATGTTATAGTTACTGGTTCCATAGAGCAGCATAATTCCCATTATTAAAATAAAAATTATTTTACTTACATGTTTGCAATGTAGCTTGCCTTGTCTCAAATTATTGCACACTATACTGAAGTTGCAACATTAAAGGCAATTATTATGAAAACAAATAGCGGGCTCAAATTTAAATCTTAGTATGTGATGTGTTAACTCCACTGAGAAGCTCTAGACATACAGACAGAGGTTTTTATTTACAGATGAGTAGATCTCTGCTTACAGTACGTTTTTGAATGCTTCGTAAATTCAGAACTTGATGTAGAAGCTTTTCAGTCTATGTTTGGAAAAATGCCTCACACAGCTTTAAATAATGATACTGATCCGTGTTACAAGAACATGAGTGAAAACCACCACTAGTGTTTCTTTACCACTTCTTCATTGGAACACTGAAAAACAATTATTCTTAATAATAATGGGTTTATGGTAGGGGACACATAGCCTGTGACATGACCATTGTCACTTGCATTTTTTAAATCAGTCAGGATTTCATTCCGTTAAAGAAAGCCTAGAAATACTGCCTGATGGGGAAAGCTTAGGAAAGACTGATGTTTAATGAGTTCACATAATTTGTTTCCTTTTGATCTTTTCTTCCTTTTACACATCGTATTCTTTCATTCACAAAGTTACAGCATGATGCTTTGTTGAGCTGTTTGGTGTTGAAGTGTAGGCATTTCATCACCCAGAAGAAAATCTATAAATATAACAATAGTATTTGCCAGGCATTGATCATCATTTTTCCTGGTGTAAAAGGATAATGAAAATGTTGTAGCAGCCCAGCAGATTTTTACCCAATGTTACACTTGCCTGTCAAACCAGTATTTTGTTGAATGATACAATCTAAATTAAATTAAAACAGAGACGGATTTAGGGAAAAAGGGTAGAAAAAAAAAAGTGTCTAAACAAGTAGAGATTATGAGGAAAGCTGGAGCTAAATTATTGGTTCTCAGTGCTGATACTTTGAAGATTATAAGTAATTGGTATCTTCCCTACAGACTTCTAGCTGAACTTTAAATCTGTGGAAGCAGGTAGCCCCACCACTTTATTATGTTTAGAGACAAGGGGCATGGCAGATTGAACATTTTTATTTATTTATTTATTCTAAAACAATGTTGACCTGTACAGAAGGTGTCCTTCACACCTCTAGCATTTCTCAGGTTTTGGAGAAATTGTCTTTGACCAGGGCTTAATATCCTCATGTAATATACCGCTGATTATTTCTAGGTACTGGAGTGAAAAGCCTGATGTTATTTTTTTTTCGATTCTGTGTTTTTTCTCAGGATGCAGTTTTTACAGCCGTTCACAAGGGATACTGATAAAAGCAGATCTGATGCTGCACTGCAGTTCTGTTCTCCTCCCTTCAGAAAACGAAACAATTTTATTGCAACTGAAAGACAGTGTTTTGTAATTCCCTAATATGGGTGTTTAGTAATAGACAGTAAAGATAGGTCCTTTTGCTTTGCTTAGCAGCAATCTTCCTACAACATGCCACAAGTGTGAGTGAATTTGGACAAGAACACGAAACAACTGCTCAATAGGGTGTAAACAGTGCAATAAGGTGGGGAAAGAGTATGTGGCAAAGGCTGAAATTGGCTTGTGGTGGGAGTATTTCTGATCCTGTTTTCTGATGTGAACGTCCACACAGAGTGCTATCTGAGAGTCAAAGGCGTTTGATGCTTCTGATAGCTTTTGTGCTCACCTTAGACAGTTTTACATCACTTCCTTAGCCACTGTTTCTACCACTTACCATTTGAAATTATAATTCTTTTGAGACACGGTCCATTTATCGATATCTAAGTTACTAATGCTTTGGGATCTCTGTGTTGAGTGAAGCCTCTAAAGTGCAACTTTTTTTTTCCTTAATGATGTAGGTTGTTATGTTTTTTTCAAGTTATTATATAATATGTTTGTAGGTGTTGATTTTCCTCTGGTGTTGGATGAAAAAGCAGACACTCTTTTACTGAGAAAATGCCATCAGAGAGGTTTTGTTTCTGTCATTGGAACAAAATTGCTACTTCTTACATAGGGTAAGCTTAATTTCTCTGAAACGTGACACTGCACTGCTGGGAAATCTGACATATGGTCATTAATGACCTGCTCGGCTTCACAAATGTTTGCTCCAGTGTGAGAAAGGCTGGAGGCATTTGCAACAGCCTTTCTTTCTTTCCCATGCTAATTCTCCTGAGCTGTGTTACCGTCTGTTTCTTGCAAACAAACAAGCTTTGTCCTGTTTTCACTTTCCACACTTGATATGGCAGTAAAACTTGGGGCTGAATTTTGTTTCCTGGTAGTTTTCTGCTTCACATGGATACTCCGATGATTTGCAAGCCAAAACATACAGGCCAAGATAACAGCTGTCATCATCAGCTTGCTGTTTAAATACTAATGATTGCATCTCTGTTCTTGGAATAAGGATGTTAATGGATCATGCATGGGATTCTTCCTACTAGACAAACCAAACTAAGATACTGCTTTTAACTTACACATTAGTGTAACTTTAAATTTTTAGAAAACAAAACCTATGAGAACCCCACTGCATAAAAACCCTCACAGATACTTGATAAAACAAACAAAGTATGTACAGTGACTATTCTGCCTTAGGTACCTGCAGAAATGGCAGTGCAAATGAAGACTTTGTATTAAAATGCATTCTGAAATGTGTTTCTGTGTTTTGAATTATAGAATCATAGAATGGCATGGGCTGGAAGGGACCCCAAGGATCATAGAGCTCCAACCCCCCTGCCACAGGCAGAGACACCAACCTCCAGGCCTGGACCTACACAAGGTTGCCCAGGGCCCCATCCAACCTGGCCTTGAACACCTCCAGGGACAGGGCATCCACCACCTCTCTGGGCAGCCTGTTCCAGCCCCTCACCACTCTCTCTGTAAAGAACTTCCCCCTAATATCTAATTTGAACCACCCCTCATTGAGCTTTAATCGGTCTCTCCTTGTCCTGCCATTGTCTACCCTTTTAAAAAGTTGATTCCCCTCCTGTTTTTCTGATCCCTTTAGGTACTGGAAGGCTGCAATGAGGTTCCCCTACAGCCTTCTCTTCTCCAGGCTGAACAAGCCCAGCTCCCTCAACCTCTTTTCATACAGGATGTGTTCCAGTTCTCTAATCATCTTTGTGACCCTCCTCTGAAACCTCTCCAACAGTTCCAGTTTGAAGCTAGTTCATTTTTTTTTTATTTAATACTCTGAGGGAATGAAAAAACCCCAACCCAACAAATTGATCTGTTTATCTTCTGTGACTCCAGAGACACTCAGACATCAAACCCCAGCTGGGCTTATGTTTACTTTTCTTAATCCTCTATTAGACCAACCTTTGACTTATTCCTCGCTTATGAAGTATGAGGGGAATATTTGGATGTGCTAGAAATTAGTAATGACCTTATTCTAGGGGATACATCAATGTGTGTTTTGTAAATTTATGGACATTTTCCAAGATAAAGAATGAAACAGGTTTTGTGTCTCCTTCTCCCCCCCACAGAAACCCTGAGGTATCTGGTAATGTATTTATTGTTTGGTGTCTCTGCTTTATGGTGTCATTGGCTACAAAGATGATCTGGGCACTTGAATATCTTTTGTATGAGGAGAGGCTGAGGGAGATGACTCAGTTTGGTCTGGAGAAGACTGAGGTGGGATCTGATTAATCCTTATAAATATCTAGAGTGGATGTCTAGAGGAAGGGGCTAGACTCTTCTGAGCGGTGCCCAGTGGCAGGACAAGGGGCAATAGGCACAAACCGAACACAGCAAGTTCCACCTCAATATAAGGAAAATCTTAAAAACTTTACTTTGAGGGTGATAGAGATGGTGGAGTCTCCTTCTCTGGAGATACTGAAGACCTGCCTGGAAGTGATTATGCAACATGCTGCAGGTGATCATGCTATGGCAGTGAAGTTGGACTGGATGATCTCCAGAGGTCCCTTCCAACCCCTACTACTGTGTGATTCTTATTCTATAAGATCTCCTGATTTTGTCTGGGATAGAGTTAATTTTCTTCCTAGTAGCTGGTATAGAGTTGTGTTTTGGATTTAGGTGGAGATATGATATTGATAATACACTGATGTTTTTAGCTGTGCTAAGTAATACTAAGTCAAGGAGCTTTCAGCTTCCCAAGCTCTGCCAGGGGTTGTATAAGGAGGTGGAACCATAGCCAGGACAGCTGACCCAACCTGGCCAAATGGATTATTCCTTACTGTATGACATCATTCTCAGTATATAAACTGTGGCAGTTGGCTGAGTGGTGATGATCGCTGTTCAGGAACAGGGTGGGCATCAACCAGTGAGTGGTAGCAGTGTGCTACAGCATCTTTCAACCAAGTGTTCCTGTCTTTTGCTCTTAGATTCTGGAGACCAAACAAGTGAAAATCAGAAAACTATGGAAGTTTTCAGAGATGTTAAGAGGAAAATAAATTTACAAGAAGTATAGGATGTCTTATCACTTGATTGTAGCTAGGTTTCCTTCCACTTGGCGAAACATTCATGCTGGGAGGTAGTTTTCAAAACCTTTCATTAGAATAGAGATGTAATTTACAAGCTGACTGTTTCAAGGAAAATCTTTAAAGTTCCCTATTTTCTTTCTTCAGGCACTCTTGGTACTACTGGTGAAATTGTAGCAGATGGAGATGAAATGGCAGCGCTTTGTGGTACCTCTGAAAGAAAGTATCAGTTGTGCATGAAACATTTATAGTGAGGAAGAGAGCAATTCAAAAGGATACATTTTTTAAAAAAAATCACACTATATTAAGTAACTAATGCAGTGATCTCAAAATACTTATGAAATAGCGTGGATCAGTACAAGGCATGAGTAAAACAGAAATTTGAATCCTGCTGTTTTGAGAAAAAAACTGAAACTGCTCATTCTCAAGGGAACATCTTTTAGCAAAGGAAGTCTGACTACAGTCTCCTCGGCATTAATTGCACTTTGATTTCAAAATTTCCATTCCCTGTCTTCAGCCTAAAAGCAGCAAGCTTCCCCCTTTGTAAGGTTGCAAATCTGGTGAAAGACTTGACCATGGACTAGACTAAAATGACTGATTTTTTAAAAAACTATTTATTTATTTAGAAATCCACTGTAGTCAGTAGAAAGAAATAGATATTCTTAAGACACTTCAGGAACTCAGAGTAGCAGCTCTGAAATGCTATTAGCTATAGAGGGAACCTCAGAAAATTGCCTTCATTGGGAGTTTATGCTTTGTCATAAAAGACATTGTACTTGAAGAGAGCCTGCAAGTAGCTTACTGCCAGCTGTAGTAATGTTAAACAGAAGAGGACTAATGCAACATGAAAAGAAAAATTTGCTAAAGAAAAATGCACTTACAAATGGTGGGATTTTTGTGTATGTGAGACCTCAGCTTGAAAAACAAGGGCTGTATCAACTAGAGCAGGTCATAAAGTGTTGAACTCCTTTAAAACTATTGGATAGAAAAGAGAAATCAAGAAGTCAAACTTAACTTCCAACTCAACAGATGGAAAGTAACAGACTTTGAAAATATAAGCAATTACAAAATAACAGAATTTTGGGAGATAGATATCTGAGTACCACTCATCTGCACTGTTACAGTTAAATATAAAAAGGATATATCATATCATCTATTAGTTTCTTTTTGCAAGAACTCATCTTTATTTTTCTCTCCTGGGATAGGGTTATCTACTTCACATATAATTTCAGTCAACTCCAGACTTTGTATTAATACGAAATGAACGGCACTGCTTTATAAAGTGGTTTTCTAAGATTTAATAGTGGCTGGAGCCAAAGCTATTAATGGCTCTTTCAATAATACTGTTCAATAAATATAAATCTGTGCTGAAACAATTTTATTTGTAACACAGAGATACAGCCAGGATTCAGGACAAAGTTCCCACTGGACCTTGCTTATTTGCTAGAACACTTACTCTCTGCTCAGAAAAACAGAGAAAAATTTGGTGATGACTCATGGTTTTTAGGCATTAATTGTACACAGCATTTCTCTGGTCTAAAGGATACAGAGATCTCTCTAAACCATCACAAATGCAGGACGTCCATTAACATACATCAGTGCTCACAAACTCTATGTGGACAAACATGGAAAACTGCATGTGTAGTTATTTGGAGGATGATTTCTCATTGCTTGAGCTTTAGCATGGCAGAAGCTCTGAAGCAGCTGGGATTTACCTTCACTTTTCAGAATTTGCTGCTTGCCAAAAAGCAACCAAACAAAAGCCCTTTCAAGAAGACAGGCCAAAACCTGAAGATTCAAAGGCAGCTCAGGGAATACTTCCAAAGAGGGAAGAACAGATTAATGGACTTGGGCATTCACTCTTTAATTTAGTTCCAGTGTATAAAGAAAATAAGTGTTTCTTTTCATTCTGAATACATTCCTGAAAGGCTGATCCAAAAGAGACGTATTCCGAAAATGTTCTGTCTCTCCTTATCCACCTATAATTTCTTTTTATTTCTTTCTCATTCAGCTTCTTTAAACTAGAATGCAGAGGGGAAGGAGAATTTTTTCATCCATCTCAGCTGATCATGAACAGTCTGACCATGGAATGCCAAACAGTTAAGCAGATGGAATCTTAACTATGAATCAAATGCTCAGTTCTAAAAAAAACCCACACAAGCACCAATCTGTATTTGTCTTAGTGGTGGCAGATCTGCCCTGGACTGAGACAACTGACTTAAAGCTGTGTAATTTCTTCCAAAGGAAAATCACCTGGCTGCTGTCATAGGTGCCTTCATGGGGTCATTTGCATTGTTAAGTGAAATTAAAAGAAGGTGATGCCAAGGTGACATGGTAGCTCAAATGTTGTGCAGTGTTGCTTTGGCTTAAGCAAGTCCCTATTCCTTTGGTTATAAAAGCTTTATGAAATGGTTGAGTGTGGCTCATTGTATGGTAACTTACCGTGGTTCAACACGTTCACCCAGCCAGGATGGCTGTACTGCCTCCAAGGCAATAACGGGCATGTTATCAGGCAGCTTTCCATGGGATTCAGCTCTGGTTCTGCTTTGCTTGAAAAGCTTTGTTTCCAGTGTTGTTCCTAGAAATGCAGCCAGGCCATCTGTCCACAGAGTGCTGGTCCACAGGCATTTTTCCCTTCCCTGGACCACAGAGCTATTATGTGTGTGATTGCTACGTGAGCCTTGACATCAGTGATCCTTACTCAGGTACTTTGGCATTTTTGTTTTTCAGGCAGGCTGATGCCATCAAGTTGCATTGAGACTTCAGGACGGTGTCTGCCTCATTACTGTAGTTTTGACTCAGCCTGTGGAAACCAAAGGCTGTCTCTCAAATAGCAAATTACAGCAGGATGGAAAGGGAACAAAGACTTAACTGGAAAGCTGGTAAGTCTCCCAGGTGTTTCTCAGTTACCGTTTATGAGAGTGCCTTCAGTCCCTGTCTAATTCTATTTACCTGCTGGCCAGGCAGCTTTGTTCTTTGTCAGGGAGAGCAACTGTTCTCCATGCCTGCACCTTATTAAATTTTCCTTTGCAAAAATAGAGTCTTTGTGCCTTGGCTTTTCCCCCACTTTATGCAGGCAAGTTGAAATGGTGATCAAATCGATTACCACACATGACTTTCTGAAACACTCTTTCAAGGTTTTGGAGGTTTTTCCCCCTCAGATCTCTTATTTTGGAATAAAAAGGTGTCCCTGTCCCCCACTCCAAGTTATCTTGCAGAGTTTCTTTGTGTTATTTCTGGTTACCTACCATTGTTGACTCTATGTTTGATATTTGCTGGGATAATGAACAAAACGATGGATATGTATAAATGCACATTTGCACAGGAAGCTCATTTTACTCTTTGGTCCAGCAGTAGGGTAAACAAAATGCTTTCAGATTTTTACCATTTGCTTTCTTTTTTTTTCTCTGCTTTCCCTTCCCTTCCTGAAAATGGTTCTGTAGGGGACTGAGACAGAGGTTGGGTTTACACATGTGTTTTACAAATCCATGAAGTGGAACTATTCCCTTTTCCCAGAAAGCACAAGTTATTCCTAAGTGAACTCAGGCAAAAGAGAGACAGTTAACTCCGGTCCAGCTGCAATTAACAGTACATCTTCAGCTCAAGTGTGAAAGACCTAAGCTAAGACAACATTCACGATCTTAACTGTGGAGCATCACCGATGGAAGTGTCCATTGGTCTACCCCCTTGGGGAATACGTTAGACTACTAAGCTCCTTGGCTGGAATTCATCCCAGTAGTAGGACAAACTAAAATGATCCATGTACTGTCTCTTGATTCTCCCCTTTTGCCTCCTTCATGCTTTATAATCTGACTGCCACTGCTTCTTGGGATCTTGGAGGCTGTTCAGGATTTATTTCCTGGGGTGGGTGGGAAGTCTAATTTGCCATGATTTCTTTCCTGGTTCATACAAAACAGACTGTATGTTAAAATGTGTCTACAAGAGAAACAGCAACTAAATTGAATCTGCAAGTAGGTGTATTTAAATGCATAGGGAAATTTAGCACATCTGCCATTGGCCCAAGTAAATGAACTGATGATGCCTCAAGAAAATTACCAGTTTTCATTTTTGGGTGTACACAGAGGAAGAAATGTAGCCAAGCAGCTAAGTATATAGGTCATTAGAGAGTTTCAGAATAGCCATTTCCACTCCTTTGCCTACTTAGGTATCCCATTAAAGCATTCCCTTTGTTCCTTCAAGAGCAGGAGGAGTGGGAAGAACAAGCCTCATTTGCTAGTACTTGTGCCTTGGAATGAAAAGCAGATCGATGAAGATGATGCCTGTAGACACACTTCCCCAGTTATCAGAACAAAAAGACTCCTGAGACTGCTACCTGCGGTTCATAAAGGTCCTGTCACACAGATTCCCACAGCCATGAATGCTAAAAGAAAGGCACTCCTGAAATAAATGAGTCTATCTGGTAGATGAGCAAGGGCAGGGACACACTATGTAGTTCTGAGAAATACAAGCCCTTTTGCCTGCTCCTCTGTAGTTTTACTTCTGTGACCTCAGTTCACTATGCACTTGGCAAATGAGGAACATGCACCCTGCTAATGCTGCATGAGCCTGACACCTGGACCTTGCTGAGAAGCCTCCTGCTGCAAGCCTGATTTTCTGCATGCAAGATCCTTTACTCATGGGGCTAATTAGATGTGGCTCCAAAAGACAACCTGTGGGAGTGAAGCTGGATTGTCTTAGCCCAGATTTAGTAGAGGGATTCCTCTGGAAGTGGTGCACCTGGAATCACAGAATAATCCCAGTGGGGAGGGATCTCAGGAGACCCCCTTGTCCAACCTGCTGCTCAATGCAGCATCAGCCATGATATGAGATCGGGTTGCCCAGGGCTTTGTCCTGTTGGGCCCTGGAAACTCCAAGAATAGAAAGTGCACAGCCCCTGTGGGCTTGATGCATGGGAACTCCAAGTTAGAATTTGGTTAGTTACAGAAAAGGTCTGACCAGTGGAATCTAAGTGTCCTGTTTAACCACAGTGGAATGGCAATGCTGATTTATGCTGAACAATGGACTATGAAAATTGCTTCTGTCAGGCTCAGATTTCAGAGAGGTTTCAGGGTCTGAATAGTTAGTTTTGTAGAACCCTACATTGAATGCCTTGCAATTGAATGTTTAACACCCCCCGCCCCCACACACACACGGATGTCTAATATTATCCTTGGAGTTGGTACTAAAGTAGAACTTGTACCAGCGGCTTTGCTTTCAAAGATTCAGCAACATACGTGGGTCTCACAACTTTTGACATGTTACTTAAAGTACTTTAAGGAGCTTGCTCAGGCTTGTCCTCCTGTCTAGAGCTCTTCATTGGAGTTGTGTAGAAGGAAAGCTGGCCATGCTTGTCATTAGAGCCTTCAGAGAGCAGGAAGGGGATCTTTACACTCGTTCTATGCACCCGTAAGTATGTCAGAGTGTGCAGCTATGAAGAGAACTGAGCCATCGGTGTTAAGAACAACTCAGAAGCCTCTGTGCTGCGACATGGTGAAAGGAAGTGCTTGTGGAATGGAATAGCCCCAAAATTAGCTCTAGGCCAGAGATGAGACTTCACCTCCCTCACTGACCTCCCCTAATGCTCAAGGACTGCAATGCGTCTCACAAGACTTTTACTTGCTCTCAGCTTTTAATGAATTGGCTTTTCCTGGCTCCATGTCTCATCTTGCCCTCTGCATTCAGCTCTGCATTTAAGTACTGAAAAAAACTCACTGGGATCTATCCATCATTGTTATGGGCAGACAAACTGTCTTTTAAGCACCCTCCCTTCCCTCTCCTATTATCTCCCTTTCAGGGAAAGAACTTTCTTCCACTCTTGGCCCTACAGCAGTGCTGCAATTTCAGCTTTCTAGAAGGGTACTGTGCTAGAGGTTTTCAACATGCCTAAAAGGTTTAGACAGAAATTGGGGATTGTCATTATCCCAGGACCAAATTATGACTTGGCACACTGATGTCTCTGAGGCAACAGGATGGAGTTGTGACTGTGTGGTCCTTCCTCCCCCTGCCCCAATCTGACCTTTATTTCCCATAACCCTGCTCAAGGGATAACCACCAGTGGTGGCTGTAAGGGACATTTCTGTTTGTGATGGCTGTGTCTGGCTGCAGGTGGATTAAACTGACATCACAACACAATAGCCAAGGGCCAATTTATGGCAATGTGCCACCCAACCACAGTGCTGGTCAATGCCTGACTCAGACCAAATGTGGAAGAAACCAACATCTGTGATTGCTCTGCAGATATCAGTCTATTATCTTACTCCATTAAATAGTGAACAGCCTAAGAGCCCTTTGAACTCTCCTGAATGGTAGTGGGCTGCACAGTAGAGATGCCTCTCAAGGTTTCTCCTTGACGTTGAGAGATTTTTTGCCACAACAGAATCTCAAAAAGTGACTAATAGCATTCTAAAGTTTGAAATCCTAGCTAAATGGTATAAAGGTCTGATTGTGCATGTATAATCCATTTGACATGAACTGTTGATCAAGTCTGGGACTAGGACTGGATCCAGCCACACTTAGACTTGTTCCTGAGAAGGAGTTTGGAAAAAAACGGAGTCCTTTCTGGACTTCATGACACAATGGGAAGGCCTGCCTAACAGTTTTGTCTGACCCTGCAGTAAACAGTCAAGTGTACCTTGCCACTGAAATTTGTTAAACCACTGTTGCTTTTAGCAATATTACTTTTTCTGTCTTTGTTACCAAGCCAGCATATTGTTGTTTCTCTCTTATGAGTGAAGTGTATCACTCTTTCTGCAGCAAGGGTGCAAGAAGGTTCTTGTAAAACAAAACACAGCTCTGGCACTTGCAAGCAGTATTCACCCACTCAGCTATATGACTTTGGACAGGCTTGTCCATTTCTAAGAAATCAAGGAGCAAAAGTTCTGTGGAAGGAAGAGGAGTCTTCTGTTGGAAGAGGAGTCGGCGAGGAAGGAAGCCCACTTGGCTGAATAGAGAGATTCAGGAATTCAGGAAAAGAGGGAAAAATATGAGCTTTGGAAGAAGGGGCAGGTGTCTTGGGATGACTATAGGAATTTAGTGAGATCATGTAGGGAGAAAGTCAGAAGGGCTAAAGCTGAACTGGAACTCAGACTGGCCAGTTCTATAAAAGATAATAAAAAGTCCTTCTATAGGTATATTAACAGTAAAAGGAGGGTCAAGGAGAATCTCCAGCCCTTGTTGGATACTGAGGGAACATTAGTGACAAGAGATGAGGACAAGGCTGAGGTCCTTAATTCCTTCTTTACCTCAGTCTATAATAGCAAAGATGGGTATTCCCTGAGTACTTATGCTCAGGAACTGGCTGACAGAGAGGGGAAGAATAATAAAGCTCCCATGGTTCAGGAGCAATTGATTAACGACCTACTTGGCCAATTAGATATCCACAAGTCAATGGGGACAGATGGGATTCACCCGAGGGTGCTGAGAGAGCTGTCAGATGTGCTTGCCAAACCCCTTTCCATCATCTATCAGAAATCCTGGCAGACTGGGGAAGTTCCACTCAACTAGAGGCCCACATACCTTGAGATCGCAAACTCAACTAGAGCCTGGTCACTGCATCCCAGGCTGTCTCCATCCTTTACAACTTTAATGATCTCCCCCACATTGGTGAGCACCATGTCCAGCAATGCAGGTTTTACACCCCTATATGAGAAGGGGCGGTAGAAGGATCCAGGGAACTACAGGCCTGTCAGTCTGACCTCAGTCCCGGGGAAGATCATGGAGAGGCTCATCTTGGGAGCAATCACGCAACACATGCGTGATGGCCAGGGGATCAGGCCTAGTCAACATGGGTTTACAAAAGGTAGATCCTGTCAAACTAACCTGATCACCTTCTGTGACAAGGTGACCCGGTTTTGGACAAGGGGCAGGCTGTGGATGTGGTCTATCTGGACTTCAGTAAAGACTTTGACAGGGTTTCTCACAGCATTCTGAGTGAGAAACTGGCTGCCACTGGCCTGGACAGGTGGACCCTCAGCTGGGTTAAAAACTGGCTGGATGGCCGGGCCCAGAGGGTGGTGGTGAATGGAACCAAATCCAGCTGGAGGCTGGTCATGAGTGGTGTCCCCCAGGGCTCAGTCCTGGGTCCAGTCTTGTTCAACATCTTTATCAATGACCTGGATGAAGGGATTGAATGCTCCCTCAGGAAGTTTGCAGATGACACTAAACCTGGAGGAAGTGTTGATCTGCCTGAGGGTAGGGAGGCTCTTCAGAGGGATCTGAACAGACTGGACCCATGGGCTGAGACCAATGGGATGAAGTTTAACATGGCCAAGTGTAGAGTGCTGCACATGGGACATAACAACCCCATGCAGCACTACAGGCTTGGGGGAAAGTGGCTGGAGAGCTGTCAGGAGGAGAAGGCCCTGGGGGTGTTGGTTGACTGCAGGCTGAATATGAGCCAGCAGTGTGCCTGGGCAGCAGAAAAGGCCAATGGCATCCTGGCTTGTATCAAAATCAGTGTGGCCAGTAGGTCTAGGGAGGTAATTGTGCCCCTGTACTCGGCATTGGTGAGGCCACAGCTTGAGTACTGTGTCCAGTTCTGGGCTCCCCACCATAAGAAGGACAGTGAGGTCCTTGAGCAGGTGCAGAGAAGGGCAACCAGGCTGGTGAAGGGGCTGGAGGGCAAATCCTGTGAGAAGCAACTGAGGGAGCTGTTTATCTTGGAGAAAAGGAGGCTGAGGAGAGACCTTATCACCACCTACAACTACCTGAAGGGAGGTTGTAGAGAGGTGAACATTGGTCTCTTCAGCCAGGTGACAGGAGATAGGACAAGGGGCAATGGCATGAAGCTGTGCCAGGGCAGGTTTAGATTGGATAGTAGAAAAAAAATTTTCTACTGAAAGAGTTGTCAGGGCCTGGAACAGGCTGCCCAGGGAGGGGGTTGAGTCACCTTCCCTGGATGTGGGAAGGGGGGGCTACCTGCTTCCACAGATTTAAAGTTCAGCTAGAAGTCTGTAGGGAAGATACCAATTACTTATAATCTTCAAAGTATCAGCACTGAGAACCAATAATTTAGCTCCAGCTTTCCTCATAATCTCTACTTGTTTAGACACTTTTTTTTTCTACCCTTTTTCCCTAAATCCATCTCTGTTTTAATTTAATTTAGATTGCATCATTCAACAAAATACTGGTTTGACAGGCAAGTGTAACATTGGGTAAAAATCTGCTGGGCTGCTACAACATTTTCATTATTCTTTCACACCACGAAAAATGATGATCAATGCCTGGTAAATACTATTGTTATATTTATAGATTTTCTTCTGGGTGATGAAATGCCTACACTTCAACACCAAACAGCTCAACAAAGCATCATGCTGTAACTTTGTGAATGAAAGAATACGATGTGTAAAAGGAAGAAAAGATCAAAAGGAAACAAATTATGTGAACTCATTAAACATCAGTCTTTCCTAAGCTTTCCCCATCAGGCAGTATTTCTAGGCTTTCTTTAACGGAATGAAATCCTGACTGATTTAAAAAATGCAAGTGACAATGGTCATGTCACAGGCTATGTGTCCCCTACCATAAACCCATTATTATTAAGAATAATTGTTTTTCAGTGTTCCAATGAAGAAGTGGTAAAGAAACACTAGTGGTGGTTTTCACTCATGTTCTTGTAACACGGATCAGTATCATTATTTAAAGCTGTGTGAGGCATTTTTCCAAACATAGACTGAAAAGCTTCTACATCAAGTTCTGAATTTACGAAGCATTCAAAAACGTCCTGTAAGCAGAGATCTACTCATCTGTAAATAAAAACCTCTGTCTGTATGTCTAGAGCTTCTCAGTGGAGTTAACACATCACATACTAAGATTTAAATTTGAGCCCGCTATTTGTTTTCATAATAATTGCCTTTAATGTTGCAACTTCAGTATAGTGTGCAATAACTTGAGTCAAGGCAAGCTACATTGCAAACATGTAATTAAAATAATTTGTATTTTAATAACAGGAATTATGCTGCTCTATGGAACCAGTAGCTATAACATATTAGCTATTCCTATGTAACACAATTTCATATTAAACCTTGTTAGCTATAGAATCATAGAATCATAGAATCATAGAATGGTCCTATGAAATGGTTTTGAACAAGTTGCTTGCAGGAATAACAATATCATTTCATATGGTATTGACATACAATTGTCACTGGTCTAAGAGCCATTTTTCAAAAAACACAAATATTTTAATTTTCCCCAGACTTCCAAGACATGGAGAAAAGGCAATGCATAATCCCACTCCAATGCCTCACAGTTGTTTTTAGGAGGAAACATTGCACATGATGTAAAATGGAGTTGTGTTTTGTAGGTAAAGCAATCTACTAGAAATTAAATGCAGTATAATAGGTAATTTCTTAAAGACTCTCCACATAGATCATTCTTAAATATGTCATGTGTTTTAAATTCATGTAAATCTTTCTTACTTCCTTATGTTTCTGTAAATTTCTTCATTTGGAGAGAGAGAATTTATTAAGTGAAACAAAGAGAACATCAGGATACTGTCATTATCTTGTCCTCTTCAGAAAGAAAAATATCAATGATGTATCTTATATTCCCACTTGATTCTTTGGAGGCAATACCAAGCTTTTTGCTTGTTTGCTTGTTTGGGGTTTTTTTGTTAGAATTACCCACTTCCTGAAGACACTATAAAATCACTTTTTATGAAATAGAAAAAGTTTCAAGTCTGCATTACAGATCACTTCATTAGAACCATGTAATTAGTTGCCTTGAGTGATCCCAGTAAAAAGCAGTATGTTCTCAGTAATTACTAACAGTAAAGTGAGAGGAGATTATAAGATAGAAAATCACTAACATCCTGTATAGCAAGGCAATCTACTTTCCTTTTTCTAGTCAAATTATTAGATACCACAACAGTACAGATGTAATGCTTCAAAATAATTCCATTTCTATCAATAAAGAAATGGGGGAGGGGGGGAGGGGGGTAAGCTCTGTTAAATGTTCCTTCTTTTCAGTCAAATTATGCACCCATTTGCAGAGGAGCAGTCTCTTCCATTAAAGGTTTTCACCACTCAAGCTATCCTGTTTACTTCCTAAAACAGAGGTCTTTAAACTTTGGTACTTGGTATCAGTCCTCATTGGCAAAAATCTCATTACCTGCACATACTTATTTTTGTAAACATATTCAGATATTCCTCCAGCTTGTTAAGGCACACATCTATGTTTTATACCAGGTACAGAGCGATATGCTTTTCCTTTTCCCTGGCTGTAAATTCCATACTGCAACTGTTACAGACTGCCTATAATCCCTTCAGCAATCCATGATTTTTTGATTTTTTTTTTTTTTATTTTTAACCTCCTCCTGTTCTTTTTCTTCAGTTTCAGTAAGTTTGTGATGCTAACAATACTATAACCTGAAACTTAACATACATGTGCCCTTGAAAAATCTCTTATTAGAAATTGACCTATTGAGTTAAAAGACTAACAAAATGTTCATGTGTTCATAGGTATGTATGTAAAATGTACATACACATAGCTATGAAAGTTGGTATAAAAGAATAAAAGGCAATATAAACCCATGATTTCTCAACATTTCTGAGACCATATGTGTGGTTCTGTGTTCAGTTTTTGAGTTGTCCAGGTTTTGAAAAATTGGGGTGAGTCCAGCTAAGGGTTACAAAGATATTTGCTGGGCTGTGTAGCACATAACATAATGGGGGTTTTTGGATGGAAAAAAGAAAGAGTTAAGGGGAGGGGAGTTAATTTGTATGTTCAGCTCCTCATGGTTGGAACCTGGAAGCAGCTGCGTTTTTCCCACCGGAGAAGGGAGCGAGAAGATGTAACGAGCTGTGCAGACACCAAGGCTGGAATGGGTGGGGGAGGAGGCGGCCCAGGTGACAGAGGGAAAGATGTCCCTGCAGCCCCTGCAGAAACCCATGGAGAAGGCCGAGAGGGGCTCCACACTGCATGGAGCAGGCGGAGACATAGAGGAGATGCTGTGACCCTACGTTGGAACAAGCCCCTGCCAGCACTTGCAGCCATGAGGAGAAACAGAGACACAGAGATGAGCAAGAGAGAGTTTTGCACTGGAACAGGTTTGCTGGGGGAGCCTTATAACCCCACAGAGGACTGGGACTGAGAGACGTTGTGATAAAAAGATAAAGCCCTGTGGGAAAGGATTCATGTTGTAGAAGTTTGTGGAGGACTGTCTCCCCTGGGTGAGACCCCACGGTGCAGCAGGGTGAGGAAGGAATGCCGTTGTCCCCCCACCCCCAGCCAAGGAGGAAACCAACTTGCAAGGGACTGACCGAAGCCCCCATCTCCCAGTCCATGTCCCCCTGTGCTGCGATCGGGGGGAAGAAGGGAGTGAAATCATGACAAGAGTGAAGTCTGCTAAGAAGGGAGCGGAAGGGGAGGTTAGAGTTGCTTTAAGACCTGGAAGAGCAAAACAGCTCATGAAGAAGTAACCGAGAACCCCATTTTTTTCCCAGTCCCTGCCCCCTTGTGCTGCAAGCAGGGGGAAGAAGAGAGCAAGATCATGGCTAAAGGGGAGTCTGCTTAGAATGAAGAGATGGGGGGAAGGTGCTACCGAGAACCCCATTTTCACCAGTCCCTGCCCCCTCTGTGATGCGAATGGAGGGGGGAAGAAGGGAGCAAAATTCTGACTAAAGTCTGATAAAGAGGGAGTGGGGGGGGGGGGAGAAGTATTTTAAGATGTGGTCACACTTCTGACTCTGGTTTTCACTGTTCTTTGTAGTGTAGTGTAATAAATTAGATAGTTTTCTCTTCTTCATTCTGTGTTGAGTCTGTTTTGCCCATGTCATTCAATGACAGGATGAGCCCTCCCTGTCCTTATTTTGAATCCTAAGCCTCTTAATATATATTCTTCCCTGTCCAACTAAGAAGGGGAGTAATAGACTGACTTTGGTGGATGTCTGGCCTCCAGCCAGGGCTAAACCACCACAATAATTTACTGCCTTGGGAAAAACCAAATAAAATATATCTGAGCAGTGAGACACAAAACCAACTATTCAAATGTGTTTTCTGCATTAAATACATTTTGGAAGAGGACCCTTGTCTATGCTGAGGGACTGGGCTGTGTCCTGCAGATGGGTCCATTGCAGCTGGCTGGAACTGGCTTGAAGTGGTCGTGACGCGGCATCCTTCCACAAAGATGACCCATGCAGTTGCACTACTACCAAAAACTTCCCATATACACTCAATACAACACCTTATTGTCCCTCAAATGTAGCCAACAGCTAAGACATGATCTCAGTCAGCACCTCTCATCTCATGGCAGAAAAATACTTCATCTTTTTTCTAAACCATGTGCAAGATCATCTCGAACTCTATTTTTCTGACTCCAGACTTTATCACTTTTACTCAAGCCTGAGTGCTCTGTGAGCCACTTTGTACAGTGGCTTACAGGTAGTGTCATCTTCTGCAAGAAAGGGTAACTTGCAACACTCCTTTTCTGCCAACGTGCTAAAAAATGCCACCCAATGTTCTGTATATTTCTGCCACACCCTCCCATTTCTTTTCCTACATTTTTTCAGGCTTTTTTTCCCTTAGAAGCTTCTTTCCCCTCATAATTTCTGTCACTATTTCCAGCATCTTTCTCATATTTTTGCTATAGCCATTTATAAAAAAGTGAAGTGTCAAGTTGATCCAGTATCAAAGCAATACTTACAATCCTGTTTCCCATGTAGTCTATTTCTCTTACAATTTTTCTTCATCGGTCAGTCACCATTTTGCAATGAACAAACCTTTTCACCACGTGGCCTTGAGTGCTACCCACAACTTCCTTTATGTGATCCTTTTAGTAGAGGCAAGAAATGAATTATTTACTATGAGCGTGATGAGGCACTGGCACAGGCTGCACAGAGAAGCTGAGGCTGCCCCTGGATCCCTGACAGTGTTCAAGGGCAGGTTGGATAAGGTTTTGGGCAACCTGGTCTGGTAGAAAGGATTGGAACAAGATGGGCTTTGAGCTCTCTTCCACCTCAAACCGTTCCATGATTCTATGAATATACCTCATTCTACTGCTCATCACTGAAGATCTCATTTTAGTGCCCATGATGTGGCAGTGAATTTACCAGTACTCAACTAAACCTGGGATGGAGTTAAGCAGTGACCATATTATGAAGCCTGTCTTGGTTTTGTCTTGTCTTGAACAAGCTAAAGAATGTAAACCCTTGCCATCTTACCGTATGCTGCCTTTTTGTTGTTCAGGGGCACAGAGTGTGGGGGGTATGTTAATGAATTCAGGAAGAAAAGCCAGGCAGGTCTGACACAGGCTTCAGCAGTAGCTGCTGTTGAGTTTCAACCAAGCTAAAAGAAGAGTCATTTGTGTTCCTGCTTTGTTACATGTCCCTTAGCTTTGAATCTGTACATCTCACCTATAACTACATGTCTTGTTAAACAGCCTCTTGTGGCAGAGCCTGCCAGAAGTGTTGGAAACAGCAGATAACAGTGCCAGCTTGTTTCCCTTCTCCCCACCATTGTTCTGATTACAGTAATAAATTACAAGTGGATTTCTCTTGTCAGTAAATTATTTCAGAGAAATGTTTCAATTTCAGTCATTTCTGAAGATATTCTGAATTCTCTTTTAATTTTCTTGATGATTTCAACGGGAAAAAAAATTGGAAAGTTTTTGGTGTGAGGTTTTGGTTTTTTTTTTCCCTCTAATTTTTACTATTTTTTCAGAGCTCTGGAATAGGCTGCCCAGGGAGGTGGTGGAGTCTCCATCTCTGGAGATATTCAAGACCCGTCTGGATGCCTATCTGAGTAGATATGTCCTAGGGAGCTGCTTTGGCAGGGGGGTTGGACCCCATGATCTCTCAAGGTCCCTTCCAACCCCTAGGATTCTGTGACTCTGTGGTTCTACACTATTAAGTGGAATTACAAAGAGCCTGTAAGCTTTGGTCTTCAGAGACCATGGCAATATGGCCTCAAGGAAAACCACACATGAAACATGTTGCTAGTCTGTTAATTTCTCCCATTTCTCATTACTGGGTGCCTGAATTATAGCATCCTCAATACTCCCTCCTGTCAGACACGGAAAATAAAAGCATTATTCAGAATGCAGGGGAAATACTTAGCTAGTTCTTACTAAAAGAATCAGGAAGAGTTGTTAGAAATTGTGTGACCATTGCTGCAGTATGTATGGAATGAAGTGAATGGGAATGAAGGTGAATTTTCATGTAGTGCATCTACTCCAAAGCTGGAATCAAATGTTGTATCATGTGGCTTAAATATACTGGTTTATAGTTTGTATTTATTAAATTCAAGCATTCCCCAGACATCACACACATTTAAATACATTCAATTTCCATTAGCTACTGGAACTAGGGAGTGAACTTGCCTGTGAACTATAAATTCATAGCCTACTAAAGGAAAGAGCAAAGAACTCATTTTTGATTGTAAACACAGGGTAAGACTGAAAAACACTTTCTTAGCCATTTTTGAAGGAAGTCATTTAGTCATTTTCACATGTCTCAGAAATGTTCAGACTTCCCAGATTCTTCTTTATGTAGGGAAAACGTTCCTCTGTAAAAAAGAAAGTTAGAAGGACAGTTTCCTCCAAAGCTTGAAATATCAAATTTGAAGAGTATAAGTAATAAACAAGGAATTAAATATATAATCTAATCAAGAAGTAACTAATCAAAAATAACTGGTATCACATTTTCATTATCAAGTGCATCAACAAGTCTTGACATCACAGAAATTGGTGTGTAAAAAGCATAAGTATAGTTTATCAATTACAAATATAACCTATTGAAACACAGTAAAGATCACAGTTTAGAAGTAGCTGCTAGTAAAGCTGTTTACATGAGGGTAAATGGATGGGAGGAGAGTCTTTTCTCATGAACGAACATGTGAGTCTTCTGAAAGAACCCCACATTGTTGTAGCTTTGCATGGTTTGGTTTTGGTGAAGAGGGGTGGGCAGTAGGGGTGGCTCCTGCAAGAAGCAGCCAGAAGCTCGCTGCAGGCCCAACAGAGCAAACACCAGCCAGCTCAAGGCCAGAGTCATTGTTAATGAGCCCACCAGCGGTGGTCACAGTGCCTCTGGGAACCATATTTAGGAGGGAAAAAACCCACAAGCAGCTGCATTTTGCCCCCAGAGAAGGGAGTGAGAAGATGTAAGAAACTATGCAGGCAACAAGGCCAGAGAAGGTGGTTGAGGAGGTGCCCCTGCAGCCCCTGGGGAAACCCATAGTGGAGCGGGTGTCCCCCCGCAGCCCATGGAAAAGGCCAAGACCCCACCTGCAGCCTGAGGAGAGGCCCCACGCTGGAGCAAGTGGACACATACAGGAGATGCTGTGACTTTGGATGAAGCACCAGGCCACAGATCTACAACTTCATGGAGAGAGACAGGAGGAGACAGAGACAGAGAGAGAGAGAGAGAGAGAGAGAACCAAGACAGAGCAGGTTTGCTGGTGGGGTGAAGGCCTGTGACTCCATGGAGAGCCAGGCTGGAGCAGTCTGGGCCTGAGAGACTGACAACATTCTGTGATTTATGACTGCACCCCACAGAAGTGACCCACACCGGGGCAGCTGGTGAAGAGCTGCAGCCCTATGGGAAAGGACTCCTGTGGAAAAAGTTCATGGAGGACTGTCTCCCATGGGTGGGATCCCACGCTGCAGCAATGGAAGGGTGTGAGGCGCCTTTCCCTGCTGAGATTGCTGATGGCTTCTTCTCATCTGTCCAGCCTCAGCAAGGTCATCCCTGGACTATTTGTGCTTCTGATCAAACGTGTCAAAACATGAAGTGTTGCCAGGCTCCAAGTTCCAGGAGTGTGGAAATGATGACATTTTCAATCCGCACAGGTGCCAGTGCCAGCCAGAGCACTACCTGTGCAAGAACGCCTGGAGCAGGTGGCACACCGTGACGTCAGCTGGAAGTGGGCTGTGATGTCACGTTGCTAGGTGCTTCTCTTGGGGTGCCGGCAGAGTCTGGCTCAGTCTGGTTCGTGCCTGGATTCCCGCCGAGCGTGCCTGCGAGGTGTGGAGGCTCGAGCCAGGCTTCTCTAGGTGCTGAGCGGTGTTTCGGTGTCTGCCATCGGCAGCTATTGGTGCCCGTCCCGGAGCTGTGCCCTGTGTTTCCCCGGCCCTGCCTGGCTGAGGCAGCTGGACACTGTGTCGTGTGCTTTCAGTAGCGGAGGTGAGCTGTGTGAGGAATCGTGGCTATTGGGTGGCCATGGGGTGGGCCGTGGGGCATGGAGAGCTGGGAGGGTGTCCTTCTGGAGCCAGGGGCCTGGACATACTTCCTCCGCTCGTCTTGCCAGGACAGCCAGTGACTGTGGCCCCTCTCCCTTCTGCAGTGCAGTTCTCTCCAGCCCGCGGCAAGAAGCCAAAATGGCCACAGAGGAACAGTGGAGCTGCCCCATCTGCCAGGATGCTCCAGATGACGTGGCTTATGTGACACCCTGTTGCCACAAGTTCTGCCTGGGCTGCATCCTGCGGTGGGCAAAACAGAAGTCATCGTGTGCCCTGTGCCGCCAGCATGTCAACAGCGTCCGCTTCTCCCTGCGGTCAGAGGACGATTTCTTGGAGATACATCTTAGACCACCATCAGATCCACAGGACGACGATGACAACGTGCAAGATCAGGGGAGAGCGGAACCAGCAGCCGGCACAGAGGTGTCTGGCTTCCCACCTGAGGCCTGGGCAGCCTTTTTCCAGCATTCTGAGGAGGCACTGGAGCCCCTGCTGCCCTGGCTGCAACAGGGGCTGCTGTCGGCATCTGAGTGGTGGGAGGCACACGTTATGCAGAGCATCGTCATCTCCACTCTGTGTGACCACGGGCTGGATGAGTTGGCGTTGGTCCGTTCCCTCCAGCATGTCCTTCACGACCAGACTGTGACGTTTGTGCGCCAGCTCATCGAGGCTGCTGCTGAGCGGTGCGGGGAGCAGATGCTGCATTTCATGGAACAACTGGACTCCGAGGCTGCTGAGGATCAGGAGGACAGCCCTGCAGACAGCCCTGGGCCTGCCCTCTCCCCTGGGGGGACTTCCACCTCCTCCCCAGAGGAAACTCCTGCCTCCTCACCAGAGGGGACTCCTATCCCCTCCCCTCAGCCAACTCCTCCTCCCTCGCCGAGGATCACCACTGCCCCCAACCCCAGCATGGAGGAGGAGCCCTTGGAGGAGCTGGAGCAAGAGGAGGAAGCTCCCTCCACTGCTGCCCAGGGCAGGGACTTGTCACCCAGGAGAACTCCAACCTCCTCACCCCGGCGCCCCCCAAAGAGGAGGGCCAGTGGCTCCCCAGACGACCATTCAGAGCCCAAGAGGCCACATCACCAGCAAGATTAGGGAGACTTCGGAACCATCGAAGCCGGGCCTGGGCCAGCAGCTGGGGCATACACCAGCCCCCATGGGCACCCCGCAGCACCTGCTCTTTTTCTCTGTCTTTTCCTTTACTAATTAGGTTTTTTTTTAGGATAGTTGTTTGGAATTAGATAGCCGTTGTAGTTAAGTCCCATTTCTTTATCATTTCCTAGTTCACCTTCATGATACTTTGTTGGTTTATTTCTTTGGTTTCCATTTTTTGTTCTATCTCATAAGGAATAAAGCATTTACCACATTTACTTGACTCTGAAAAGGACAATGTGTTCTCATTGACTGTCGTGGCTTTGCCCCTGCTGAGAACTGAGCACCACACAAATGCTTGTTCTTTAGGTGGGGAGGGGCGAGGGGGGTGTAATTGAGGGAGTTGGGAAGGGACGGAGAGGAAAAACCCAGGAAACCAAAACCTTATTTGATGGGATAAGGAGAGTTTACTGGGATAGCAGAAAGATTCAGACTTCCCCACTACTTTATGTTTCCAAGTGACCCTGTCTCTTAAAGGATAATTATATTAGAATCATAGAATGCTTTGGGTTGAAAGGATGAATCATAGAATCAGAGAGTTGTCTTGGTTGAAAGGGACCCTTTAGATCATCAAGTCCAACCATCACACTAACCTGCCATCCACTACTAAACCCTGTCCCTCAGCACCACATTTACCTGCCTTTTAAATACCTCCAGGGATGGAGACTCCACCACCTCCCTGGGCAGCCCATTCCAATGCCTAACAACCCTCTCTGGGAATCAGTTTTTTGTAATATCCAATCTAAACCTCCCCTGGCATAGCTTGATGCCATTTCCTCCTATCCTATCACTTGTCACTAGGGAGGAAAGGTCAGCACTTGCTTCTCCACAACCTCCGCTCAGTAGCTGTAGAGACAATTAGGTTTCTCCTCAACATCCTTTTCTCCAGACTAAACAACCCCAGTTCCCTCAGCCCCTCCTCATAACATTTATTCTCCAGTTACCACACCAGCCTTGTCGCCCTTCTCTGGACATGCTCTAGCACCTCATTGTCTTTTCTGTAGTGAGGGGCCCAAAACTGTACACAGTACTTAAGGTGAGGCCTCACCAGTGCTGAGTGGAGGGGGACAGTTGCTTCTCTAGTCATGCTCACCACACTCTTCTTAATACAGGCCAGGATGCTGTTGACCTTCTTGGCCACCTGGGCACACTGCTGGCTCATGTTCAGCCAGCTGTCAAGCAACTCTTCCCCAAGCTTGAAGCACTGCTTGGGGTTATTATGACCCCAGTGCAGGATCTGACACTTGGCTTTGTTAAACCTCATGCCATTGGTTTTGGCCTATTGATCCAGCTTGTCCAGATCCCTCAGCAGGGCCTTCCTACCTTCAAGCAGACCAACAGTGAGAAACACCACAGGTGACTGGCTGCCAACTGGATTTAACGCCATCCACCACCACTCTCTGGGCCCTGCCACTCAGACAATTTTTTACTCAGCCCAGCCTAGAGCAGGCAGTTTCTCTAGGAGAATGCTGTGGGGAATAGTGCAAAAACTTTGCTAAAATCCAGGTAGAGAACATCCACAGCTTTTCCTTCATCCACTAAGTGTGTCATCTTGTCATAGAAGGAGACCAGGTTGATCAAGCAGGACTTGTTTTTCATGAATCTGTGCTGAGTGGGCCTGATCACTTGTTTTTCTGGCATGTGCCTCATGATGACACTCAGGATGCTTTGCTCTGTAATCTTCCCAGGCAACAAGGTCAGAATGACAGGCCTACAGTTCCTCAGGTCCTCCTTCTGGCCCTTCCTGTGGATGGGCATCACATTTGCTAATCTCCAGTCAACTGGCTTTTAAACTGCCACTGATGACCTTGTCTTCACCCATGTTGAGTCAGAGCTGCCTGTTGTCAGACACATCACCAGCTAAGAGCAGGTGCCATTTACACAGTGTTATTACAGAAGTCTCAAGCTATGCTGTAAACAGTGTTTCAGGCTGTTGCTGCAGTACCACATTATCTGAAGGTTTGACTCCAGATCTCAGCTCAACCCCACTCCTTGCACTTTGCTTTAGCACAGTCTGGCACAAGGCAGACGCCTTCAGGCCCGAGGTTTGTCTCACATTTGAGCTGCACAAAGAGAGGTGAAGGCGTGGCTGCTGATCATCAATCTAAGGGTGGGTTTTCTTTTTAATTGCTGCTCTCAGAAAGACCTGGAGGAATGAGCTTCCTCCAAGCCCAGTTTGTTAAATTTGAGAAAATATGGAGAGGGGACAGGAGCAAGGGGCGGAGCTCCCTGCATAGCTGGCATGTTTCTTACTATCATTTTACACAAAGATTATCCCACTGCTGAAAGCTAATGCCAGCCCTTTGGTCCTGTGCTGAACTCTGACATCAGCAGAGGGGTCCAGGCTGCCCATCCACAAAGGCAATGTGGTGATTTCTCAGCAGTAACAGCGCTGATGCAGCGTGTACTTAAGAACAAGAGGGTGTAGTGGTGCTGTGCATATGTAGTGTGCATATGTGGTATTTCCATGGTGAAGGAGCAGAAGACTGCATATGCTTCATTTAGAAGCTTCATGACATCCAGTTCCACATGTGCACTGAACTCTTAATGAACTGGGCCTAATGGTCTATGGTTTAATTTGACTGCAGATTAAATATTGACAGGCTAGAAGTGTTACTCTCTGCTGACACCCTGATGAATGCTTATGGCTTGATGTGTAGAACAGGAGATTGGCTGTCTTCCTTAACGTGACTTTGAAAGTAGAAAATAAGCTCTTGCAAAGAAGATTATGGTGAACAGCATAGCACTGTGAATGTTACCACATTGTGCTAATTAGATATGGAAATTGTGATGGTTTCTTTGATACATATAATTAATTTGTATGCCTTTCAAAGCTTTCGTAGAACAGAGATCCTGCTGAGATTAAACATTAGTACAAAATACGGAACAAAATATCTGGCTCACAGTATTGAAAGCTGATCAGGGACCTTTGCATAGTGTTGAAAAAAAAATCTCAGATGCATTTTTCTGGATTAAATAACGAATCCAATCCTTGGTGTGAACATATGGACTCATGGCATAAATCTGCATTCCTTTAATTGCAGTAGTGTTAAGAAGATGGCTATATCACTGTCAAATGCAGCCCAGGGTTCAAGGATCAACTTCCCATTGGAGGGATGATGACAAGGAAACAAAACAAACCTGGAGTGAAATACGTTGTCTTGAGAGCTGTAAAGCCTGCATAAAGGGGAGAAATGGAATTTTGCTTGTGTACTCCCTCAGGTTTTTCACATGTTCCTGTTAGCGTTGGAAAAAGTTGTGTGATTGTTGCTTTAAAGACAACCTGTAATAAAATTACCGAATGAGGGTGTAGTGGTTTAACCCTGTCTGGAAATCAGATCTCCACCAAAGCCACTTTATTGCTCCCCTCCTTAAGTGGGCAGGGGAGAGAAAATATAACAAAAGACATGTGGGTTGAGGTAAGGACAGAGAAGGCTCATTCAGCAATTAATAGCACAGGCAATATGTGGAATATAATTAATGTAATTTATTACCAAATGCAAACCAAGTAGGATAACGAGAAATAAAACCAAATCGTAAAATCCCTCCCCCACCCCTCCCTACTTCCTGGGCTCACTGGGACAGGGAATGGGGGTTGGGGTCAGTTCATGACATGTTGTCTCATCTGCTCCTTCCTCCTTGGTGGGGAAGGGCGGGGGACTCCTCACATTGCACCTGCTCCAGCGTGGGGTCCCACTCATGAGAAACAGACCTCTATGAACGTCTCCAATGTGAGTCCTTCCCATGGGGCTTCAGTTCTTCACCAACTCGCCCAGTGTGGCTTCTAAGGAGAGCAGACCTTCAGGACCAGACTGCTGTGTCCAGGCCCTCCATGGAGTCACAAGTAACCTCAGCAAGCCTGCGCTGGCATGGGCCCCTCTCTCCATGGGCTGCAGGCCCTGCCAGGAGTTTGCTCCGGTGTAGGCTTCCTATGGGATCCTTCATGTGTCTCCACCTGCTCCAGCATGGCAAAAGTTTTATTTGCTGTGTGGCTGGGTATGATCAAAAAGAACAAGAACTCTTTGTGCCTGACTCTGAAACCCCAGAGTCCCCTTGCTCTGCATGCTGCTAGAGATGGAAAAAGGAAGAAAAATACGGTTGTGTCCTGAAGGGTTTTCTGTTTCCCACAGGCAGGAAGCGGGAGATTGCTCCTGATCTCATCTAACCTTTACTCAAACTGCTCTTTTGGAGAAAGGATGGTTTCCACTTCTTGCAAGTCAGGCTGGTGTTTAGGGCAGTTCTTAATTAGTACACCAATTATTCCAGCAAGGCTCCACCTCAGGAAGGAGAAACCACCATCACTGTGCCCGTGAAGAGCCAGGGTGCAGCAGAGAGTGCAGGGGCGGGAGCTGGGAGAGCTGCGTTTTGCCAACAACTTTGTCAGTGCCTCAGCTCCTGATTCCTCCTTCCATTGGTACATTTTCCCCATTCAAAAGTCGGAGAGAGACATGTCTCTTTGAGGACTTTAGGATTTATAGAGAAAAGTGCTGTGGAAGAGACAGCTCTTTCAGGGCTGGTGACGTCAAATGCCAACTGCTCAAAATCTGCTGCTGGGAAACCCACAGATCCCAAAGGTATATTTAGAAGTGTTGCATTTTTAACTCTGTGTAGGTGGGGAGAGTGGGAAGGCCAAGGATAATGGGAAACAAGTGAGGAATAATAGCAGTGTGGGCTTGCAAGGACTGGCTAACCGAAGTGTTACTTGGTGCACACGGTGGGTTTGAGTACAGAGTTGCTCCTGTTGTCTATCCATGCATGAGGAGCAGGAGAAGTGGAACATACTAACTGTATGTAAATCCCTTATGAAATATTGATGTGGAGACAAAATAGAGCATTTAATCCACTGAGATTTTGGCTTTGCTGCTTTGTTAAGGAGGAGATGATATAAGAAGGCTACAACAACTTTCAGAGGCAAAGCTTGCAGAAAGAAAATTATCTTTCACAAGATTCACAGCTGATAGCTAGAGTAAAGCATACAAGGTTACAAGTCCAGTCAGCCTGCTCCTTGCCTTCCTTAGCTGGCACAGGAAAAGTGAAATCTCTTGTGTTTATTTATTTATATCTCTGTCTTTACAGTCATTTGGTCTAATTAAAAATATTACTTTTTACTACTCAAGGGCATTTTCAACAACAAAAATACAGGCAAAACTTGGCTCATCTCCACATGAATCTGTCTTTTTACTATTGTTGGACTTTTGCATTTAGGGTTCAGTTTCTGATCTCCTCCTTTGGAACTGTCACGTGAAAATAGCTTTTGCTGAACTGATTTCCTGATGTAAGAGGTTATGAAGGAATTACTTCTATCCAGTGCTGTAAGCAACAAAATGCACTGTTTAGTGAAACGTCATCATGATGGTTTTGTTCTGAGGATGGTAACCTTGTTTTGAACTGCCAGGTTTACTATATCTCTAATTGGTGAGATAAAAAGAAGAAAGGCATATTTGCACTAAGGAATGGGTCTGATCACAGCACACAGGAGACAGCTACTTAAAACTACAGTTTTTATAGCATGACACATGTCTTGGGCATATGATGACAGGCACAAATGAACATGCTACTCATCATTTCTGAACTGAACAAAGTAAATAACCAAGTTGATGTCTGAGGCAATGACTGACGCATGTGCTCAAGACTTTCCAGATTATTGCAGTTCTGCCACCTGTCCGTCTTAAAAGGGCCCTCCATCAATAAATGAACAGCTCACACTACAAACTCTTCACCAGCTCTTCTCAGTGGGGTTAGATGGGAATGTTTTTTACTCAGAAGGGTTAAGGTCTTTGTGTTTGGTTTATGTATGTATAACCTGGGTCTCCTAGTGGATTTATAGACTGGGTTTCTTCTACTGCATTAAGCCTTTGGTCTACTCATCAGGCCATTTGTGCCTTAGTGTGTGAAATACAGAGGTGTATCTTCTCCAAATGAGCTATTTTGCAGAGACAAATGAGGTGGCAAGTGCTACAGTACGCAAGATCTGTAGGCTTGTCTGTTTCTTTTCTAACTCTTGGGCCTTCAGTGAAATTGTAAGGTGGGACAGACATTTCATGTCACTTTTCGTTGGTAAAAAAAATAATCCTTTCACACACAGAGTGATTAAAAAAATAAGGACAGTCATAGCCAGATGAGCAAAAGTATCTGATGCATCACTTGTAACAGCTCTACAAAGTGCAGAGAATAAACATGCTGCAAATTGGGGCAATAAACAGGCTGCAAAATGGTCACAGTGATACTCTGGCTGGCAATATAACCTTGAACTAGACCCAGGAGTTCACCTCCCACCTTTTTAAACATGATGGAGTCTTCTTCCAAAAATGAGTGTACAACAAAACCAAATTCTGCCTCTAGTCACAGATGTGTAGATCTGGAGAGTTTTCTCTGACTAAAATCAAATACCTGTGGATTTGCACAGGTATCAGGACCAGAACGGATCAGGATTTGTCCATCAGGGAGGTTATATAGCAGAAAGAAAGATAGAGTGATTGGGTGTCCTAGTTTTGGTCAGGATGGAGTTAATTTCATTTGTAACAGTGGATGAATGCTGTGTTTGAGAGTAAAATGCGAGTAGTGCTGATAACACCCTGATGTTTCTAGTTGCTCTCAGACAGTCAAGGACTTTCTCAGCTCTTCATGAGAAAGGAGGGGCGAAGCCAGGACAGGTGACGCAACTGACCAAAGAGAGTATTCCACGCCAGTTACGTCCTGCCCAGGATATCGGGGGCTGACGGGAGGAAGGCCGAGGGCGGCTCCAGGATGCGCGGTTCTTGGGGGACGGTCGGGTTCTGGGACGGCTCTGGGTGGCACGGCCTGAGTTGTGTGGTTTGGTGAGAAACTGCATTGTGTATCAACAGCTTCATATATTTTGCTTTGAAGTCCTGTTAGCATTGTTACATTGTATCTTTCTGTTATCTTAGTAAACTATCCTTATCCCAACCCACGGGCCTCTTAATTTCTTGATCTTGGGGTTATTTGCCCCTTTCTCTTCCTTTTCCCTTCCCTTACTTCTCACCCCCCCTCCCCTTCCCTTTAACCTGCTCTTTTCCTTTAAGGAGCAGGCAGCTGCGTGGATCTTGGCCCTCAGCCGGGGTGAAACCACGACATTGGGCTAGGACTCTTGTCCCGTTGTGTACATGCAGCACTCTGTGAGATCAGTCTGCAGTACATCCAGAGCACAAGCTAAGCAGTTGTCCCCATGAAACTTGGTCATTTTAGCCAAATTTCCCTGAAGAGCCAGGGCTCTGCCAAATTCAAAATTAATTTCAATTCTATCATCTTGTAAAATATACAAAGATTTTTCCTTGGCTTCCCCCTTTCCCTCTCTTTCCTTCTCCCTGCCATATTTCTTTCTATTTCAGAGAAAAAAGGTGAGGAACTTTTCTTCCAGGAGGTCAGAAACATATAGTTTACACTATATAAAAATAAATGATTATTATTCAGATGTTTCTATCCCACTAGATGCTTGAACATTCAAAGTGTTTTCTAAACAGTGGTTTTGGTGAAAATACTTTGTACTATTTTTGAGTAATCTGGTATCCTCCTCTAAGGAAGAAACCAGAAGTGGTGAATATACAATAGAACTATTTACAAATGAATAACTGGAACAGGAAATATCCCTGTTGGTGCTTGTTATAGTCCAGAATATTTTCTTGAAGAGTCACATTAGAATTTTGAAAATCCCTTGTAGCTGGATGTGACTTGAACCCCTGACACCGAGATGTAGTACTTGTTTCTTTACAGTTCACGGTTTCTGGATGCAGTTAAGGTTTCGGTAGCATTGTGGGATGGAAAGGTCCATCTGGTGTGAAAGTAAACTCTGACAGCTTCTATTTCCCTCTTCCCTTGCACAGCTCCCAGTCCTCACTCCCCTCCCCAGGCAGAGGGTTTTGCTGGTGCTGCTGCTCGATTCGTGCTGTGCACACGTGTGACGGGAGGTGACAAACGAGGGTGGCTTGTGGCTGGTCCTCCTCCTCCCGCACAGAGCTGACTTGCCTTCCCGCTGCTTAGCAGGAGGCGCCAGGGTGACATTAGTGACCGTGCAGCCTTCAGCCGGGTGACGGAGCTTTTGCGTGGCTGCTGCCGCCCCCGGCGAGCACAGTGTGCTGGGCTTGTCCTGCGTGTGAGTAACCTCGGGCTCGGTCAGCAGCCAGGCGCCCTGTTCCCTGCTGCTTCACGTGAACGTGACTCGTGCCTCTTGCGAGGGGCTGGGCGAGAGGTCGGGCTGTACAGAGGGTTCCCGGGCCCGGGGCACCCCGCGCAGACCCCTCGACCCGCGGCCACAAGCCGCGAGCTCGCCCGCGCTCACCCAGCCAATCAGGCGGGGCGGGAGGCGGGACCGGAGCCACCGCGGGGGATTTAAAGACGCTGAAACGTTAACGGTCACCAGCCCGCGAGCGACGGGCGGTGGCGGCGGCGATCGCGATCGCGATCGCGATCGCGATCGCTGAGCTGAGCTGAGCTGAGCTGAGCTGAGCTGAGCTGAGCTGAGCTGAGCTGAGCTGAGCTGAGCTGAGGGGCTGGGCGAGAGGTCGGGCTGTACAGAGGGTTCCCGGGACCGGGGCCCCGCGTGCAGATCCCTCGACCCGCGGCCACAACCCGCGAGCTCGCCCGAGCTCACCCTCCCCCTGACGTCACGTGCCCCCCCCCCCCCACCTCCCGCTGCCCTTCAAAGGGGGTGAGGAGGAGTCGCTGCCCCCCCCGCGGCGCAGGCAGGCGAGCGGGAGAGCTCAGACCGGCCAGCCCGCCCGCCCGCCGGGCAGAGGAAATAGTGGAGCTCAGGCAGCGGACAGGTCCTGATCTCTGGTTAGGGATTGAGTGATGGTGTCTCCCCGGCGCAGGGCCAGGACCCCAACGCCAAGGGAATATCCACAGCATCCGGCAAAATCTTGCAGTGAGGCACTTGTTATGGCAAGCTCCTCAAGGAGACCCTTCAGTGCACTTTGGGTTCAAAGTGTTCCTCTCTCATCCAAAGCAACTGGTTCTTCCTGGGAAGCGATGACAGCAGCATCTGTCCCTTCAGTGAGCTGGCTGTGCAGGACACAGTGTCAGTAGCACAGTCCTGTGAGTGTGGGCATAGACCCCCACTCTCATCATCTCCATTGAGGCCACAGAAATTTAGCAGCAGTCCAGTGAAAACCTTCAAGCTGCTTCAGAAGTATTGCAGTGTAGACAGCAGCAGAAGCTGGTCATGGGGTCAGTGACATTGCACATAAATGAAAGTTTCTTGCAGTGTGTTACTTCGTCAATGGGAAACTGACATGAATGCAGCTACTCTGCCATGGTACACAGATGCCTCATGTGAAAAAGAAGACTGACCTCTCTTAGGAAAATGTTTCTAAGAAGAGTTTCCTACTGAAACCTGTAAGCAAATCTGAGTGGCAAAAGTGTAGAATTAGAAAATGGTGCTTTGGCTAAACACCAGGGAAGTATTCAGCAACAGTGAAGCACATTCTCCCTGAATTGAAACCAAAGGCATTCCCTGTATCCCGAGACCTGCACAGCTACGTGCTTCTGTGGCTGTTTCACTGTGGTTCGGGGGAGCTGCACGGGACACCCCGATCTCGGGAACCCTTCTGCACAGCCCGACCTCTCGCTCATCCCCCGAGCAGCGTTTGTGTGGTGCTCAGCTCTCAGCTGGGGCAAAGCCACGACAGTCAATGAGAACACATTGTCCTTTTCAGAGTCAAGTAAATGTGGTAAATGCTTTATTCCTTATGAGGTAGAACAAAAAATGGAAACCAAAGCAATAAAACAACAAAGTATCATGAAGGTGAACTAGGAAATGATAAAGAAATGGGACTGAATGATCAAGCTATGCCAGGGGAGGTTTAGATTGGATATTACAAAAAACTGATTCCCAGAGAGGGTTGTTAGGCATTGGGATGGGCTGCCCAGGGAGGTGGTGGAGTCTCCATCCCTGGAGGTATTTAAAAGGCAGGTAAATGTGGTGCTGAGGGACAGGGTTTAGTAGTGGATGGCAGGTTAGTGTGATGGTTGGACTTGATGATCTAAAGGGTCCCTTTCAACCAAGACAACTCTCTGATTCTATGATTCATCCTTTCAACCCAAAGCATTCTATGATTCTAATATAATTATCCTTTAAGAGACAGGGTCACTTGGAAACATAAAGTAGTGGGGAAGTCTGAATCTTTCTGCTATCCCAGTAAACTCTCCTTATCCCATCAAATAAGGTTTTGGTTTCCTGGGTTTTTCCTCTCCCTCCCTTCCCAACTCCCTCAATTACACCCCCCTCGCCCCTCCCCACTTAAAGAACAAGCATTTGTGTGGTGCTCAGCTCTCAGCAGGGGCAAAGCCACGACAGTCAATGAGAACACATTGTCCTTTTCAGAGTCAAGTAAATGTGGTAAATGCTTTATTCCTTATGAGATAGAACAAAAAATGGAAACCAAAGAAATAAACCAACAAAGTATCATGAAGGTGAACTAGGAAATGATCAAGAAATGGGACTTAACTACAACGGCTATCTAATTCCAAACAACTATCCTAAAAAAAAACCTAATTAGTAAAGGAAAAGACAGAGAAAAAGAGCAGGTGCTGCGCAGTGCCCATGGGGGCTGGTGTATGCCCCAGCTGCTGGCCCAGGCCCGGCTTCGATGGTTCCGAAGTCTCCCTAATCTTGCTGGTGATGTGGCCTCTTGGGCTCTGAATGGTCGTCTGGGGAGCCACTGGCCCTCCTCTTTGGGGGGCGCTGGGGTGAGGAGGTGGGAGTTCTCCTGGGTGACAAGTCCCTGCCCTGGGCAGCAGTGGAGGGAGCTTCCTCCTCTTGCTCCAGCTCCTCCAAGGGCTCCTCCTCCATGCTGGGGTTGGGGGCAGGAGTGATCCTCCGTGAGGGGGCAGGAGTCGGCTGAGGGGAGGGGATAGGAGTCCCCTCCGGTGAGGAGGCAGGACTTTCTTCTGGGGAGGAGGTGGAAGTCCCCCCAGGGGAGAGGGCAGGCCCAGGGCTGGCTGCAGGGCTGTCCTCCTGCTCCTCAGCAGCCTCGGAGTCCAGTTGTTCTGTGTACTGAAGCATCTGCCCCCTGCACCGCTCAGCAGCAGCCTCGATGAGCTGGCGCACAAAGGTCTCCGTCTGGTCGTGCAGGACATGCTGGAGGGAACGGACCAACGTCAACTCATCCAGCCCGTGGTCACACAGAGTGGAGATGACGATGCTCTGCATAACACGTGCCTCCCACCACTCAGATGCTGACAGCAGCCCCTGTTGCAGCCAGGGCAGCAGGGGCTCCAGTGCCTCCTCAGAATGCTGGAAGAAGGCTGCCCAGGCCTCAGGTGGGAAGCCAGACACCTCTGTGCCGGCTGCTGGTTCCGCTCTCCCCTGATCTTGCACGTTGTCATCGTCGTCCAGTGGATCTGATGGCGGTCTAAGATGTATCTCCAAGAAATCGTCCTCGGACCGCAGGGAGAAGCGGATGGTGTTGACAGGCTGGCGGCACAGGGCACACGATGACTTCTGTTTTGCCCACCGCACGATGCAGCCCAGGCAGAACTTGTGGCGACAGGGTGTCACATAAGCCACGTCATCTGGAGCATCCTGGCAGATGGGGCAGCTCCACTGTTCCTCTGTGGCCATTTTGGCTTCTTGCCGCCGGCTGAGGAGAACTGCACTGCAGAAGGGAGAGGGGCCACAGTCACTGGCTGTCCTGGCAAGACGAGCAGAGGAAGCATGTCCAGGCCCCTGGCTCCAGAAGGACACCCTCCCAGCTCTCCATGCCCCACGGCCCACCCCATGGCCACCCAATAGCCACGATTCCTCACACAGCTCACCTCCGCTACTGAAAGCACACCACACAGTGTCCAGCTGCCTCAGCCAGGCAGGGCCGGGGAAACACAGGGCACAGCTCCGGGACGGGCACCAATAGCTGCCGATGGCAGACACCGAAACACCGCTCAGCACCTAGAGAAGCCTGGCTCGAGCCTCCACACCTCGCAGGCACGCTCAGTGGGAGTCCAGGCACGAGCCAGACTGAGCCAACCTCTGCCGGCACCCCAAGAGAAGCACCTAGCAACGTGACATCACAGCCCACTTCCAGCTGACGTCACGGTGTGCCACCTGCTCCAGGCGTTCTTGCACAGGTAGTGCTCTGGCTGGCACTGGCACCTGTGCTGATTGAAAATGTCATCATTTCCACACTCCTGGAACTTGGAGCCTGGCAACACTTCATGTTTTCACACGTTTGATCAGAAGCACAAATAGTCCAGGGATGACCTAGCTGAGGCTGGACAGATGAGAAGAAGCCATCAGCAATCTCAGCAGGGAAAGGCTCCTCACACCCTTCTATTGCTGCAGCGTGGGATCCCACCCATGGGAGACAGTCCTCCATGAAATTTTTCCACAGGAGTCCTTTCCCATAGGGCTGCAGCTCTTCACCAGCTGCCCCGGTGTGGGTCACTTCTGTGGGGTGCAGTCATAAATCACAGAATGTTGTCAGTCTCTCAGGCCCAGGCTGCTCCAGCCTGGCTCTCCATGGAGTCACAGGCCTTCACCCCACCAGCAAACCTGCTCTGTCTTGGTTCTCTCTCTCTCTCTGTCTCTCTCTCCGTCTCCTCCTGTCTCTCTCCATGAAGTTGTAGATCTGTGGCCTGGTGCTTCATCCAAAGTCACAGCATCTCCTGTATGTGTCCACTTGCTCCAGCGTGGGGCCTCTCCTCAGGCTGCAGGTGGGGTCTCGGCCTTTTCCATGGGATGCGGGGGGATACCTGGTCCACTGTGGGTTTCCCCATGGGCTGCAGGGGCACCTCCTCAACCACCTTCTCTGGCCTTGTTGCCTGCATAGTTTCTTACATCTTCTCACTCCCTTCTCTGGGGGCAAAATGCAGCTGCTTGTGGGTTTTTTCCCTCCTAAATATGGTTCCCAGAGGCACTGTGACCACCGCTGGTGGGCTCATTAACAATGACTCTGGCCTTGAGCTGGCTGGTGTTTGCTCTGTTGGGCCTGCAGCGAGCTTCTGGCTGCTTCTTGCAGGAGCCACCCCTACTGCCCACCCCTCTTCACCAAAACCAAACCATGCAAAGCTACAACAATGTGGGGTTCTTTCAGATGACTCACATGTTCGTTCATGAGAAAAGACTCTCCTCCCATCCATTTACCCTCATGTAAACAGCTTTACTAGCAGCTACTTCTAAACTGTGATCTTTACTGTGTTTCAATAGGTTATATTCGTAATTGATAAACTATACTTATGCTTTTTACACACCAATTTCTGTGATGTCAAGACTTGTTGATGCACTTGATAATGAAAATGTGATACCAGTTATTTTTGATTAGGTTCTTATTATCAAAGACATTTGTATTTCTATTAAAAAAAGCATTGTCCTGAAAGTGGTGTCTTAGTTGAAGATATTTCTGTGAGACTAACTTGATTAGATTATATATTTATTTCTTTTATTTAATATTTATACTCTTCAGATTTGCTATTTCAAGCTTTGTAGGAATCTGTCCTTCTAACTTTTTGTTACAGAGGAACATATTTTTTCCCCATAAATTGAAGAATCTGGAAAGTCTGATCTTCTGTGAGACACGGAAATGACTAAATGACCTCCTTCAAAAATGGCTAAGAAAGTGTTTTTCAGTGTTAGCCTGTGTTTACAATCAAAAATGAGTTCTTTGCTCTTTCCTTTACTAGGCTATGAATTTATAGTTCACAGGCAAGTTCACTCCCTAGTTCCAGTAGCTAATGGAAATTGAATGTATTTAAATGTGTGTGATGTCTGGGGAATGCTTGAATTTAATAAATACAAACTGTAAACCAGTATATTTAAGCCACATGATACAACATTTGTTTCCAGCTTTGGAGTAGATGCACTACAGGAAAATTCACTTTCATTCCCATTCACTTCATTCCATACATGCTGCAGCAATGGTCACACAATTTCTAACAACTCTTCCTGATTCTTTTAGTAAGAACTAGCTGAGTATTTCCCCTGCATTCTGAATAATGCTTTTATTTTCCGTGTCTAACAGGAGGGAGAAAGGAGGATGCTATAATTCAGGCACCCAGTAATGAGAAATGGGAGAAATTAACAGACTAGCAACATGTTTCGTGTGTGGTTTTACTTGAGGCCATATTGCCATGGTCCCTGAAGACCAAAGCTTACAGGCTCTTTGTAATTCCACTTAATAGTGTAGAACCACAGAATCACACAATCCTAGGGGTTGGAAGGGATCTTGAGACCATGGAGTCCAACCCCACTACCAAAGCAGCTCCCCAGCTCATATTGCACAGATAGGCGTCCAGACGGGTCTTGAATATCTCCAGAGAAGGAAACTCCACCACCTCCCTGGGCAGCCTATTCCAGAGCTCCGAAAAACAGCAAAAATTAGAGGGTAAAAAACCCCAAAAACCACACACCAAAAACTTTCCAATTTTTTTTCCCGTTGAAATCATCAAGAAAATTAAAATAGAATTCAGAATATCTTCAGAAATGACTGAAATTGAAACATTTCTCTGAAATATTTTACTGACAAGAGAAATCCACTTGTAATTTATTACTGTAATCAGAACAATGGTGGGGAGAAGGCAAACAAGCTGGCACTGTTATCTGCTGTTTCCAACACTTCTGGCAGGCTCTGCCACAAGAGGCTGTTTAACAAGACATGTAGTTATAGGTGAGATGTACAGATTCAAAGCTAAGGGACATGTAACAAAGCAGGAACACAAATGACTTCTTTTTTAGCTTGGTTGAAGCTCAACAGCAGCTACTGCTGAAGCCTGTGTCAGACCTGGCTTTTCTTCCTGAACTCATTAACATACCCCCCACACTCTGTGCCCCTGAACAACAAAAAGGCAGCATACGGTAAGATGGCAAGGGTTTACATTCTTTAGGTTGTTCAAGACAAGACAAAGCCAAGACAGGCTTCATAATATGGTCACTGCTTAACTCCATCCCAGGTTTAGTTGAGTACTGGTAAATTCACTGCCACATCATGGGCACTGAAATGAGATCTTAAGTGATGAGCAGTAGAATGAAGTATATTCATAGAATCATGGAATGGTTTGAGGTGGAAGGGAACTCAAAGCCCATCTTGTTCCAACCCTTTCTACCAGACCAGGGGTTTTTTTAGGTACTTGACAGTACTGTGATTTTAAGCTATGTATCTAATAAGGCCAAGGTGTGGTAATTGTAAGGCCTGTGCCATGAGGAAGGTACTTAATTTTCCTCCCAGAATCACAGAATCACAAGGTTGGAAGAGGCCTTTGAAGATCATCGAGTCCAACCATTCCCACCCTATGCTAAACCATATCCCTATGTACCTCATCACCCCTTTTTTTGCACACATCCAGGGATGGTGACTCAACCCCCTCCTTTGGCAGCCTGTTCCAGGCCCTGACAACTCTTTCAGTAGAAATTTTTTTCTACTATCCAATCTAAACCTGCCCTGGCACAGCTTCATGCCATTTCCCCTTGTCCTATCTCCTGTCAGCTGGCTGAAGAGACCATTGCCCACCTCTCTACAAGCTCCCTTCAGGTAGTTGTAGGTGGTGATAAGGTCTCCCCTCAGCCTTCTCTTCTCCAGACTAAACAGCCCCTCAGACTAAAGCAGCTCTCACAGCTGCTCCTCATAGGATGTGACCTCCAGTCCCTTCACCAGCCTGGTTGCCCTTCTCTGCACTCGCTCGAGGACCTCAATGTCCTTCTGTCGTGGTTTCAACCCGGCTGAGGGCCAAGATCCACGCAGCCCATCTCGAGCCCATCTATATGTTGCATCTCTCCCTTGATGACCCAAGGAATCATGAGCCCATCGAGCTAGGAATAATTCATCTTTACGTTGCCAGTCTAGATCTACCTGAGCCACTTGAATCCTGGCAGTCTTATCTACCTGATGGTTGTTTTGATGTTCCTCCATGGCCCGACTCTTAGGCACATGGGCATCAACATGACGTACCTTTACAACAAGCATCTCTAACCGGGCAGCAATATCTTGCCATAAGTCAGCAGCCCATATGGGTTTGCCTCTCCGCTGCCAGTTGTTCTTTTTCCACTGCTGCAACCACCCCACAGGGCATTGGCTACCATCCATGAATCAGTATAAAGGTAGAGCATTGGCCACTTTTCTCTCTCAGCAATGTCCGGGGCTAACTGGATGGCTTTCGCCTCAGCAAACTGGCTTGATTCACCTTTTCCTTCACCGGCTTCTGCTACTCGTCTTGTAGGACTCCATACAGCAGCTTTCCATCTTCGATGCTTTCCCACAAGGCGACAGGAGCCATCAGTGAAAAGGGCATATTGCTTCTCATTCTCTGGCAGTTTGTTGTAAGGTGGGGCTTCTTCAGCCCGTGTTACCTCCTCATCCTCTGGTGACATCCCAAAATCTTTGCCTTCAGGCCAGTCTGTGATCACTTCCACAATTCTTGGACGATTAGGGTTTCCTATTCGAGCCCGTTGAGTAATCAGTGCAACCCACTTGCTCCACGTAGCATCAGTGGCATGATGTGTAGAAGGGACCTTCCCTTTGAACATCCAGCCCAGCACCAGTAGTCTGGGTGCTAGGAGGAGCTGGGCTTCAGTTCCAATCACTTCTGAAGCGGCTCGAACCCCTTCATAGGCGGCCAGTATTTCCTTTTCTGTTGGAGTGTAATTGGCCTCAGATCCTCTGTAGGCCCGACTCCAAAACCCCAGCGGTCGACCTCGAGTCTCCCCTTGTGCTTTCTGCCAGAGACTCCAGGTAGGGCCATTTTCTCCGGCCGCAGTGTAAAGCACATTTTTAACGTCTGTCCCTGTCCGGACAGGCGCAAGGGCCACTGCATGGACTATCTCGCGTTTGATCTGCTCAAAGGCTTGTTGCTGCTCAGGGCCCCATTGGAAATCATTCTTCTTCCGAGTTACGTGGTAAAGTGGGCTCACAATGAGACTGTAGTTTGGGACATGCATCCGCCAAAAACCTATAACACCCAAGAAAGCTTGTGTTTCCTTTTTGTTGCTTGGTGGAGACATAGCTGCTATTTTATTGATAATGTCCATTGGGATCTGACGACGCCCATCCTGCCATTTTATTCTTAAAAACTGGATTTCTTGCGTAGGCCCCTTGACTTTGCTTTGCTTTATAGCAAAACCAGCTTCTAAAAGGATTTGAATAATCCTTTTTCCTTTCTCAAATACTTCCTCTGCTGTATTGCCCCATACAATGATGTCATCAATATACTGCAGGTGCTCTGGGGCTTCATCCTTTTCCAGTGTAGTCTGAATCAGTCCATGGCAGATGGTAGGGCTGTGTTTCCACCCCTGGGGCAGACGATTCCACGTGTATTGGATGCCCCTCCAGGTGAAAGCAAACTGTGGCCTGCACTCTGGCGCCAGTGGTATTGAGAAGAAAGCACTTGCAATGTCAATTGTGGCATACCACTTAGCTGCCTTCGACTCCAGTTCATACTGCAGTTCCAGCATGTCCAGCACAGCAGCACTCATACCTGGAGTGACTTCATTTAGGCCACGATAGTCCACTGTCAGCCTCCACTCTCCATCAGACTTCCGCACTGGCCATATGGGACTGTTAAAGGGTGAGCGAGTTCGGCTGATCACTCCTTGACTCTCCAGTTGACGAATCAGCTTATGGATGGGGATCAGGGAATCTCGGTTAGTATGGTATTGTCTTCTGTGCACTGTCGTTGTAGCAATTGGCACTTGCTGTTCTTCGACCTTCAACAACCCCACAACAGAAGGATCCTCTGAGAGTCCAGGCAAGGCACGCAATTGTTCAATTTCTTCTGTCTCCAAAGCAGCTATTCCAAAAGCCCATCGGTACCCTTTTGGGTCTTTAAAATACCCTCTACGGAGGTAATCCATACCTAAAATGCACGGAGCTTCTGGGCCAGTCACAATTGGGTGTTTCTCCCAGTCCTTCCCAGTTAAGCTCATTTCAGCCTCTAACACAGTCAATTGTTGGGATCCCCCTGTCACTCCAAAAATGCTAACAGGTTCAGTCCCAACATGATTCGATGGCATTATCGTACACTGGGCACCAGTATCCACCAGAGCCTTGTACTCTTGTGGGTCTGACATGCCAGGCCATCGGATCCACACAGTCCAATAAACACGGTTATCCCTCTCCTCCACCTGGCTGGAGGCAGGGCACCTCTATTGTTGCTGATTGTGTTGGCTGTTCACTGGTGCAACGTTCTTCCTGGCAGAATCGCGTTGTGCGATTCTTTTACCTCACAGCTCATTTACTCGTGCTTGAAGGGCTGAGGTGGGCTGCATACCCCACTTACTCATGTCCTCACCATGGTCACGCAGGTAAAACCACAGCGTCTCTCGCGGTGTGTACCTACTGTATCCTCCCTTCTGGGATGATGGACGCTTTCTCCCAATAGCTGCAACATGGCTGCATACGGGTTGGGAGATGGACACATTTTCGTCAAGTCGCTTGACCAGTTTCTCTACTGCTGCGATGACAGAGAGAGAAACATTGTCCTGATATCTCCGGAGGTGGCTGGACACCTCAGATACGGTTGGTGGATATACATCACTCCAGTCCATTGTTGCCAATGAATTGGTGTGCCCTGCTGGTGCACTTCGTACCACCTTACGCCACATATCTGGGGTGCATAGGACGTCATCAGGATCAGAGGGAAGCTGTGAGTTGTCCAGATCATAATAAATTACCTCCCGTACAGCTAATTCTCTCAGGTGCTGGATAACTGCCTCTAGGTTGTTACACTTGGGTGTTTGACATGTGATGTATTCCTTTATGGGATACCTTTCCCTCACACTTGACAGTAGTCATCTCCAGAGGCTGAGGATTTCAGGCTTTTCCCCAATTGCCTTATCAATGCCTGCTTCTCTAGCTAGGGATGCCAACTGCTTGGCCTCCCTGCCATCTAATTCCAGACTACTGGCCCCGTGATCCCAGCATCGGAGCAGCCAAGTGATGATGTGCTCACCTGGGCGGCGGCTGAAATCTTTTCGAATTTCACGCAGCTCACTCAGGGACAGGGATTGTGTAACAACAACCTCATCCTGAGATGGTTGAGATGGAACAACCTTATCCCGGGATGGTTGAGATGGCTTTGCCTTATCCTGAGATGGTTTGGATGGCTTTGCCTTATCCTGAGATGGTTTGGATGGCCCTGCTTCATCCTGACATTCATCAGATGACCCCGCTTTATCCTGACCTTCATCAGATGACCCTGCTTTATCCTGACCTTCATCAGGTGGCCCTGATTCAATTTCATCCTCATCCTCATCCTTCACTACAGGAACAACTCTCTTTGTGTATTTCCTCTTTCGTATGGGAGCAACAGACACTGATGTGGGTTGATTTTTTGTTTTACCGGCAGTATCTGCTGTAGGGGCAGCAGTAGCTGCAGCATCAGTTGGGCAGGTTGCAGTAGCCACAGTGCTAGTCACAGAAGTTACAGTGGCCTCAGTGCTAGTCACAGAAGTTACAGTAGCTGCAGTTTCTGCTGGTCTGTTTTCCTTCCTTTCCCTCTGACAGTGCTGACTGCCATCAAGCAGTGTTTGGTAAATAGTGGCCAGGGGCCAGCACAGTGCAGTAAGCTGTGCATCTCTGGGAAACTTGCGGCAATTTCTTTTCAGATATGCAGCCACTTTATCAGGGTCCTGTAACTGTTCAGGAGTGAAACTCCAAACCATCGGACGTGAGAAAGTGCCTAGGTAGTTGCCCATACTCTGCCACGTACCCTGCCACTTGTGATTATCTGGCCTCGCAGAACACTCTTGAGTGGTATTCATAAACCTTTGCTTAATATTGAACAAAAGCAGAACCATATTCACCAAACATAACAACAGCAAAATGCTACTTTGAATATCCCAGGGATATTGGAAATTTTCAAAAACTGTTACCAGAGCTGTTCTATTTAGCCCAAAGGAAGAGAAAGCAGCATAGATATTTCTTTCTGTACTCCCACCATACCAGCTGCCATTATTAACTCCTCCCTGTCCAAAGAATGGACAGGGCAGCAAAATCTCATACAGATACCAGAACACGTTCATGATCATCGATATCACTGTATCATAAACTGTTTTCATAAAATACACCAAAATGAGGTACGGGAAAAGAGGAGCCGCAGTCCCAGGATGTTAAAGGATCCTGCTAGGATTGCATACAACAGACGGTGCTTTTGCTGCCACAGCTGTGAGCACAGCCTTGTAAGTAAATACCAGAGCATCGTGACCAGAGACTGCTTAAATCAAAGTGCTTCTCACAACTTTGACTTAATTACAATCAAGTCAGGGTCAGATCTACCGTTATCCCAACCTTTCGGGCCCCACGTTGGGTGCCAAAAAGACTGTCATGGTTTCACCCCAGCTGAGGGCCAAGATCCACACAGCTGCCTGCTCCTTAAAGGAAAAGAGCAGGTTAAAGGGAAGGGGAGGGGGGGGAGAAGTAAGGGAAGGGAAAAGGAAGAGAAAGGGGCAAATAACCCCAAGATCAAGAAATTAAGAGGCCCGTGGGTTGGGATAAGGATAGTTTACTAAGATAACAGAAAGATACAATGTAACAATGCTAACAGGACTTCAAAGCAAAATATATGAAGCTGTTGATACACAATGCAGTTTCTCACCAAACCACACAACTCAGGCCGTGCCACCCAGAGCCGTCCCAGAACCCGACCGTCCCCCAAGAACCGCGCGTCCCGGAGCCGCCCTCGGCCTTCCTCCCGTCAGCTCCCCGATATCCTGGGCAGGACGTAACTGGCGTGGAATACTCTCTTTGGTCAGTTGGGCCACCTGTCCTGGCTTTGCCCCTCCTTTCTCATGAAGAGCTGAGAAAGTCCTTGACTTTCTGACAGCAACTAGAAACATCAGGGTGTTATCAGCACTACTCCCATTTTACTCTCAAACACAGCATTCATCCGCTGTTACAAATGAAATTAACTCCATCCTGACCAAAACCAGGACAGAGGGACATGGGCCTGGAATTGAAGGAAGTCAAAGCTCCATACAGGCTTCAGTTATGTGCATGTTAATTTTGTAGCCTCTGAAAAGGTTTGTTATCTTTACTAATGGGCGATTCCACTCCTGGTCAAAATGATTAGATTTATCCAGACCCCACATTGTTTTGCCTGTTTTTCCTTGATGTGGTAATTTGTGCCCCATTATCAATCAACATGGTCCAAGCCTGTTCCTTGGGCCTGACTTCCTTAAGTTCCAGCCCATGTCCTCAGTCACCATTTAACCCCTTATCTCATTGTCCAGGATCATCTGTATCTTTTAGCAGAGCTATGTACTCAAATTGAACCCTTATTTCAGAACAGTATTCCCCTTTATTTTATGTGCTATCCTAAATTCCCTACGAAGGATTTCTGATGAGGCAGCCTGAGACCTCTAAGTCAGTCAAAAATACAGTAACATTTTTCCGTTTGCAAAAGCAACATTTCTTACCACTTTCCACAAGTGACACGTCTGAACATCTGCATTTTTTTTCCTGCAGTGCTGAAATAGCTGATCCCATCTTTGTGGCTGGCAGAAAAAGCGCGAGGTAACGCTCACAAGAGGCTTGCAAAGCAGCAAATAAACACACACCCCTACATAAATCTACCTAGTCTACAAACCAGCAGATCTGTGCCCGTCTAAAAGGCATTCACAACTGACTCCTCCTTAGCTTCCAAAAATAATCACAAGGGATCAACTCATTGCACATGAACTTCCTGACTGTCATCACCAAACCAAACACCTTGAAGTAACCTAAGCCTGGCTCTTGTGAAGCACTGACTACAAGAGACTCCCTGCTAAACAGCTGAACCAAATGTCAGTAAACAATGCCTCGCTGGTAAATTTGGCTAACACTTTCCACCACTTGGTAGTGTTTATATTCTTACTCGTTTAAAGGCCATTCTCTTCTGACAGGACAGTCTCTTTACATAGCCTGCTGCCCTTACTTTACTCCTCGTAAGACCAAATACGTTGCAAGACATGAGGATTATTATCTTGCAAAAATGGATCCCACCAGCAGAGTACATTCCTGATATGGCCACTGCATCAAACTGGTCTTGCCAACTGTTATCGACAAACAAGACACTCACGCTGGGAGTGTGCTTAGCAGCAGTTTATTCAGAGAGAAAGAAACAGCGCTAGGCGGGAGGAGACCTAAGTCTCACCACTCCGCGCCGTAGAGGGGTAGGATACAAGTATTTATACTCTTCAATAAACAAAGCAATCTATTTTCCAGTTATTCATTCATTTCTGTGATTAGCCAAGCAAAGTTCATATTCATTTTTGTGATTAGCCAAGCAAAGTTCATATTCATTTTTCTTCGTCTTCTTGTACAATCATTAAACAGACTTTTTCATTCTTCCTTATCGATGACCCTGGTGTAAGATGTATTTCGCACATGGTTTCCTTTCACACTAGTGTGGTCACAAACTATTTTATTGGATGTTTTCCAAATCCGCCTCGTCTTCTTTCTCTTCCTCTGATCGCTCGTTCCATTTCATAAGCAAAGCATAATACAAAATAAGCTTAATATTAACTTCGAAATATTTTACCTTTGTTTTAACTCGTACAAGCATAAAAAGAATCATTCCCTCCTCCTGCAAGCAGAAAAGCTTCTAAAGCATTCCGTTTATGATCATTCATCCAAACCTCGTACTATTTCAACTATTATCGGAAGAATCAGCAAACGTTCACTTGTCCCTTAGTTGGCCCCTCTCCCATATTTGGTCATCTTTAACAGCAAGCTCATACATTGGCTACTTAATTTCTATGGTTTCCACTTCTAAGTTACCTATAACTCAATTCCATGTCTCGTTAGCAACTAACAATATACGTTACACAATCATTCTTACAAAATCAGAACGTTAACAACTTGTTTCAAGGTACATGTGGTTTACTGAACAAAGGCTCATCTATCACACCAACAAGTTCCATTCTTGGCTTGTGTACTTGTGCACAAAATGAACATCAACACTGGAAAAAATTTTGGAAACTGCACGCCAGGATTGATGGAAACTTCAAGCCAACAAGTCAGTCAGATTTCTAGTCCTGAGAAGTTTGCATCCCTGGGGTTGATATCCATCCTCAAACTTGAAAGTTAACCATGGGTCTGGATCACAATGGCTCCATTAAGAATGACTGTAGATAGTCGCTATGTGGTTGCTAAGAAGGGAATTAGTACAAGGAACACCTATAAACTAATTGTCCTGGAACACTGAGAACATCTAAAACACACACAGTTAGCCAGTGAAAACCAAAGTCCAAGCATCTGTGGGGGGTTGACCCTCACTGGAGGCCAGATGCCCACCAACACTACTCTAGCACTCCCTCTCCAGAGACAGACAGGGGAGAAAACACACAATGAAAGGCTCGCAGGTCAAGATAAGGACAGGGTGACATCATTCAGCAATTACTGTTACAGCTAAAAAAGACTCAACAGAGAATAAAATGCATTAAAGGAAGTTATTACCCATTCAAAACAGAGTAGGATAATGAGAAATAAAACGAATCCTTAAAACATGTGTTCCCACCCCGCCCTCCTTCCCAGGCTCAACTTCACTCATTTCTCTCCCTCCTCCCCCACAATGGCAGTGGGGGGTGGGGAATGGGGGTTGGAGTCAGTTCATCACACAATGTCCTTGCCACTCCCTCCTCCTCAGGGGAAGGACGACTCACACTCTGCCCCTGCTGCAGCGTGGGGTCCCTGCCATGGGAGAAAGTCCTCCGTGAACTTCTCCAACCTGAGTCCTTCCCACAGGGCCTTCAGTTCTTCACAAACTGCCCAAGCGTGGTCCCCTTCCGTGGGCTGCAGACCTTCAAGACCAGGCTGCTCCAGCACAAGTCCCCCGTGGGCTCACAATTCCCCCCAGCAAACCTACCCCAGCATGGGCTCGTCCCTCCACAGGCTGCAGGGCCTGCCAGGAGCTTGCTCCAGCATTGGCCTTCCAGTGGGTCACAGCTTGTTGCAGCTGTTTCCAGCTACTCTGACATGGGGTCCTCCACAGGCTGCCAACAGAATCTCTACTCCCCATGATCTTCCATGGGCTGCAGGGGGACAGCCTGCTTCACCATGGTCTTCTCTACAGGCTACAGGGGAATCTCTGCTCAGGAACGTGGAGCACCTCCTCCTCCTGAACTGAACTCAGTGTCAGAAAAGTTTCTTACAACTTCTTGCTTCTTTATCCTTTCTCCTTCTTAAAAATGTTATCCCAGAGGCACTACCACCCTTGCTGCTGGGATCAGCCTTGGCCAGCAGCAGGTCCATATTGGAGATGGATGGAATGGACTCTGGCAGACATAGAGGAAGATTCTAGAAGATTCTTTCAGATGCCACCCTGCAGTCCCACTGTCCACTACCAAACCCTTGCCATGCAAACCCAAAACAGCATCCCTAACTGATCTGTCCTCATTATAATAATACCAAAAAAAGACACCCAAAGGTCAAGAAGACCCTTGCCCAACTGAAGACCCAGACATAACCATGAATCAGTAATTACAGATAAACAGTGGCTTTACATTGCTAGCAGGAACAAATAGATGGTGATGCTAAGCCAAATTATTTTATAGATTTGAAAATTAAATATATTCATTAACACTCCCTGCTCTTTTCAACTTCAAGGGAAACCCCATTAATAAATCCTTTAAGGGATTTTTTGCTCAGCAAAATAGGCACCTGGCCAGGAATGCTGATGTGCTGTGGAGGTGCTCAGAGAAAGCAAGTGTGACTTCTTTTCCTTCTGACCAGCATGTGATGCAGGTCCTCCTCCCCTGCGTGCTGATTAGGTGGTTGAACCTCAGAAGGAGGAGCCTAGATGGTGGCTTGTTGTGCTTTAGCACAGGCCAGCAAAGTCGGTCTATCACTCCCCTTTTCAGCTGGACAGGGGAGAAAATATATTTTGAGAGGCCTAGGGGTTAAGGAGAGGCAGAGATCATTCTGGAATCAGTGTCACGGGCAAAACAGGCTCAACACAGAATAAAGGAAAGAAACCTCTGGAGCTGGGCTTGTTCAGCCTGGAGAAGAGAAGGCTGTGGGGGGACCTCATTACAGCCTTCCAGTACCTGAAGGGAGCTTATAAGCAGGAGGGGATTCAACTTTTTAAAAGGATAGCCAATGGCAGGCCAAGGGGGAATGGATTAAAACTAAAGGAAGGAAGGTTTCGATTAGATATTAGGGGGAAGTTTTTTACAGAGAGAGTGCTGAGGTGCTGGAACAGGCTGGCCAGAGAAGTAGTGGATGCAGGTCCCTGGAAGTGTTCAAGGCCGGGTTGGATGGGCCACTGGGCAACCTTGTGTAGATCCAGGCCTGAGGTTGGTGGCCCAGCCTTTGGCAGGGGGGTTGGAGCTCTGTGATCCTTGCGGTCCCTTCCAACCCACGCCATTCTATGATTTTTCGATATATGACACTGGACTGCACACCCAGTGACACCAGAGTCAGGTCAAGAGAAGTGCAGCCAGACCTTTTATGGGTGCAGTCATTAATCACAGAATGTCTGGTGCTGCTTTCCCAGTCATGCCTGACACACAGCCTGTTGCTAACAGGACAACAGAGCTTTTTGGAATGTGGAGTCTCCACCGGACACACCAGGACAGCCGTGCTGTGGGTGACACACACGCCAGCAAGGCCATGGCGTAAGCCCCACGCCCAGCTCCCAGCATTCCCCATGCCACGTGCCATGGCAGAGGCACTGCTGTCCCGATGATCCTAGGGCCTGTCCCCACTGACCGGCCCCTTCCACTGGACTCTCTGGGGCCGCTTGCAGCCTCCGTGGCATGGCTGGCAGTCCCTGGCCTTTGGCTCCCCCACGGCGCTCCAACAGCCTCCTCTTCTTCCCCTGGCTAAAGGGCACAGAAGAAAAGCCCTCAGCTCTGTGCCCAGGGCTAAGGACCCCTCAGCACCCCAAAGCCGGCCTCAGGACAGTAGTGTTCAGAGGCGCTGCCGAGGCCAGACCGCTGCTCTGTGCGGCGGCACCTGGGTCCTCGTGCCCCAGTCAAGCTGCAGCATGAAAAGTGCAGACGAGCCAGGGGGGAGAATTGCAGCAGGGCCCAATATGGGACACGCTTACCCTTCCCGTGCTCTCTCTGGGAGGCACGGCTCTGCCTGCCCCTCCGGTGCTCTCGGCCTCAATGAGCTTTGGCAGCTCTTCTCCTGCTGCTCCTTCAGCTTCTCAGCATAGGCCTTTCTCAGGAGGTGGGGAGGGCGAAAGGGATCTTCAGACACGTAGGGGCAGGAGGTCTGCAAAGGCAGAAGACACTTTCCTTAAGCACTGCCACCAAGAGCTGGGGCTGTTCCCCGGGCTTCAGCCAGGCGTATGACTTGCACAGTCTTGGCTTATGTTTAAGGTGGTGCTGCTGTCCCCTCACAGAGGTGTATGGGCATGAGACAGACCGCCCGTGCCGCAGCTTCTCGCACGGGGCAATATGCAGGGCAGCAGGCACACAGAAGACCCCCTGCCTGGCCACATGCCCACGGCTCTGCAGCTGTGCCCGCGGCAGCAGGCCCCCCCTGCTCACCTCGCAGGGAATGGGGAGGGGGAAATGCCCTTTTCCTGGGGGCTGTGAAGCACGCGCCATACCTGGCCTCGCGCCACGTTCTGCCCCATTCTGTCGGTATTGTATCTGCGCCACACGTCGGCTTCAATCTCTGGGCGCTTGGATGCCATCAGCAGCCGGAGTTCTTTTTCTTCCCTCTCGGTGCGGCGCGAGCTCGTAACCTGGAGGCCGTGCACACAACACACATGCGGCCTTTACTCTCCTCGGGCTTGGGCAGGACAGGAGGGCTGGGGCACTGGGCACCTCTTGCTTCTGTCCCAACCCCCAGTGCTCAAAACATGACACAAGGCTGGCAGATCCCTAGGGCATACCATTCGCGACGGCTGCGGAACACATGCAGGGAGATGCAACCACGGCTCAGCTGGAGGCCTGGGCTGCTTCAGCTCCTCCTTGGACTTCTTGATCACAGGCAGGAATCTAGAGAGGCACAACATGCTGAGCTTTGGGGAGCTTAGGCAGACCCAGGTGCTCCGGCCCCACCGGGCTGTTGGGCAGGAGGGCCACATGTCCAGCCGGCCGACATCTGTGTGGCCTTTCGGCCTCAGCACATGGGGCACCCTGGCCATGGGACTTGGCTCTCTGGCACGTCAGCCAGGGCACCGTGCGCCTCCATGCCCCGGCGTCAGCGCTTCTCCAAAGGGCTCACCTGGCTTGGTCAACTTCTTGGCTAGCTGCCCTGGCTCTACTCTGCTGCAAGGCTACAGAAACCCTCTGCTGAGCCAGGAACACTGGTTCCAGCACGCTCACTGCCGTTGGGAGGCAAAAGAAAAGCACAACAGCTTCTTTGGGACCCTGTGGTCCAGGCAGGAGCACCTACAGCCCCCCTGCCAGCACTCGCTGGGGCATTACCTCTGCGGGCTCCCTGGCCCCAAGGCGCTGGCACTCTCATGGGCTTCACAGAAGTGGTAGTGGCCACTGATTTGTACGTGGTCACAGCTGGGAGGCTGGAAACAAGAGGGCACCAGCTGAGCAGAAGGGAACCACCCTCGTTTGGAGCTGACTCCAACAGGCTTCTAGCAGGCATCTTTGGGAGCCACTGCTGCCAAGTTCCTGGGGGGATGCAGCTCCCTGTGGGACCTGAGGGGCCCCATAGTCTCCAACACCTCCTGCTTCCCTTGCCTTCTGTCGTGGTTTTACCCCAGCTGAGAGCCGAGATCCATGCAGCTGCCTTCTCGGGAAAAGGAAGGGGCAAGTAACCCCAAAACCAAGAAATTAAGAGGCCCGTGGGTTGGGATAAGGATAGTTTACTAAGATAACAGAAAGATAAAATATAACAATGCTAACTGGACTTGAAAGCAAAAATATATGAAGCTGTTGATACACAATGCAGTTTCTCACCAAACCCACACAACTCAGGCAGTGCCACCCAGAGCCATCTCGGAACCCAACCGCCCCCCAAAAACCGCGCGTCCCGGATCCGCCCTCGGCCTTCCTTCTGACAGCCCCCAGATATCCTGGGCAGGACGTAATTGCTGTGGAATACTCTCTTTGGCCAGTTGGGTCAAGTGTCCTGGATTCGCCCCTCCTTTCTCATGAAGAGCTGAGAAAGTCCTTGACTGTCTGACAGCAACTAAAAACATCAGGGTGTTATCAGCACTACTCCCATTTTAACTCTCAAACACAGCATTCATCTGCTGTTACAAATAAAGTTAACTGCATCCTGACCAAAACCAGGACACCTTCCTGCCAGGAAGCTGATGGTCCCAACACAATTCCGCCTTGCGACCCCCACTGACCCTCCCGCCTCTCCCTTCCCTCAGGGGACATCCAGGCCCGACTGGATGCTTTGCCTGCACGCTCCAAGGCGCAGAGCTGTGAGCGGCAGCCCAGTGGGGAAGCTCTCCAAGCACCTGTGTCTCTCCCACCGCCGTTCAGCAGGCGCTGAGACTAGGCGCCATCAGCACCCAGCCCTCGTGCAGGGCAACTGGGCCAGACAGCGTCCCCTTTCAGCTTCGGCCACATCTCCAGAGCGGACGTGACGCACAGCAGAAGGCAAAGAGCAGCCCTGCCTCCTGCTGCGAGAGGGCAGCTGGAGCGGAGGGTGAGCTGGGGAGATGAGGCTGGCTCCCCAGGGAGGGGCAGGCTGCTGCGCTGCTGGACATACGCCCATGCTCAGTGCTCCCCAGCTGGCACTGGCCTTTGTTTGGCCCTCTCACGCAGCTGTGGCCACCGAGCCAAAAAGACACATGCAAGGGCTGTGCAGGGCAAGCACCTCTCTTCTTACCAGGAATTTTGCACTTTGCGCACTTGAGCTTGTAAAATTTCTTGAGAAACCTGCATGGCTGGAACACAGGTCTCTGCACCAGAAAAACCTTGTCCTCTCCCACTGCGGCATGTGCTTGCACGAGTGCAAATGTCCCAATTCCACAGCAAAACTCTTGAAGCTGGGAAAGAACACGCATTAATGTGGCAGGGCCTTTGTGCCATCAGAACTGGCCTGGAGACTTCCACCTCGGGTGCATTGTGAAGCAGCCTGAAGGTTTGGTTCACAGCACACAGCCCATCCTGTCCCCTAGGGCCACTGGCTATCTTCAAGGAGGACTGCAAAAGCACATGATGAATGGACTGCTGCAATGGCACCATGTGCCTTGACAATGTTTCCTCCCACAGACACTCAACTTTGTGGAAGACCCCTTGATATTACTACTGGTGCCCCAAACTGTTTAACCCTCTGGGGCCCCACTATCTTGCAGTACCAGGTGTACCTGGCATCTAACTGCAACAGTGGTGATGTTTGGAGACACTGAAAATAACGCAAGTCTCTGTACCTTTCTTTGACTCGGTGGTATTTTCTTGGTGTAACAATATAGAATCACAGAATCCTAGGGGTTGGAAGGGACCTCAAGAGATCATCGGGTCCAAGCCCCCTGCCAAAGCAGCTCCCCAGCTCATACTGCACAGATAGGCGACCAGACGGTGCCGCGACGGAGAGAGACGGGACACAGCTTGATGCAAGCAAGAGTCGATTTCTTGTAAAGAATCATTCCTTTTTAGATGCTCTGCAGACGGCTGCTTTCTTTCAAACATCGGGTGTTCGTGGGCTACATCTGATTGGTCAACGTTTTGCTGTCACAGCAGCATCTCTACCTTATCATGCTAATAGAACTTCTAAAACCTGGTCAGACAGCAGCTATACCTTAGCAATAGAGGCCACTTTTTCCTGCAGCTTGTCCCAGCAGGGGGCTGGCAACGATGCTGCCACCTTGTTTAGTTTCCCCAAGGTTCATGGCCTAAAGACTCCGTCCCGTTGTCTGTTAACCTGGCAGAGCTTGAGGCTTTGTTTCTCAAGCTGCATGCCACAAGACGGGTCTTGAATATCTCCAGAGAAGGAGACTCCACCACCTCCCTGGGCAGCCTGTCCCAGGGCTCTGTCACCCTCACTGGGAAAAAGTTCTTCCACATGTTGGTGCGGAACTTCCTGTACTCCAACTTGCAGCCATTGCCCTTTGTCCTGTCTCCACAGACCACTGAAAAGAGTCTGGACATTTCCCCTGCATTACATACTTAAGATATTTATAAACATTAAGAAGGTCCCCCCTTAGTCTTCTTTTCTCCAGGCTGAACAGTCCCAGCTCACTCAGCCTTTCCTCATAGGGGAGATGCTCCAGGCCCTTAATCGTCTTTGTGTCCCTCCTGTGGACACTCTCCAGGAGATCCCTGTCTGTTTTATACCAGGGAGGCCAGAACTGGACACAACACTCCAGGTGGGGCCTGACCAGGGCAGAGTAGAGGGGGAGAATCACTTCCTTTCACCTGCTGGCCACACTCTTCCTGATGCATCCCAGGATCCCATTGCCTCTCAGCCACCAGGGGACACTGCTGGCTCATGGCCCACCTGTCATCCACCAGTCAGTTAGCTAAGTGAAGCAAAAAGAAACAGTGAAGCAGACATTAAACATGCTGCACTAAAGAGAGGTCAACAATTACGATGAAGTCCTACAAGAAATGGTTTTCCCCTGGACTTGCAGAGGGCAGATTTTGATGAGCTTTAGTTTTCCCTATACCTCCATCCCAAGTGTCTGTGCCTGTACGCAGGGATCACAACTCATGCAATTAGAAACAAGAGCTTGATGGGGATCTAAAGAAACAATTCATTGAAACTAGAGCAAGGCCAGGACAAAAAAGGAGAAGCATTTTACAGACAGTGGTGTGGCTAGGTTATCTTCATCTGGCTCGAGCAACAAACCATTGACAGATGGTAGGGCTGTTGCATGTGGCAGGACAGTCCATGGCATCTTTGATGTGGTTCCGCTGCATTTTCTGATGGAACAGGAAACACAAACCATGGTGCTTCCAAGGGGTTTAAAGGTTTGGTAACAAAACAACGATGTCATCTGCCACTCGAGAGATATTCTATTCCAGAGGTCCTCTCCAGGCACCTCACCCAGCCGCAACTTTGTGCTTAGATTTGTCCTCTTGCTTTTCACATTACTCAGCAGAGCAGGCATGGAATGAGCAGAATTATGTTGCTTTGATGCCCATGTTGCTCTCTGTGCGCTTCGCTTCAAACCACATGAACTCCTTAAAGCACAGGAAGCCTGTGTGTAGCCCCTAAGGTAACACAGGTGTTATCTCAGTTTTCAAACTCATTTAATACAGGTATTAACGACTCACCTTAAAGAAAGGCCTGTGTGAAGTTCATTCTGGACTGTTGTTCTCAGTGGTTTTAAGGCCTTTTAAGTTTTCTTTCCTTTATTCTGTGTTGAGTCCGTTTTGCCTGTGACGCTGATTGCGGAATGATCTCTCCCTGTCCGTATCATCTCAACTGCTAAGCCTCTCAATACACATTTTCTCCCTTGTCCACCTGAAAAGGGGAGTGATAGAGCAACTTTGGCAGGTGTCTGGCCTCCAGCCAGGGCCAACCACCCACAGACATGAACATGCACAACAAAGATGAAATAACATAAAAAAAGATAAAAGAGGTGTTTAAGTACAATGCTTAGACCTCATGTGAGCAGGGCTGGGTCAGGGAGGTGGAATCCATGGCAGGTCACTCTGAAAAGCAAAGGGGCTATAAGGAAAGCTGGCAGGACTGAGCAATGTCATTTAGTAATACAATACAATAGTTGTAGCAGTAATAGAAAACTTAATCATTACTCAGGTTTTCTTTCTGCTAATTACTCATTTCGAATGGCATGAGTAATTTCTGCTACTGATGAAAACATGTTCCAGCTTGAACAACACAGTTCTGCCTACAGAGCAAGCTGGAAGATCGTGGTCAGGAGCAGGCATGCTGACTGTCCCAGTCATATCCTCAGGTTCTGCTACATTAAGTTAAAAACAGAACTTTTGTGATATTGCAGCTCTGCTTGTTTTATTCCAGAAAATACTATATAATTGCAGTGTAACTTTCCAGGAAAAGCCCTGTTAATTTAAAGGTTTGATCTGATTTAAAAAATTCGTCGGCCCACTTCTGTCCCACACAATTTTGACATGGATTTGGTGCCTTTAGCTCTGTAGCTATCTTAAAAACATGGATGTGAGCTTTAGACTTGTTCCATGCAAATAAAAGTGAAGATCAAAGTCACTCTCTCACTGACTATTCAAAAATATTGCAACTCTGTGGACCATGTACTACATAAATGAAAATAATTACTTCACAGAGTGTTACTTGAATTTTTCAAGGCTGTCTAACAACAGGCGTTGTTTATAGCTAAAACATCCAGCCTCTGACTAATTCTTCTTCACATGTTCTCAATCACTCTCAATTAGGAACATCAATTCAAACACAAAGTTAATTAATAATTGGTTTGTATCAAAAATGCAGGAATGCATGTATTTATGGCCACACACACAAACGCAAACACACCCCACTCCACCCCCCAACCCTGTGTATAAGACTTTTCTGAGGTACTTAGAAAGAAACTACTCCTGCCCACAATGTTTCAGCTCATCACCTCAAACCTATTTGAGACACTGGGCACCAGAGTTTACTACTGCTTGGTACTCTCGTGGATCTGATGTGCCAGGCCATGGGATCCACACAGTCCAATAGATCCAGTTATCCTTTTCCTCCACCTGGCTGGAAGCAGGGCCCCCCTAATCTTGCTCATTGTATTTGCTGTTGACTTCTTGCAAGGGGGACTTAGAGGTCCCTTCAAGAGGGTCACAGGTACAATGACAATTACACAGTCTGGTGGGCTGTCTACGGGAAACTGCTGCAGCATTTTTCTTGAAGGAATCTTTTTTAACTGTGTTTCCTCACAGTTATTCACTCTGGCTTGGAGGCCTGAGGTGGGTTTCCCGTCCCACCTCCTCATGTCTTCACCATGGTCGCGCAGGTAGAACCAAAGGATGACTGGTGGGGTGTAGTTTTTATTAGCTCTTTCTGAAGCAGAGGAACACCTGCTTCTGATGGCTGAAATCCTAGTCTGTACAGGTGGGCAGTAGGACACATCCTCTTTGAGGTGCGGGACCTCTTGGGATAACGTCACCACTGTTGAGACAAGGGAGGAAGAGAGGCTTTCTTCAAACAGACAGAGTCGGCCAGCCACCTCACCCACTGTTGTTACACTCACACCCAGGGCTAACACACTCCAACTGTCCTAGAAGCAAACAGCCCCAACCCTTCCCCAGCCAGCTACTTTCATGGGGAAGTGGTGTCAGGTGGTGTGGAAAACAGCTCTGGCTCACTCAGCCTACCTGCACTGACTCAGCTCACCTGTGTTGGCTGATTAGGGAGGATAAATTTGACTCATCCAGCAGCAGGATGCTCCTTGTCTCCACAGGTTCTGCCTGGCCTACATCCTGTGGAGGGCAAAACAGAAAACATTGTGTGCCCTGTGCCAGCAACCTGCTAACAGCATCTGCTTCTCCCTGCAGTCCGAGGCCAACTGTTTGGAGATGGATCTTCCATCAACATCAGATCCACAGGAGGAAGGTTATGCCCTGGAAGAGCAGGGGGCTGAGGAAATACCAGAAGGTAGAGTCATGACTGGCTTCCCACCTGAAGCCTGGGCAGGCTTTTTCCATTGGACTGAGGAGGCTCTGGAGCCATCAAAGTTGGACCTGGGCCAGCAGGTGAGTTCTGGTAATAGCAGTGGGTGGTACTATGAATAATCAGTCTTGTTTCTAGCTAGCAGCTTCATTGTTAGGCAAAATAAATGATTTTGCTCTGAAACTTAATACTGTTGCTGCACTTTCTTCATATTTCTTTCTCTCTATATGTATATTTCACACTGATTGAATTTTACTTGATTCCTCCACATGGTAAAAATTTACAATGGTATGAAAGTTATGAGAGAACACTTTTACTTAAAGGGAAAGTGCAAATGATAAATGTATTAATTGACAAGCTGATGAAAATAAGTCTTCTGGTCATCTGAAAAATGATATGCTATAAATGCCACTGTAGTGGCATTTTTCTTGGGAAACAAGGCTTCCCTGAGGAGCATATCAAGATCGATAGACCAGATGAAGTGCATCTACACCAATGCACACAGCATGGGCAATAAACAGGAGCAATTAGAAGCTCTTGTTACTAAGGGAGACTGTGATGTAATTGCCATCACTGAAACATGGTGGGACAATTCACATGACAGGCATGCTGCAATTGCTGGTTATAAACTATACAGGTGTGACAGGCTGAATAGGAGAGGATGTATCTCACAGAATGTTTTGACTGCCTGGAGCTGGAGTATGATGATGAAAGGGTTGAGTGCCTCTGGGTAAAGATCAAAGGAAAATGAAAACAAGGAGATATAGAATCATAGGGGTTGGAAGGAACCTCGAGAGATCATCGGGTCCAACCCCCCTGCCAAAAAAATATAAAAGCAGAGTGATGGGAGTCTACAATAGACCACCTGATCAGGAGGTGGAAGCTGATGAGTTGATTTTTAAACAACTGGGAGAAGTCTCATGATCACTAGCCCTCATCCTTATTGGGGACTTCAATTTACCAGATGTCTCCTGGATGTACAGCAGGGAGGAAGCAGTCTAGCAGATTCCTGGAGTGTTTGGAAGACAACTTCCTGATCCAGATGGTGAATGAACCCACCAGGGAAGGTGCCCTGCTGGACTTGTTGTTTGTTAACACAGAAGGCCTAGTGGGGGATGTGAAGGTTGGAGGATGCCTGGGGCATAGTGACCATGAGCTGATAGAATTCTTAGTACTGGGAGAAGTAAGAAAGGGAAGCACCAGAACAAGCACCTTAGACTTCCATAGGGCTGACTTTGGTCTGTTCAGGAAGCTGCTCAGTAAGATTCCATGGGAGGCAGCCCTTGAGGGCAGAGGAGCCCAAGAGGGTTGGCTGCTCCTCAAGAAGGAAATCTTGGCAGCACAAGAACAGGCTGTCCCAGTCTGTCAGAAGAGGAGTTGGCAAGGAAGGAAGCTAGCTTGGCTGAGTAGGTAGATCCAGGAAGACCTTCGGGAAAAGAGGGAAAAAGATGAGCTTTGGAAGAAGGGGCAAGTGTCTTGGGCCGACTATGGGAATTCAGTGAGATCATGTAGGGAGAAAGTCAGAAGGGCTAAAGCTGAACTGGAACTCAAACTGGCCAGTTCTGTAAAAGATACTAAAAAGTCCTTCTACAGGTACATTAACAGTAAAAGGAGGGTCAAGGAGAATCTCCAGACCTTGTTGGATACTGAGGGAACATTAGTGACAAGGGATAAGGACAAGGCTGAGGTCCTTAATTCCTTCTTTACCTCAGTCTATAGTAGTAGATGTGGTTATTCCCTGAGTACTCATCCTCAGGATCTGGTTGACAGAGAGGGGAAGAATAGCATAATTCCCATGGGTAAGGAGGAAATGATTAGTGAACTACTTGGCCAGTTAGACAGTAACAAGTCAATGGGACCTGATGGGATTCACCCGAGGGTGCTAAGAGAGCTGTCAGATGTGCTTGCCAACCCCCTTTCCATCATCTACCAGCAATCCTGGCAGACTGGGGAAGATCCACTCGACTGGAGGCTGGCAGAAGTGACACCCATATATAAGAACAGCCAGAAGGAGGGTCCGGGGAACTACAGGCCTGTCAGTCTGACCTCAGTCCCAGGAAAGATCATGGAGAGGCTCATCTTGGGAGCAATCACGCAGCACATGCGTGAAGACCAGGGGATCAGGCCTAGTCAACATGGGTTTACAAGAGGTAGATCCTGTCAAACTAACCTGATCACCTTCTATCACAAAGTGACCCGGTTTTGGACAAGGGGAAGGCTGTGGATGTGTCTACTTGGACTTCAGTAAAGCCTTTGATACAGTTTCTCACAGCATTCTGACTGAGAAACTGGCTGCCACTGGCCTGGACAGGTGGACCCTCAGCTGGGTTAAAAACTGGCTGGATGGCCGGGCCCAGAGGGTGGTGGTGAATGGAACCAAATCCAGCTGGATGCTGGTCACGAGTGGCGTCCCCCAGGGCTCAGTCATGGGTGCAGTCTTGTTCAACATCTTTATCAATGACCTGGATGAAGGGATTGAATGCTCCCTCAGGAAGTTTGCAGATGACACTAAACCTGCAGGAAGTGTTGATCTGCCTGAGGGTAGGGAGGCTCTTCAGAGGGATCTGAACAGACTGGACCCATGGACTGAGACCAATGGGATGAAGTTTAACAAGGCCAAGTGTAGAGTGCTGCACATGGGACATAACAACCCCATGCAGCACTACAGGCTTGGGGGAGGTTGGCTGGAGAGCTGTCAGGAAGAGAAGGCCCTGGGGGTGTTGGTTGACTGCAGGCTGAATATGAGCCAGCAGTGTGCCCAGGCAGCCAGGAAGGCCAATGGCGTCCTGACTTGTATCAAAAGCAGTGTGGCCAGTAGGTCTAAGGAGGTAATTGTGCCCCTGTACTCGGCATTGGTGAGGCCACACCTCGAGTACTGTGTGCAGTTCTGGTCTCCCCACCATAAGAAGGACATTTCATTCAGAAAGCGGGTATCAGAGCTTGCAGTCCTTCTCTGTTTCCAATGCAAGTTTAGCCTCTTGTCCTGCAATCCCATAGGAGCTTCCATGCTCTTGTGAACACAGGAAAAGACATACATGCTTCATAACCCCTTTCAATGGACATCAACAGCAACAGGGAAGCCAGTGATCACTGCTGCTTTTAGATAATTACTGGTTTTTCAAGTCTCAGAAAAGGCTTCTCCAACTTTCCTGCAGACTTCCCTGAGGACCATGCAAATCTCTTGGTAGCTTTGTACTTATGGAACAAACTGTCATTCATTGTTTTGAGTTCCTGTGCCCCAAGTCTCTGTTAAACCTACTACAAACGGAAAGCTCTCGTCCAAGCTGAAGATGGGCCAACCTGCCCATCATCTGCTCCTGCTGGCTGCTGTCACTGAGCTCCACCTCCCACCTCACCAAGTATACTGTTCTTCCAAGTGCCCCAGACAGGTCTTTACTGCAGGGAGCTTTCCGTTCCAAAGGTACATCTATTTTTTATGAAGAGTACACACAACATTCAGAACCTGTGTCAAATCTCTTTTAGCTTGTTGGAAATCAGTGTGCCCCCTGTTACCAGCTCCTAATTAGAACAGGGACACCCTGGCCCCATGCAAAAGTGGTGATGCGGTTTCAGGCATTAAAGATGTATGAAAGGAATGCATGCAAATTGGTGTAGAAATTAATTATGTTGTAGTCATGAATCTCTTTCATTTTCTGATCATGAGTTGCTAACACAGAACATTTCTCCTTCTGGGGTCTTCTCTCATACTGGACAGCATATGTCCTACCCTTGTATATAACTTGCAGAGAAGAACAAGTATAAAAACACAGGAAAGTCAATTTCCTCAAAATTGCAATGAAATTAATATAACCTTTTGAAGTAATTCCAGTAGACTTTCCAAGATACAGCTGACATGGACACGGCTACCCCAAGGATTTCAAAACGGCCTGACTGACTTTGGCACCGAACTCTTCAACTTTTGGAGACTTAATGGGCACAAGGTATCCAAGAAGAAAGCTCAAATAGCAAGCCAAACTGTAATGTGCTTGGGTTGGGAGATTTCACAAGGGCAACAAAGGCTGGGGGAGAGACCGAAAAAAGAGGCAATTTCTGGTATTCCAGAGCCTCGGGCTGTACATGAACCGAGAGCCTTTCTGGGAAGGGCGGGATGCTGTCGGCTCTGGATCACACATTATGGTCTAACAGACAAACCATTATATGCAGCCCAGAAGCCTATCCCTTTGATATGTAACACACACCAACAAAAGGCTTTGTGGAAACTTAAACTAAAGGCAAGGTCTGGAGGAGCATCGGGGAACTCGAGCCACGCGCAGCACCGTACCTGACACATTCTCCAGAGCCCCTAAACCCGTCTGCAGACTCTCAGCAGCAGCAGCAGGACTCGCTGTTCCGGTCAATGCATTTTCTGCACGGTCACCGGCTTGACTCGAATCTTTTCAACGTCCACAAAGTCTGGTGTGGGAACAAGCACGCCCGGCTCCTGAGCATTCCTCTGCCGCACCAGCTGCAGGTTTTCCTGTAGCTCTTTCCAAGAGGCGTCTGCGGCGTGAAACTCTTTCACCGTCGCTTCAGTGGGGCCCTTCAACGGCTTCAGAACGCGCTTGCGCACAGCCTTCTCCAGGACAGCATCTGCAAGGGCAAAGCACAAGTCCAGCTCAGCTCCTCCTCTCCAGCAGAGCCAAGGCCAACGTAACCATTCCCAACAGAGACACCAGAGTGCAAGACCTACTTGCTTGGGCCCGTCGGTTACATTAGCTGAGGTTGCAGATGTTTGCTGACAAGGCAACACAAGGCAGAGCAGAACCTGTGCTCCATTTCCATCGACGGCAAAAAATTTAAAAACCCCTGTGAGCCACAGAACCTCCAAAAACCCAATTAAAAACAAAAACCCCACCACCCCAAAAACCAAAAGAAGACCAAACCAAAATAACCACCAAACCAAAGAAAGCCAAACAACCCGCTGTTGTGGTTTTACCCCAGCTGAGAGCCGAGATCCACGCAGCTGCCTGCTCTTTAAAAGAAAATGGGGGGGGGGGGGTGGGGAGGATAAAGGAGGGGGAAAATAACAAGCCAAAACCAAGAAACCAAAAACCCCTGGGTTGCTATAAGGATAGTTTAATAGAACAGCCAAAAAATAAAATATAACAATGCTAACAGGACTTTAGAGCAAAAAATAGATGAAGCTGGTGATACACGATGCAGTTTCTCACCGAACCCACAACTCAGGCTGTGCCACCCAGAGCCGTCCTGGAACCCGACCGTCCCCCAAAAACCCGTGCATCCTGGAGCTGCCCCTGCTCCTCCTCCCATCAGCCCCCCTTTATAATGAGCATGATGTAATTGGCATGGAATACTCTCTTTGGCCAGTTTGTGTCACCTGTCCTGGCTTCGTCCCCTGCTTTCTCATGAATAGAGAAACATGAAGAACTGAAGAAGTCCCTGACTGCTTGACCACAACTCAAACACCCTGATGTTTATCAGCCCTGCTTTAATTTTCACACTCAAACACAGAATTCCATCCGCTGCTACAAAAGAAGTTAACTCCATCCTGACCCAAACCAGGACACCCGGAAACCCCAGACACCACAAAACCCCAAAATAACCACTGAACACCACAACAACCACAACAGAAGCCCTAAGCCCTCCTCTGCCAAAACAACCCCACGAGACAGAAAACCCACAAGCCGCAACTCCAGAGAGACACAAACCCCACAGACACCCCCAAAACCTGCCAGCCCCAACCAACTTCCCCTATCCAGCTACAACAACCCCACAAGCCCGCACCGACCCCACCAACCCCAGCCCCAACGCAAAGCCCCACAGAACCCCCGCACCCCCAAAGCCCAGCGAAAACCACGAGCCTGAGAAGAACAACCCCGCTCCGCCTCCTTCCCCCCACCCCGACCCCGCCGAGCACCAAAGCCAAACAGCTGCCGAGCGCTGCCCCGGCGCCAGGCCCGACCCCGCCGCCCGGACAGGCTCAGGATGACCGGGCAGCGTCCAGGAGCGCCCGGCCCCGCCCCGCCCCGCCGGCCCCTTCCATGCCTCGCGTCTCCCGTGCCGGCTGCTCGGGGAAGGGGAGCTCTGGCCTGGCCCCACCCCCGAGCCCCCGCCGCCACCCCCTCCGCGCACTGCCCGCGAACCGCGGAGCCACACACCCCCCCCCGGCCCAGCCACCCCGCCGGAAGCCGCGGAGAAACGTCCCGGCACGGACCGGCGCTGGGAGAACGCCGGCCGCGGCTGCGGGGGGCGGGCGGAACGCGCGGCGCCTCGCCGCCCGCGGGCCCCGCACCGACCCCTCGACCCGCCGACCGCCCGGTCCCGGCCGACCCCGCGCGGGGCGGCGGCAGCGGCGCCTCAGCGGGAGGGAGCGCGGAGCGGGCGGCGCCGCGCGGCGAGAACCCAGACGAGCTTGGCGCGCTCCGCGGCGGACGCCGGGACCCGGGCGAGCCTTACTGCGCCTGCGCACGGCGCACTTCCCGGCATGCCGCGGGGCTCCGCCTCGCCCCAGCAAGCATGGGCGGGGTCCTCCGTGCCGCTCCAGCGCGCTCTACTGCGCATGCTCCTCGGCGCTACCACGGCGCGGCCGCCCGGTAATGGCGGCGGCCCTGTTTCGAGCGCTCTGCCGCCCGGCCGCAGTCCCGCGCCGCAGTCCGCACGCACCGGGTTTTGCGCGCACCCACGCGGGAACGCGGCGAGAGCGAACGGAGGCAGAAGGCAGCGGCTTTCGGGCGCTGCGCCACCCGGGCGCAGTACCGCTGCGTGTCCGCAAGGCGGCAGCACCGAGCGCACGACTGCGCATGCGCCGGTTCGTGCCCTCCGCTGCTGTATATCCCACCCCCCCCATTGCACCACATCGCTCCAGAGCGCATGCGCGGGGTCCTCCGGGCAGCTTCACTGCGCCTTACTGCGCATGCTCCGCCGTCCGCCGCCACTACCGCGTCATTGTCGCTAGGCAACGGCCGGCCGCGCTCCGTACGCAGCGAGTCCCGCGCGGCAGCAAAGGCGGCGCGGACCCGGCCAGGCCGTTTCTCTCCGCAGCTGCGCTGGGCACTCAGGCGAGAGCCGCGCTGCTCACGCACCCCGGCTTTTCACCTGTCGCCCAGCAGCCACACGCTTGCCAGCTTCTCCTAACGCTGGCAGGGGACAGGGACAGGGCACGTCACCCAAACTAAGCAGAGGGCGACGCCACACCGATGACATCGTGTCAGCTGTCCTGGTTTCGGTCAGGATGGAGTTACCTTAATGTACAGCAGCGGCTGGAATGCTGTGTTTGGGAGTTAAAATGAAAGCAGTGCTGGTAACACCCTGATGGTTTTAGTTGCTGTCAGACAGTCAAGGACCTTCTCAGCTCTTCGTATTTCTCTATTCATGAGAAAGGAGGGGCGAAGCCAGGACAGGTGACACAAACTGGCCAAAGAGAGTATTCCATGCCAATTACGTCCTGCTTAGTTCAACGGGGGGCTGATGGGAGGAGGAGCAGGGGCGGCTCCAGGACACGCGGTTTTCGGGGGACAGTCGGGTTCCAGGACGGCTCTGGGTGGCACGGCCTGAGCTGTGGGTTCGGTGAGAAACTGCATTGTGTATCAACAGCTTCATATATTTTTTGCTCTAAAGTCCTGTTAGCATTGATATATTGTATCTTTCTTTTATCTTAGTAAACTATCCTTATCCCAACCCATGGGCCTTTCAGTTTCTTGGTTTTGGGGATATTTGCCCCTTCCTTTTCCCTTCCCTTACCTCTCACCCCCCCTTCCCTTTTCCCTTTTCCCTGCTCTTTTTCTTTAAGGAGCAGGCAGCTGCGTGGATCTCGGCTCTCAGCCGGGGTAAAACCACGACATCAGCATAAAGGGAGGCTTGGGGCTGGGGGGGAGCTGTGGGGCTGGAGCGCACGGCTCCAGGACGTGCGGTCTGGGGACAGTCTGGCTTTGGGGCAGCTCGGAGCTGTACAGCCTGAGCCCTGCACTTCAGGGAGAAACTGCACCGCGCATCACCAGCTTCAAGCTATTTTGCTGCATGGTCCTGGTTTTGCGAATTCTCTCTCTGTTACTTCCGCATAAACTCTCCTCAGCCCTGCACACTGGAACTGCGCCTTTGGTTTTCTTTTCCCTCCCCTTTCCAACCTCCTCCCCCTTGCAGAGAGAGAGCACCCGTGCGTGGTGCACTCAGCTGGTGGCTGGGGAGAAACGACGACGACGACGGGGGCACTTTTCAAACTCATTCCTCACACTGCCTGACTCTCAAGTGCCTGACTGCATCCCCCAAAGCCTCCGAAATCGCTTCTGTGCCAGGCTTGCTCCCGCTTCCCTGGAAAGTTATTGCTCCAGCCCAGTTTGCCACAAGAGTTTCCACCTGGATCCGACTTGCATTGAAGCCCCTGGAAAAAGCAAGAAAAGGGACTCTAGGCTCAGCTCTGAGAGACGCGGCCACTACGGAAAAAGCCAGCTCTTTTGACCTCAGTGGAGAGGCAGGCTAGACATGACACCACCCCAGTACAGAGCTGCTGTAGCGGGGAGAGGGAGGAATTAAAAACTGCCAACAGGGAACCAGACAGAGACAGATGAGGAAAAGAAACAAGCTAACTACAATACCCAAAGAATCCCCACAAACTAGAACCGCCCCCCAAAGCCCCAAAACCAAAGAAGCCACAAAACACCCCCAAAGCTCAGACCCCCACAAGAAAACCCACCGACACCCTAAATGCCACAGAACCCCATAACCCTCCCCCAAACCCACAGAACCCCGAAGCCTTCAAAAAGCAGAGAACCAAACCCTTCCTCACAACCCAAGTTTCAAAAAAAACCCCAAACAAAACCGACCAAAAAACCCCATGCTAACCCCACAAATCCCAGACCCCATTAACACAACCCACCCAACCTCTAAGCTGAGAAAAACCAGGAAGCAAAAATAATAAAATCAGCCTTACCAACCCTCTTTGCTCATTTTCTGAAAGGAGCCTGAACTAGCAAGACTGACAGCACATTTTAATCCTGAACTGGGCACTCTCCCGTCCTTCTCTTCCCACTTCCTCTTCCGACCCACCAGGTTCTGTTGAGACCAACAGGCACAGACACCAACCCAGACCGGGATGCGTCCGGTTCAGATAAAGGCACCGGAATCCCCAGCCCCGGGGTTACGTGCCGCCTTCTCCCGGGGAACACGAGCTCCCGAGCTCTTGCCCGTGGTGGGGAAAGAAGGGAAACCTCAGAGAAGTTCAGTGCAAGGCTCTAAAGCCAGCCAGAGATCCATTCCTGCATCTTCAATGTTAAAATCACACACAGAATTATAGAATTCTTTAGCATTAGAAAAAAAAAAAATCTCCAAAACTGACCCTGACGCTTTACCTGCAACTGCCATAACATTTCTCTGATAGAGGAGAGATCCCTAGATAGACCAATAAAAACCCCTGGTGATTTAGTTCAACCGATGCCTTGCTCAGCCTTCGTTTTCAGATGTCAGGTATCCTCCATCAGTCGCTGGCAGGTGTCAGCAAGAAGAAGAAACGGGCTGCATTCTTCTGGCTCACCCATCTTGAGCTTTTCAGCGCAGAGCTGCCGGACACCTTCGGCAGCGTAGCTCGGTCTCACCACTCAGGTCTTCCCTCTGCATCCACAGTCAATTTCCTGGAGCGCAATGCGAAGAAGGTAGCGTTACAGTCACCCTCATGAAACTGGATGTGGAATATAATTGGGCACCGCTCAGGAGTTAAGCTCAGCCACCCCCAGCTGCCCAGTATTATTACCTGAGGTTGGGCTGGAACGCAAGGGGCTTTAACTGCTGCCAAATGTTGTAATCCATGAGTGCAAAAGGCGAGTAATCGCAACCGCTCACAATGGCACTGAAGTTTCCCTGTTTCTTTGAAGGAAACAAAGGTCCGACAGCGAGGGTCTCCCCCTTTAAGCTGCCTTTTGGCACACTGGAAGGAACTGGAAGATAATTTTCGTAAAAATCAGCTCACTGAATATTGTCATCATAAGTGGCCAGTGTACAAATGAAACAGAAAAAGTGACCTTTGAACGGAACCCCAAACCGCAACGCTGTTCTGCAGTTAATACTGTTATGGAAAAGGAAAGGCAAATGGGACGAGGTCCCGTACGGGGATTTGCTCTGTTACTCAAGAGAAAAATCAGAGTGGAAAAAGAATGCAAATCCATCAACCGAGAAATGTCTCTTACCATCAAAGACAAAAAGGTTCAAGGACGTTGCTCTGCATGTACCTCTACCAAAACGTGCTCTGAACATTTGGCATTGATAGGAATTGACAGAATTAGATATTGCTACCACTGCCCCGGTAATTCCTGCTGTACCTTCCTCTGAGCATGGAAGAGTTAAAATAATCTAAAAAGAGAAAAAAAAAACAGAGAAAAGAAACGGGTTCCATTTCTGGGGGATACAGGAGCAGCGTTCTCAGTGTGGAAGAAATAAAAGGGAAATGTGGTATTCCAGAGCCTCGGGCTGTACATGAACCAAGAGCCTTTCTGGCAGGAGTTAACCCCCCTTGCGTTCCAGCCCAACCTCAGGTAATAATACTGGGCAGCTGGGGGTGGCTTTAGTTTTCCCTATACCTCCATCCCAAGTGTCTGCTCTTGTACGCAGGGATCACAACTCATGCAATTAGAAACAAAAGCTTGATGGGGATCTAAAGAAACAATTCATTGAAACTAGAGGAAGGTTAAGACAAAAAAGGAGAAGCATCTTACAGACAGTGGTGTGGCTAGGTTATCTTCATCTGGCTCGAGCAACAAACCATTGACAGATGGTAGGGCTGTTGCATGTGGCAGGACAGGCCATGGCATCTTTGATGTGGTTCCGCTGCATTTTCTGATGGAACAGGAAACGCAAAGCATGGTGCTTCCAAGGGGTTTAAAGGTTTGGTAACAAAACAACGATGTCATCTGCCATCGTTGAGGAAGCATGGCAGGGGAAGGTAGCCCAGGCTGTGGGGCTCCCATGGGCTCAAGGACAGCATTGATCTATGTCCTGTTTTTGGTCAGGATGGAGTTAATTTCATTTGTAACAGCGGATGGAATGCTGTGTTTGAGAGTAAAGATGGGAGTAGTGCTGATAAAACCCTGATGTTTCTAGTTGCTGTCAGACAGTCAAGGACTTTCTCAGCTCTTCATGAGAAAGGAGGGGCGAAGCCAGGACAGGTGACCGAACTGACCAAAGAGAGTATTCCACGCCAGTTACGTCCTGCCCAGGATATCACGGGCTGACGGGAGGAAGGCCAGGGATGCAGCGCCGGGACGCACGGTTCTTGGGGGACGGTCGGGTTCTGGGACGGCTCTGAGTGGCACGGCCTGAGTTGTGTGGTTTGGTGAGAAACTGCATTGTGTATCAACAGCTTCATATATTTTGCTTTGAAGTCCTGTTAGTATTGTTACATTGTATCTTTCTGTTATCTTAGTAAACTATCCTTATACCAACCCACGGGCCTCTTAATTTCTTGATTTTGGGGTTATTTGCCCCTTTCTCTTCCTTTTTCCCTTCCCTTACTTCTCACCCCCCTTCCCTCTTCCCTTTAACCTGCTCTTTTCCTTTAAGGAGCAGGCAGCTGCGTGGATCTTGGCCCCCAGCCGGGTGAAACCACGACAGTCTTTTTGGCGCCCAACGTGGGGCACGAAAGGTTGGGATAACGGTAGATCTGACCCTGACTCAATTGTAATTAATTCAAAGTTGTGAGAAGCACTTTGATTTAAGCAGTCTCTGGTCACGATGCTCTGGTATTTACTTACAAGGCTGTGCTCACAGCTGTGGCAGCAAAAGCACCGTCTGTTGTATGCAATCCTAGCAGGATCCTTTAACATCCTGGGACTGCGGCTCCTCTTTTCGTTCCCGTACCTCATTTTGGTGTATTTTATGAAAACAGTTTATGATACAGTGATATCGATGATCATGAACGTGTTCTGGTATCTGTATGAGATTTTGCCGCCCTGTCCATTCTTTGGACAGGGAGGAGTTAATAATGGCAGCTGGTATGGTGGGAGTACAGAAAGAAATATCTATGCTGCTTTCTCTTCCTTTGGGCTAAATACAACAGCTCTGATAACAGTTTTTGAAAATTTGCAATATCCCTGGAATATTCAAACTAGCATTTTGCTGTTGTTATGTTTGGTGAATATGGTTCTGCTTGTGTTCAATATTAAGCAAAGGTTTATGAATACCACTCAAGAGTGTTCTGCGAGGCCAGATAATCACGAGTGGCAGGGTACGTGGCAGAGTATGGGCAACTACCTAGGCACTTTCTCACGTCCGATGTTTTGGAGTTTCACCCCTGAACAGTTACAGGACCCTGATAAAGTGGCTGCATATCTGAAAAGAAATTGCCATAAGTTTCCCAGAGATGCACAGCTTACTGCACTGTGCTGGGCCCTGGCCACTATTTACCAAACACTGCTTGATAGCAGTCAGCACTGTCAGAAGGAAAGGAAGGAAAACAGACCAGCAGAAACTGCAGCTACTGTAACCACTGGGACTAACACTGAGGCCACTGTAACTTCTGTGACTAGCACTGTAGCTGCTGCAACCCCTATGAATGGCACTGCAGCTACTGTAACCACTGGGACTAACACTGAGGCCACTGTAACTTCTGTGACTAGCACTGTGGTTACTGCAACCTGCCCAACTGATGCTGCAGCTACTGCTGCCCCTACAGCAGATACTGCTGGTAAAATAAAAAATCAACCCACATCAGTGTCTGTTGCTCCCGTACGAAAGAGGAAATACACAAAGAGAGTTGTTCCTGTAGTGAAGGATGAAGATGAGGATGAAATTGAATCAGGGCCACCTGATGAAGGTCAGGATAAAGCAGGGTCATCTGATGAAGGTCAGGATAAAGCGGGGTCATCTGATGAATGTCAGGATGAAGCAGGGCCATCCAAACCATCTCAGGATAAGGCAAAGCCATCCAAACCATCTCAGGATAAGGCAAAGCCATCTCAACCATCTCAGGATAAGGTTGTTCCATCTCAACCATCTCAGGATGAGGTTGTTGTTACACGATCCCTGTCCCTGAGTGAGCTGCGTGAAATTCGAAAAGATTTCAGCCGCCGCCCAGGTGAGCACATCATCACTTGGCTGCTCCGATGCTGGGATCACGGGGCCAGTAGTCTGGAATTAGATGGCAGGGAGGCCAAGCAGTTGGCATCCCTAGCTAGAGAAGCAGGCATTGATAAGGCAATTGGGGAAAAGCCTGAAATCCTCAGCCTCTGGAGATGACTACTGTCAAGTGTGAGGGAAAGGTATCCCATAAAGGAATACATCACATGTCAAACACCCAAGTGTAACAACCTAGAGGCAGTTATCCAGCACCTGAGAGAATTAGCTGTACGGGAGGTAATTTATTATGATCTGGACAACTCAGAGCTTCCCTCTGATCCTGATGACGTCCTATGCACTCCAGATATGTGGCATAAGGTGGTACGAAGTGCACCAGCAGGGCACACCAGTTCATTGGCAACAATGGACTGGAGTGATACATATCCACCAACCGTATCTGAGGTGTCCAGCCACCTTCAGAGATATCAGGACAACGTTTCTCTCTCTGTCATCGCAGCAGTAGAGAAACTGGTCAAGCGACTTGACGAAAATGTGTCCATCTCCCAACCCGTATGCAGCCATGTTGCAGCTATTGGGAGAAAGCGTCCATCATCCCAGAAGGGAGGATACAGTAGGTACACACCGCGAGAGATGCTGTGGTTTTACCTGCGTGACCATGGTGAGGACATGAGTAAGTGGGGTATGCAGCCCACCTCAGCCCTTCAAGCATGAGTAAATGAGCTGCGAGGTAAAAGAATCGCACAACGCAGTTCTGCCAGGAAGAACATTGCACCAGTGAACAGCCAACACAGTCAGCAACAATAGAGGTGCCCTGCCTCCAGCCAGGTGGAGGAGAGGGATAACCGTGGTTATTGGACTGTGTGGATCCGATGGCCTGGCATGTCAGACCCACAAGAGTACAAGGCTCTGGTGGATACTGGTGCCCAGTGTACGATAATGCCATCGAATCATGTTGGGACTGAACCTGTTAGCATTTTTGGAGTGACAGGGGGATCCCAACAATTGACTGTGTTAGAGGCTGAAATGAGCTTAACTGGGAAGGACTGGGAGAAACACCCAATTGTGACTGGCCCAGAAGCTCCGTGCATTTTAGGTATGGATTACCTCCGTAGAGGGTATTTTAAAGACCCAAAAGGGTACCGATGGGCTTTTGGAATAGCTGCTTTGGAGACAGAAGAAATTGAGCAATTGCGTGCCTTGCCTGGACTCTCGGATGATCCTTCTGTTGTGGGGTTGTTGAAGGTCGAAGAACAGCAAGTGCCAATTGCTACAACGACTGTGCACAGAAGACAATACCATACTAACCGGGATTCCCTGATCCCCATCCATAGGCTGATTCGTCAACTGGAGAGTCAAGGAGTGATCAGCCGAACTCGCTCACCCTTTAACAGTCCCATATGGCCAGTGCGGAAGTCTGATGGAGAGTGGAGGCTGACAGTGGATTATCGTGGCCTAAATGAAGTCACTCCAGGTATGAGTGCTGCTGTACCGGACATGCTGGAACTGCAGTATGAACTGGAGTCGAAGGCAGCCAAGTGGTATGCCACAATTGACATTGCAAATGCTTTCTTCTCAATACCACTGGCGCCAGAGTGCAGGCCACAGTTTGCTTTCACTTGGAGGGGCATCCAATACACGTGGAATCGTCTGCCCCAGGGGTGGAAACACAGCCCCACCATCTGCCATGGACTGATTCAGACTACACTGGAAAAGGGTGAAGCCCCAGAGCACCTGCAGTATATTGATGACATCATTGTATGGCGCAATACAGCAGAGGAAGTATTTGAGAAAGGAAAAAGGATAATTCAAATCCTTTTAGAAGCTGGTTTTGCTATAAAGCAAAGTAAAGTCAAGGGGCCTACGCAAGAAATCCAGTTTTTAGGAATAAAATGGCAGGATGGGCGTCGTCAGATCCCAATGGACATTATCAATAAAATAGCAGCTATGTCTCCACCAAGCAACAAAAAGGAAACACAAGCTTTCTTAGGTGTTATAGGTTTTTGGCGAATGCATGTCCCAAACTACAGTCTCATTGTGAGCCCACTTTACCACGTAACTCGGAAGAAGAATGATTTCCAATGGGGCCCTGAGCAGCAGCAAGCCTTTGAGCAGATCAAACGCGAGATAGTCCATGCAGTGGCCCTTGGGCCTGTCCGGACAGGGACAGACGTTAAAAATGTGCTTTACACTGCGGCCGGAGAAAATGGCCCTACCTGGAGTCTCTGGCAGAAAGCACAAGGGGAGACTCGAGGTCGACCGCTGGGGTTTTGGAGTCGGGCCTACAGAGGATCTGAGGCCAATTACACTCCAACAGAAAAGGAAATACTGGCCGCCTATGAAGGGGTTCGAGCCGCTTCAGAAGTGATTGGAACTGAAGCCCAGCTGCTCCTAGCACCCAGACTACCAGTGCTGGGCTGGATGTTCAAAGGGAAAGTCCCTTCTACACACCATGCCACTGATGCTACATGGAGCAAGTGGGTTGCACTGATTACTCAGCGGGCTCGAATAGGAAACCCTAATCGCCCAGGAATCGTGGAAGTGATCACAGACTGGCCTGAAGGCAAAGATTTTGGGATGTCACCAGAGGATGAGGAGGTAACACGGGCTGAAGAAGCCCCACCTTACAACAGACTGCCAGAGAATGAGAAGCAATATGCCCTGTTCACTGATGGCTCCTGTCGCCTTGTGGGAAAGCAACGAAGATGGAAAGCTGCTGTATGGAGTCCTACAAGACGAGTAGCAGAAGCTACTGAAGGAAAAGGTGAATCAAGCCAGTTTGCTGAGGTGAAAGCCATCCAGCTAGCCCTGGACATTGCTGAGAGAGAAAAGTGGCCAATGCTCTACCTTTATACTGATTCATGGATGGTAGCCAATGCCCTGTGGGGTTGGTTGCAGCAGTGGAAAAAGAACAACTGGCAGCGGAGAGGCAAACCCATATGGGCTGCTGACTTATGGCAAGATATTGCTGCCCGGTTAGAGAAGCTTGTTGTAAAGGTACGTCATGTTGATGCCCATGTGCCTAAGAGTCGGGCCATGGAGGAACATCAAAACAACCATCAGGTAGATAAGGCTGCTAGGATTCAAGTGGCTCAAGTAGATCTAGACTGGCAATGTAAAGGTGAATTATTCCTAGCTCGATGGGCTCATGATTCCTCAGGTCATCAAGGGAGAGATGCAACATATAGATGGGCTCGAGATCGAGGGGTGGACTTAACCATGGATGCTATTGCACAAGTTATCCATGAATGTGAGACGTGTGCCGCAATCAAGCAAGCGAAGCGCCTGAAGCCACTTTGGTATGGAGGACGGTGGATGAAATACAAATATGGGGAGGCCTGGCAGATTGATTACATCACCCTCCCACGCACCCGCCATGGCAAGCGTTACGTGCTTACGATGGTGAAGGCAACCACCGGCTGGCTAGAATCATATCCCGTACCCCATGCCACTCCAGGAATACAATCCTGGGTCTTGAAAGGCAAGTCCTATGGCGACACGGCACCCCAGAAAGAATTGAGTCAGACAACGGGACTCATTTCCGAAATGCTCTCATAGACATGTGGGCAAAAGAGTATGGCATTGAGTGGGTGTGCCACATTCCTTATCATGCACCAGCCTCTGGGAAAAATGAACGATATAATGGACTCTTAAAGACTACCCTGAAAGCAATGGGTGGTGGAACATTCAAACACTGGGATACACATTTAGCCAAAGCCACGTGGTTAGTTAACTCTAGAGGATCCACCAATCGAGCTGGTCCTGCTCAGTCAAAATTTCCACGTACTGTAGAAGGAGACAGAGTCCCAGTGGTGCATATGAAGAGTATATTAGGGAAGACAGTTTGGGTCATCCCTGCTTCAGGCAAAGGTAAACCCATGTCTGGGATTGCTTTTGCTCAAGGACCTGGTTGTACTTGGTGGGTAATGCAGAAGGATGGAGAAGTTCGATGTGTACCTCAAAGGAATTTGATTTTAGGTGAGAATAGCCAATATAATTAATAAGATAGAAATTGTATTATAATAATTGCTCTGTGCATTCATTATTGATATTATTGCTGTATGTTGTTGTATGTTGTACCAATGGAGTTACAGCCGGAGTCATACAAGTCAATGAAGGAAGAGTGCCACGATGACGGGACCAAGACCTGGTGTTCCAAGAACTTTTTCCTCCTTCCCTTCGAAAATGAACATCTTTGATTCACAGACTATGAACATGGACCATGTCAGCTGTATCGGCCGAGAGCCCGAGATAAAACGATCCAATGGCGCATACTGACACCATGAGAGACTGTTACGAAGAATGAAGCCTGAAAAGCATCATGGACTAAATGTTCATTCACTCAACAAACTCAGAGGAATGGACTAAGGGAATAATACCTGTATGCACATATGTGCGTATACATGTGTGCACACCTATATATGTGTCTGAAACAGGAAATGGTTGGATTTGGTCATGACGTAAATGGTATGGAATAAGGGGTGGATAATGTCCTGGTTTTGGTCAGGATGGAGTTAATTTCATTTGTAACAGCGGATGAATGCTGTGTTTGATAGTGAGATGGGAGTAGTGCTGATAACACCCTGATGTTTCTAGTTGCTGTCAGACAGTCAAGGACTTTCTCAGCTCTTCATGAGAAAGGAGGGGCGAAGCCAGGACCGGTGACCCAACTGACCGAAGAGAGTATTCCACGCCAGTTACGTCCTGCCCAGGATATCGGGGGGCTGACGGGAGGAAGGCCGAGGGCGGCTCCGGGACGCGCGGTTCTTGGGGGACGGTCGGGTTCTGGGACGGCTCTGGGTGGCACGGCCTGAGTTGTGTGGTTTGGTGAGAAACTGCATTGTGTATCAACAGCTTCCTATATTTTGCTTTTGAAGTCCTGTTAGTATTGTTACATTGTATCTTTCTGTTATCTTAGTAAACTATCCTTATCCCAACCCACGGGCCACTTAATTTCTTGATCTTGGGGTTATTTGCCCCTTTCTCTTCCTTTTCCCTTCCTTTACTTCTCCCCCCCTCCCCCTTCCCTTTAACCTGCTCTTTTCCTTTAAGAAGCAGACAGCTGCGTGGATCTTGGCCCTCAGCCGGGGTGAAACCACGACAAGGACCCAAGGCAATACAAAATCTTCTTTGCTGGCAGCACGCGGCGGAAGCGTCAGGAGAGTTTATAATGTCTCAGGCACGTAGGGGAGATGAATTATTTGCAAGAACTAATACTGGTTCAGCACTAGTGTCCAAGCGATTTGGGCACAGCTTATGAGGTATGCACTGGTGAGTACTAGAGGTTTACAAGCCATTGCAAAGCTATTGGTGTACATCAGCTTCATGGGAAAGTGCACTTTTTCTTGCCTGACTCTATTCTATATTCTATAGAATATTCTGTATTCTATACAGAACTGAGTGCTGTACCTTTTGCACAACTCTTCTGACTGTCCCAAGACAAGTACTATAACTAACCTCAACTATGGTCCATGTTACCCTTACTAAGAAACTGATAGTCAGGTGAGACTTTGTGCTGCTTTTGAGATTTCAGCTTCGTGACTCTGATTCTCCTGAAATAAATGGGATAATAAATGAACCCAGGACAGAGTTACCTTTCAGGAAGTGTGGGTTTCTTGTGACATGCCTCGTGAGCTGGAAAGCAGCAGCTTCTAAAGCTGGCGTGCGTGGACAGAGGTCAGACAGGCAATGATTTTCAGCTGACAACCACCCGACGTAAAAGCACATTATACCAAAGAATACTTTGCATCTTTATCTCCTGCCGGATTTTTCCCAATCACTTCTCATGCACTGAATCACAAAAAGAACCTGGGATGGGATTCACATGCCTCACAAAGAGGCCCCATTTGCACAAAGGCCAGGATGTGGGAGAAGAACGCATCCAGACATGCTCCTCTGGCGTCTTTTCTTTCCTGCATCTAAGTTATCTTCTCCACTGTAACTTTTTCCCTCTACCAGCAAGTGCAACAGCGTGGCATGCTTTGTCCAGTCTAGCAGTCAAGAGGACCAGCAGTGTTCTCCAAAAGTTTCTACTTCTCCAAAACCAGTTGCAGGTTGGGAGCAAGACGTGTAACATGTAGCATCTTAGAAGAAGCTACAAGGCATACTTGCTGCCTATAAATTCTGTCTCTATTTAAAGAGCTTTCAAGTGAATACTGAGGACTACAAAAGAGAGGGGCACTTAGAGATGTGTGGCTAGCCATGACTGGCACAGGTAAATCCCAAATTCTCAGAATCATAGAATGTACAAGGTTGGAAGGGACCTTTAGAGGTCATCTAGACCAACCCCCCTGCAGCGAGCAGGGACATCTTCACTAGATCAGGTCACTCAGAGCCCCATCAAGCCTGACCATGAATGTCTCCAGGGATGGGGCCTCCACCGCCTCTCTGAGCAACCTGTGCCAGTGTCTCACCACCCTTATATTGAAGAACGTTTTCCAAATATCCAACCACAATCTCCCCCTTTCAAGTTTTAAACCATTATCCCTTGTTCTAGTGCTCCATGCCCTTGGGAACAGTTCTTCCCCAGCTTTCCTACAGGTACTTTTCAGGTACTGGAAGGTCGCTGTAAGCTCCTCCCAGAGCCTTCTCCAAGCTGAACAAGCCCAACTCTCTCAGCCTGTCTTCACAGCAGAGGTGCTCCAGCCCATTGATTGATTATTTTTGTGGCCTCCTCTGAATATACTCCAGCAGGTCCATGTCCTTCTTGCGTTGAGGGCTCCAAAGCTGGATGCAGTACTGCAGGTGAGGTCTCCCCAGAGCAGAGCAGAGGGACAGAATCCCCTCTCAATCTTCTGGCCACACTTCTTGTGATGCAGCCCAGGATGCAGTTGTCCTTCTGGGCTGCAGATGCACATTGGTGGCTCATGCCCAGCTTCTCATCCACGAGCACCCCCAAGTCCTTTTCCTCAGGGCTGCTTTCTAGCACATCATCTCCTAATTTCTATGGATAACGGGGTTGCCCTGACTCAGGTGCAGGACCCTGCACTTGGCTTTGTTGAACCTCATGAGGTTCACCTGGGCCCACTTCTCCAGCCTGTCCAGGTCTCCCTGGATGGCATCCTGTCCCTCTGGCACATTAACCTCACCACGCAGCTGGGTGTCATCAGCAAACTCAGTCCCACTGTCAGTATCATTAATGAAGATGTTAAACCACCGGCCCCAGCACAGACCCTTGAGGAACTCCTCTTGTCACCATCTTCCATCAGGACTTGGAGCCATTGCCCACCAAGCTCCTTCAGGCTGGTTCTGTGATGGGTCAGGGTTCTCCCTATGTGGCAGTGCTTCTGTCAAAGGTCAGTAATAGAGAGCGAGTCATTATTGTGCTGCATACCTTTTGTGCCAGTGTAAGCATGTGAACATGGACAAAGGAATATAGAAGGAAAACCTGGACTGAGTCAGCAGCTTGGTTTGGTCCCATTGAGAATGTGAAGTGCAACTAGTTGATCTCACTATCCCTGCTGAAGCATACTCCCAGGTATTGCCTGATAGGATGCTCACCTGAGCACACCTTGTTTCCTTTCCTGCAAAACCATGTTCTAGATTATTTCCTTGGAATGGAAGTCAAGATTTAGTCATCACCATTTGTAGCCAGGAGACAGGACAAGGGGCAATGGCTGCAAGTTGGAGCACAGGAAGTTCCGCACCAATATGGGGAAGAACTTTTTCCCAGTGAGGGTGACAGAGCCCTAGGACAGGCTGCCCAGGGGGGTTGTGGAGTCTCCTTCTCTGGAGATACTCAAGCCCCATCTGGATGCCTCCCTGTGTGACCTGTCCTAGGGAACCTGCTCTGGCAGGGGGGTTGGACCCGATGATCTCTGGAGGTCCCTTCCAACCCCTACGATTCTGTGAGTCTGTGAGTGTCTAAGTGGCACAGGGACTGCTTTGCTCCTGTCACATCTGCAGAGAGGACAATCTCAGTGTGAACGCTAAACTGTGTTCCCTCAGAGCTGTGCTTGAAGAGGAAACATGCAACATCTCCTTCCTTCACGCCTCCAGCCTCCTACCATGCATTTAGCAGAGCAGGAATTGTCTTGGCTGATAGGTACAGGAGAGCTTAACTATCTTGCATGGTCCTGTCTCCTTAGAGGCTTGTACAGCTTCTCAGTGGTGCTCATGAGAGCCAGCAGCAGGCCAGAAATCACTAAGAGGTGCTGTCTTGGTTTTGCCCCAGCTGAGAGCTGAGCCCCACGCAGACGATTGTTCTTTAGGAGGGAGTGTGGTGGGCACTACCAGGACAAGGTAGATACAAGTTGGAAATTAGGAAAATGTTCTTTAGAATGAGGGTGTTACATCACTGGATCAGGTTGCCCAGGGAGGTAGTGAAGGCTCAGTCCCAGGAGATACTCAAGGTCTCTGAGCAACCTGATCTAGGCAAGATGTCCCTGCTTCCTGCAGGGCGGGTGGACTAGAGGAACTTTAAAGGTCCCTTCCAACCCAGTATGAGCATCAGCTTCAGGTAGGGAAAAATGCCAAACCCAAGACTTTTTCCAGTGCACAGTCTGCCTTCTGTTTGAGTTTCCCCCCAACGCGGCTTCTTAGGCAGCAAAGATTGCTGATGGCTTCTTCTCATCTGTCTGGCCTCAGCTAGGTCAGCCCTGGACTATTTGTGCTTCTGATCAAACATGTTGCCATATTCCAAGTTCCAGGAGCATGGAAATGACATTTTCAATCCGCACAGGGGCCAGTGCCACCCTGTGCAAGATCGCCAGGAGCAGGAGGCCCACTGTGATGCCAGCAAGCAGCGGGATGTGACATCACGTCGCTGGGTGGTTCTCTTGGGGCACCGGCAGAGCCTGGCTCAGTCTGGCTCGTGCCTGGACTCCCACTGAGCGTGCCTGCGAGGTGTGGAGGCTCGAGCCAGGCTTCTCTGGGTGTTTTGGTGTCTGCCATTGGCAGCTTTGGTGCCCGTTCAAGAGCCGTGCGGTGTGTTTCCCCAGCCCTGCCTGGCTGAGGCAGCTGGGTCCTCTGTGGTGTGCTTTTGGCATTGGAGGTGAGCCGTGTGAGGAATCGTGGCTATGGGGTGGCCATGGGGTGGGCTGTGGGGCTTGGGGAGCTGGGAGGGTGTCCTTCTGGAGCCAGGGGCCAGGGACCTGCTTCCTCCTCTCCCCTTCCCGGGACAGCCAGTGACCGTGGCCCCTCTCCCTTCTGCGGTGCAGGTCTCCCCAGCCCGCTGCAACAAGTCAACATGGCAACAGAGGAGGAACAGTGGAGCTGCCCCATCTGCCAGGGTGCTCCAGGTGACATGGCTTACGTGACACCCTGTGGCCACAAGTTCTGCCTGGGCTGTGTCCTGCGGTGGGCAAAACACAAATCATCGTGCGCCCTGTGCCGGCAGCAGGTCAACACCGTCCGCTTCTCCCTGCGGTCTGAGGACGATTTCTTGGAGTTGGATCTGCCACCACCATCAGATCCACTGGAGGACCATGATGACCAAGAAGAGCAGGAGATTGAGGAGCCGGCACCCAGCAGAGATGTGGCTGGCTTTACACCTGAGGACTGGGCAGACTATTTCCGCCAGTCTGAGGAGACACTGGAGCCCCTGCTCCCCTGGCTGAACCAGCATCTGCCATCTGGGGCTGAGTGGTGGGACGCAGATCTTCTGAAGAACACCGTCATCTTCGTTCTGTGCAGCCAAGGGCTGGACGAGGTGTCCATGATCCGTACCCTGCAGCCCTTTCTGCACGACCGGACAGCCAACTTTGTCAATGAACTCATTGAGGTCGCTGCAGAGAGCTGCAGGGAGCAGATGCTCCTGCACATGGGCTTCCCATTCTACGAGGCTGCTGAAGATCAGGAGTACAGCCCTGCCACCAGCCCTGGGCCTGCCCTCATCCCTGGGGGGACTCCTACATCATCACCGGAGGGAAGTCCTGTTCCTTCACCGCAGGAGACTCCTACCACCTCCTCACAGCCCACTCCTGTCCCCTCGCCGGTGGTGACTCCGTCGTCCAACACCAGCGCAGAGGAGGAGTCCTTGGAGGAGTTGGGACAGGAGGTGGCAGCTTCCTCCATGGCTGCCCAGGGCAGGGAGTCATCACCCGGCAGGAGTTCCACCTCTTCACCACGGCGGCCCCCAAAGAGGAGAGTGAGTGGGTCCTCAGACGACGCTTCAGACCCCAAGAGGCCACACCACCGGCAAGACTAGGGAGACCCCGGAGCCATCGAAGCCGGGCCTGGACCAGCAGCTGGGGCAAACACCAGCCCCCACGGGCACTCCACAGCACCTGTTCTTTTTCTCAGTCTTTTCGTTTACTAAATACTCTTTAGGATAGTTATTTTATTGTAAGAATAGAACCCCCATAGTTAAGTCTCATTTCTTTATGAATCCCCATTTCACCTTCCTGATACTTTGAACTTGTTTGTTGTTTTATTGTTTTATTGTTTTGGTTTCCATTTTCTGTTCACCTCATAAGGAATAAAGCATTTACCACATTTACTTGATTTTGAAAAGGACAATGTGTTCTCATTGACTGTCGTGGTTTTGCCCCAGCTGAGAACTGGGCAACATGCAGCCACTTGTTAGTTAGGAGGGAGTGTGGGGGGTGGGAATTCAGGGAGGGGGAAAGGGAGGGAGAAGCAAAACCCAAGAAACCAAAACCTTGTGGGTTGGGAGAAGGATAGTTTACTGGCATAACAGAAAGATAAACATAATAATCATGACAGGACTTCAGAGCAAAACACATGAAACTGGTGGTGCACAAGGCAGTGTCTCAGCAAACTGCACAACTCAGCCGCACAGCTCAGAGCTGCACTGAAACTGGATGGTCCCCAAAAATGTGTGTCCTGGAGCTGCCTGCTCCTCCCCCCACCTGCCCCCCTTTTTTGCTGAGCATGACATCATTGGTATGGAATACCCCCTTTGGGCAGCTTGGGTCACCTGTCCTGGCTGTGTCCCCTCCCTTCCCGCTAGCAGTGACCTATCAACAACTGAAAAGTCCTTGACTGCTTGGCAACAGCTAGAACATCAGTGTGTGACCAGCACTGCTCTCAGCCTAACTCACTCCCAAACATAGTATTCCATCAGCTCCACTTACTGAAAGTAGATTTTCTTTTTTTTTTTTTTAACTGTTGTGTTTAAAACCCCACTCACTTCCTCACTTTCCTAACAGACCTCACAGTGAAACTGTCTGCTAACATACCAATGTAACTGCCCTGCACTGAGGAGGGAATCGGCCCACTGTTGCTGTGAGAAAGGAGCAGAGGAACTCTGAAGGCGACTGAGCAGACCCATGTCATGTGTTAGTGAATGGGGGATGCTGCTCCTACAAGAGCTTTCTGTTAAGCACTGAGCTGGTGGGCTCTTCACTCGGAGGAGAGGAGAAAGTGCCTGTGGCAGCGATGTGTAATGCAAATTCCTGAGGCTGCTAAAACCCCGAGGAGATTTGTAGTGGCTTTACATGTAATTCATTCCACAGAGAAGATGATAGGTTTTCCCCAGTTAAGTCCACAAACTCTGACAAAAGATTTACGCCTTGTGTTTGGACTGGTTTTGCAAGTGAGGAAATGATTGCCCATTAAAGGACCCAAGGCAATACAACCTCTTCTTTGCTGGCAGCACGCGGCAGAAGCGTCAGGAGAGTTTATAATGTCTCAGGCACGTAGGGGAGATGAATTATTTGCAAGAACAAATACTGGTTCAGCACTAGTGTCCAAGCGATTTGGGCACAGCTTATGAGGTATGCACTGGTGAGTACTAGAGGTTTACAAGCCATTGCAAAGCTATTGGTGTACATCAGCTTCATGGGAAAGTGCACTTTTTCTTGCCTGACTCTATTCTATATTCTATAGAATATTCTGTATTCTACGCAGAACTGAGTGCTGTACCTTTTGCGCAACTCTTCTGACTGTCCCAAGACAAGTACTATAACTAACGTCAACTATGGTCCATGTTACCCTTACTAAGAAACTGATAGTCAGGTGAGACTTTGTGCTGCTTTTGAGATTTCAGCTTCGTGACTCTGATTCTCCTGAAATAAATGGGATAATAAATGAACCCAGGACAGAGTTACCTTTCAGGAAGTGTTGTGGTTTTACCTGGCTGGCAGCTAAAGCCACCACACCGTCATTCACTCGCTCCCCTCCCCCAGTGGGATGGGGGAGAGAATCAGAAAGGGAAAAAAAAAAAAGTGAAACTCAGGGGTTGAATAAAGCCAGTTTAATATGACAGAGAAGGAAAATAACGTAATAGCGATGATGATGATGGTGAATATGCCGAGCAAGTGATGCACATCATGTTTATTCACCACGTGCAGACAACCAATGCCCAGCTAGTTCCTGAGCCACAGTCTCAACCCCTGGCCATTATTTACTCTAGTTAAGTTTTATTCTTTCTATATAAAACTGTTTTAAAATTCCCATTGGATTTTCTAGGACTGGAAATGCTATAACATGTGTGAGTCCAGTCCAAATGTTCTTAATGACAACTGTCATGATGTGGTATTGGCAGATGTAAAGGGCATGAGTCAGCTACCTGAACATGGGCAGCTAATGCCATTTGAAATGCCCTGAGACAGCTGAGACGTCCTCATGAGGCTGGCAGATGTGACAGAGCATACAAGGAGGACCCCAGCTCCTCTGGTGTGTCATTTCAGAGGTTGGAAACGTTATGGTTGCACATGTTTGAGGACTGTTTGTGAATGGCAGCAGTTAACTGCTGGCAGAAGCCTTCAGCTTGCACATAAATAGTAGGAAATGTTCTGTCAGTCATCTACCTTAAGAGCAGATATCCAGGACAGCAAGTCAAGCCTGAAGAGACAGAAGCAAATTTCCTGCCTGACAGTAGACTGCCCAAGCATCTCTGGTCATGTCTGCAGCTTGTTTCATCGAGCAGCCGATCACTGTGTGCATAGGCACCTAGCTGTAGTCTGAAATAAAAGCCTCTAAAATAAAAGTCTCATTTTATTAATCCTTGACCATCTACTTCAAACCCACCTCAGATGACTTTACCAGCATATTGGCACGTTGGATCACAACTGGTCCTGTGCAAAGGACCGCTCACAAGAACTTTTTTCAAGATTAACTTCTAACACCTTCACTGCCACAGTCCACTGGTGTTTCAGAAAGCAGGCATCCACGTGAAGAAGCATTGAACTGGATTATACCACAGTGGTCTGTTGATTTATTTATGCCATGTAATTCATACTCGGTCCCCAAGACCTGCAAGTTTTGTTTCAGCCTTGTGGCATGTCCCAGGATTTAATCATGGGCTATATCCATAGTGGCAATATCCACTTCTTGGCTTCAGAGGCCCAAGATACCTACTGCTTCCTGAACATGACCAACAATTCCTAACGAGAAGTGGTTTGGCTATTTTGATTGTTACCAAGGCTGCCTCTTCCCCCCCCACACCCCCATTCACTGAAATTTATATTGCACTACAAACAAAATCTAGTTCAAGGATTTATTTTTTTTTTAAATTCTGAATGGTAAGCAGCCTGTTGCTAGGTACAAAGCAAAAGCTTTTAAGAGGGCACTTTTATTATGACCTTCACAGAAAACACAAAGCTAATATATCTACCTCTCAGCTGAGGATTGTTTACCTGCTGCTGCAGTTAACTGTTAGCAGAAGCCTTCACCTCGAACATAAATAGTAGGTAACTGTCAGTCATCCCCTTTAACAGTAGATATTGTTTGGATAGCACTGGCAGCAGTTTCCTATTTGTGCAAACTTGTCAGGGTAAATCTCTCCTTGGTGCAGAGAATGAGGGTGTTAAGCATTCAGGTAAGCAACAGCGTTATCCACTGTGTGGAGCCCAGAACTGGAGTTTGCCATCAGAAATCTGTTCTCTTCTCAGGGCTGCTTTCCGCTGCTCATTCGTCTTGGCTTCATCTCCTCCACCCACAGAAAGGGAGACAGCACAGGTCTAATCCAGGGTGGCACAGCAACGGAGTTTTAGTGTGGGGTTTCTTGTGACATGCCTCGTGAGCTGGAAAGCAGCAGCTTCTAAAGCTGGCGTGCGTGGACAGAGGTCAGACAGGCAATGATTTTCAGCTGACAACCACCCGACGTAAAAGCACATTATACCAAAGAATACTTTGCATCTTTATCTCCTGCCGGATTTTTCCCAATCACTTCTCATGCACTGAATCACAAAAAGAACCTGGGATGGGATTCACATGCCTCACAAAGAGGCCCCATTTGCACAAAGGCCAGGATGTGGGAGAAGAACGCATCCAGACATGCTCCTCTGGCGTCTTTTCTTTCCTGCATCTAAGTTATCTTCTCCACTGTAACTTTTTCCCTCTACCAGCAAGTGCAACAGCGTGGCATGCTTTGTCCAGTCTAGCAGTCAAGAGGACCAGCAATGTTCTCCAAAAGTTTCTACTTCTCCAAAACCAGTTGCAGGTTGGGAGCAAGACGTGTAACATGTAGCATCTTAGAAGAAGCTACAAGGCATACTTGCTGCCTATACATTCTGTCTCTATTTAAAGAGCTTTCAAGTGAATACTGAGGACTACAAAAGAGAGGGGCACTTAGAGATGTGTGGCTAGCCATGACTGGCACAGGTAAATCCCAAATTCTCAGAATCATAGAATGTACAAGGTTGGAAGGGACCTTTAGAGGTCATCTAGACCAACCCCCATGCAGCAAGCAGGGACATCTTCACTAGATCAGGTCACTCAGAGCCCCATCAAGCCTGACCATGAATGTCTCCAGGGATGGGGCCTCCACCGCCTCTCTGAGCAACCTGTGCCGGTGATCTACCACCCTTATATTGAAGAACGTTTTCCAAATATCCAACCACAATCTCCCCCTTTCAAGTTTTAAACCATTATCCCTTGTTCTAGTGCTCCATGCCCTTGGGAACAGTTCTTCCCCAGCTTTCCTACAGGTACTTTTCAGGTACTGGAAGGTCTCTGTAAGCTCCTCCCAGAGCCTTCTCCAAGCTGAACAAGCCCAACTCTCTCAGCCTGTCTTCACAGCAGAGGTGCTCCAGCCCATTGATTGATTATTTTTGTGGCCTCCTCTGAATATACTCCAGCAGGTCCATGTCCTTCTTGCGTTGAGGGCTCCAAAGCTGGATGCAGTATTGCAGGTGAGGTCTCCCCAGAGCAGAGCAGAGGGACAGAATCCCCTCTCAATCTTCTGGCCACACTTCTTGTGATGCAGCCCAGGATGGGGTTGTCCTTCTGGTCTGCAGATGCACATTGGTGGCTCATGCCCAGCTTCTCATCCACGAGCACCCCCAAGTCCTTTTCCTCAGGGCTGCTTTCTAGCACATCATCTCCTAATTTCTATGGATAACAGGGTTGCCCTGACTCAGGTGCAGGACCCTGCACTTGGCTTTGTTGAACCTCATGAGGTTCACCTGGGCCCACTTCTCCAGCCTGTCCAGGTCTCCCTGGATGGCATCCTGTCCCTCTGGCACATTAACCTCACCACGCAGCTGGGTGTCATCAGCAAACTCAGTCCCACTGTCAGTATCATTAATGAAGATGTTAAACCACCGGCCCCAGCACAGAGCCTTGAGGAACTCCTCTTGTCACCATCTTCCATCGGGACTTGGAGCCGTTGCCCACCAGGCTCCTTCAGGCTGGTTCTGTGATGGGTCAGGGTTCTCCCTATGTGGCAGTGCTTCTGTCAAAGGTCAGTAATAGAGAGCGAGTCATTATTGTGCTGCATACCTTTTGTGCCAGTGTAAGCATGTGAACATGGACAAAGGAATATAGAAGGAAAACCTGGACTGAGTCAGCAGCTTGGTTTGGTCCCATTGAGAATGTGAGGTGCAACTAGTTGATCTCACTATCCCTGCTGAAGCATACTCCCAGGTATTGCCTGATACGATGCTCACCTGAGCACAATTTGTTTCCTTTCCTGCAAAACCATGTTCTAGATTATTTCCTTGGAATGGAAGTCAAGATTTAGTCATCACCATTTGTAGCCAGGAGACAGGACAAGGGGCAATGGCTGCAAGTTGGAGCACAGGAAGTTCTGCACCAATATGTGGAAGAACTTTTTCCCAGTGAGGGTGACAGAGCCCTGGGACAGGCTGCCCAGGGAGGTGGTGGAGTCTCCTTCTCTGGAGATACTCAAGCCCCATCTGGATGCCTCCCTGTGTGACCTGTCCTAGGGAACCTGCTCTGGCAGGGGGGTTGGACCCGATGATCTCTGGAGGTCCCTTCCAACCCCTACGATTCTGTGAGTCTGTGAGTGTCTAAGTGGCACAGGGACTGCTTTGCTCCTGTCACATCTGCAGAGAGGACAATCTCAGTGTGAACGCTAAACTGTGTTCCCTCAGAGCTGTGCTTGAAGAGGAAACATGCAACATCTCCTTCCTTCACGCCTCCAGCCTCCTACCATGCATTTAGCAGAGCAGGAATTGTCTTGGCTGATAGGTACAGGAGAGCTTAACTATCTTGCATGGTCCTGTCTCCTTAGAGGCTTGTACAGCTTCTCAGTGGTGCTCATGAGAGCCAGCAGCAGGCCAGAAATCACTAAGAGGTGCTGTCTTGGTTTTGCCCCAGCTGAGAGCTGAGCCCCACGCAGACGATTGTTCTTTAGGAGGGAGTGTGGTGGGCACTACCAGGACAAGGTAGATACAAGTTGGAAATTAGGAAAATGTTCTTTAGAATGAGGGTGTTACATCACTGGATCAGGTTGCCCAGGGAGGTAGTGAAGGCTCAGTCCCAGGAGATACTCAAGGTCTCTGAGCAACCTGATCTAGGCAAGATGTCCCTGCTTCCTGCAGGGCGGGTGGACTAGAGGACCTTTAAAGGTCCCTTCCAACCCAGTATGAGCATCAGCTTCAGGTAGGGAAAAATGCCAAACCCAAGACTTTTTCCAGTGCACAGTCTGCCTTCTGTTTGAGTTTCCCCCCAACGTGGCTTCTTAGGCAGCAAAGATTGCTGATGGCTTCTTCTCATCTGTCTGGCCTCAGCTAGGTCAGCCCTGGACTATTTGTGCTTCTGATCAAACCTGTTGCCATATTCCAAGTTCCAGGAGCATGGAAATGACATTTTCAATCCGCACAGGGGCCAGTGCCACCCTGTGCAAGATCGCCAGGAGCAGGAGGCCCACTGTGATGCCAGCAAGCAGCGGGATGTGACGTCACGTCACTGGGTGGTTCTCTTGGGGCACCGGCAGAGCCTGGCTCAGTCTGGCTCGTGCCTGGACTCCCACTGAGCGTGCCTGCGAGGTGTGGAGGCTCGAGCCAGGCTTCTCTGGGTGTTTTGGTGTCTGCCATTGGCAGCTTTGGTGCCCGTTCAAAAGCCGTGCGGTGTGTTTCCCCAGCCCTGCCTGGCTGAGGCAGCTGGACATTGTGTGCTGTGCTTTTGGCATTGGAGGTGAGCCGTGTGAGGAATCGTGGCTATGGGGTGGCCATGGGGTGGGCTGTGGGGCTTGGGGAGCTGGGAGGGTGTCCTTCTGGAGCCAGGGGCCAGGGACCTGCTTCCTCCTCTCCCCTTCCCGGGACAGCCAGTGACCGTGGCCCCTCTCCCTTCTGCGGTGCAGGTCTCCCCAGCCCGCTGCAACAAGTCAACATGGCAACAGAGGAGGAACAGTGGAGCTGCCCCATCTGCCAGGGTGCTCCAGATGACGTGGCTTACGTGACACCCTGTGGCCACAAGTTCTGCCTGGGCTGCGTCCTGCGGTGGGCAAAACACAAATCATCGTGCGCCCTGTGCCGGCAGCAGGTCAACACCGTCCGCTTCTCCCTGCGGTCTGAGGACGATTTCTTGGAGTTGGATCTGCCACCACCATCAGATCCACTGGAGGACCATGATGACCAAGAAGAGCAGGAGATTGAGGAGCCGGCACCCAGCAGAGATGTGGCTGGCTTTACACCTGAGGACTGGGCAGACTATTTCCGCCAGTCTGAGGAGACACTGGAGCCCCTGCTGCCCTGGCTGAACCAGCATCTGCCATCTGGGGCTGAGTGGTGGGACGCAGATCTTCTGAAGAACACCGTCATCTTCGTTCTGTGCAGCCAAGGGCTGGACGAGGTGTCCATGATCCGTACCCTGCAGCCCTTTCTGCACGACCGGACAGCCAACTTTGTCAATGAACTCATTGAGGTCGCTGCAGAGAGCTGCAGGGAGCAGATGCTCCTGCACATGGGCTTCCCATTCTACGAGGCTGCTGAAGATCAGGAGTACAGCCCTGCCACCAGCCCTGGGCCTGCCCTCATCCCTGGGGGGACTCCTACATCATCACCGGAGGGAAGTCCTGTTCCTTCACCGCAGGAGACTCCTACCACCTCCTCACAGCCCACTCCTGCCCCCTCGTTGGTGGTGACTCCGTCGTCCAACACCAGCGCAGAGGAGGAGTCCTTGGAGGAGTTGGGACAGGAGGTGGCAGCTTCCTCCATGGCTGCCCAGGGCAGGGAGTCATCACCCGGCAGGAGTTCCACCTCTTCACCACGGCGGCCCCCGAAGAGGAGAGCGAGTGGGTCCTCAGACGATGCTTCAGACCCCAAGAGGCCACACCACCGGCAAGACTAGGGAGACCCCGGAGCCATCGAAGCCGGGCCTGGACCAGCAGCTGGGGCAAACACCAGCCCCCACGGGCACTCCACAGCACCTGTTCTTTTTCTCAGTCTTTTCGTTTATAAATACTCCTTAGGATAGTTATTTTATTGTAAGAATAGAACCCCCATAGTTAAGTCTCATTTCTTTATGAATCCCCATTTCACCTTCCTGATACTTTGAACTTGTTTGTTGTTTTATTGTTTTATTGTTTTGGTTTCCATTTTCTGTTCACCTCATAAGGAATAAAGCATTTACCACATTTACTTGATTTTGAAAAGGACAATGTGTTCTCATTGACTGTCGTGGTTTTGCCCCAGCTGAGAACTGGGCAACACGCAGCCACTTGTTAGTTAGGAGGGAGTGTGGGGGGTGGGAATTCAGGGAGGGGGAAAGGGAGGGAGAAGCAAAACCCAAGAAACCAAAACCTTGTGGGTTGGGAGAAGGATAGTTTACTGGCATAACAGAAAGATAAACATAATAATCATGACAGGACTTCAGAGCAAAACACATGAAACTGGTGGTGCACAAGGCAGTGTCTCAGCAAACTGCACAACTCAGCCGCACAGCTCAGAGCTGCACTGAAACTGGATGGTCCCCAAAAATGTGTGTCCTGGAGCTGCCTGCTCCTCCCCCCACCTGCCCCCCTTTTTTGCTGAGCATGACATCATTGGTATGGAATACCCCCTTTGGGCAGCTTGGGTCACCTGTCCTGGCTGTGTCCCCTCCCTTCCCGCTAGCAGTGACCTATCAACAACTGAAAAGTCCTTGACTGCTTGGCAACAGCTAGAACATCAGTGTGTGACCAGCACTGCTCTCAGCCTAACTCACTCCCAAACATAGTATTCCATCAGCTCCACTTACTGAAAGTAGGTTTTCTTTTTTTTTTTTTAACTGTTGTGTTTAAAACCCCACTCACTTCCTCACTTTCCTAACAGACCTCACAGTGAAACTGTCTGCTAACATACCAATGTAACTGCCCTGCACTGAGGAGGGAATCGGCCCACTGTTGCTGTGAGAAAGGAGCAGAGGAACTCTGAAGGCGACTGAGCAGACCCATGTCATGTGTTAGTGAATGGGGGATGCTGCTCCTACAAGAGCTTTCTGTTCAGCACTCAGCTGGTGGGCTCTTCACTGGGAGGAGAGGAGAAAGTGCCTGTGGCAGCGATGTGTAATGCAAATTCCTGAGGCTGCTAAAACCCCGAGGAGATTTGCAGTGGCTTTACATGTAATTCATTCCACAGAGAAGATGATAGGTTTTCCCCAGTCAAGTCCACAAACCCTGACAAAAGATTTACGCCTTGTGTTTGGACTGGTTTTGCAAGTGAGGAAATGATTGCCCATTAAAGGACTGTCCTGGTTTTGGTCAGGATGGAGTTAATTTCATTTGTAACAGCAGATGAATGTTGTGTTTGAGAGTGAGATGGGAGTAGTGCTGATAACACCCTGATGTTTCTAGTTGCTGTCAGACAGTCAAGGACTTTCTCAGCTCTTCATGAGAAAGGAGGGGCGAAGCCAGGACAGGTGGCCCAACTGACCAAAGAGAGTATTCCACGCCAGTTACGTCCTGCCCAGGATATCACGGGCTGACGGGAGGAAGGCCTGGGGCGGCTCCGGGACGCGCGGTTCTTGGGGGACGGTCGGGTTCTGGGACGGCTCTGGGTGGCACGGCCTGAGTTGTGTGGTTTGGTGAGAAACTGCATTGTGTATCAACAGCTTCATATATTTTGCTTTGAAGTCCTGTTAGCATTGTTATATTGTATCTTTCTGTTATCCCCCCCCCCCCCCCCCCCCCCCGCTTCCTTTTAACCTGCTCTTTTCCTTTAAGGAGCAGGCAGCTGCGTGGATCTTTGCCCTCAGCCGGGGTGAAACCACGACAGAAGGACATTGAGGTCCTCGAGCGAGTGCAGAGAAGGGCAACCAGGCTGGTGAAGGGACTGGAGGGCAAATCCTATGAGGAGCAGCTGAGAGAGCTGCTTTAGTCTGAGGGGCTGTTTAGTCTGGAGAAGAGAAGGCTGAGGGGAGACCTTATCACCACCTACAACTACCTGAAGGGAGGTTGTAGAGAGATGGGCGATGGTCTCTTCAGCCAGGTGACAGGAGATAGGACAAGGGGAAATGGGATGAAGCTGTGCCAGGGCAGGTTTAGATTGGATAGTAGAAAAAAATTTCTACTGGAAGAGTTGTCACGGCCTGGAACAGGCTGCCCAGGGAGGGGGTTGAGTCACCATCCCTGGATGTGTGCAAAAAAAGGGGTGATGAGGTACATAGGGATATGGTTTAGCATAGGGTGGGAATGGTTGGACTCGATGATCTTCAAAGGCCTCTTCCAACCTTGTGATTCTGTGATTCTGGGAGGAAAATTAAGTACCTTCCTCATGGCACAGGCCTTACAATTACCACACCTTGGCCTTATTAGATACGTAGCTTAAAATCACAGTACTGTCAAGTACCTAAAAAAAACCCCTGGTCTGGTAGAAAGGGTTGGAACAAGATGGGCTTTGAGTTCCCTTCCACCTCAAACCGTTCCGTGATTCTATGAATATACTTCATTCTACTGCTCATCACTTAAAGTGCCCATGATGTGGCAGTGAATTTACCAGTACTCAACTAAACCTGGGATGGAGTTAAGCAGTGACCATATTATGAAGCCTGTCTTGGTTTTCTCTTGTCTTGAACAACCTAAAGAATGTAAACCCTTGCCATCTTACCGTATGCTGCTTTTTGTTGTTCAGGGGCACAGAGTGTGGGGGGTATGTTAATGAGTTCAGGAAGAAAAGCCAGGTCTGACACAGGCTTCAGCAGTAGCTGCTGTTGAGCTTCAACCAAGCTAAAAAAGAAGAGTCATTTGTGTTCCTGCTTTGTTACATGTCCCTTAGCTTTGAATCTGTACATCTCACCTATAACTACATGTCTTGTTAAACAGCCTCTTGTGGCAGAGCCTGCCAGAAGTGTTGGAAACAGCAGATAACAGTGCCAGCTTGTTTGCCTTCTCCCCACCATTGTTCTGATTACAGTAATAAATTACAAGTGGATTTCTCTGGTCAGTAAATTATTTCAATGGGAAGTTTCAATTTCAATCATTTCTGAAGATATTCTGAATTCTATTTTAATTTTTCTGATGATTTCAACGGGAAAAAAAATTGGAAAATTTTTGGTGTGTGGTTTTTGGGGTTTTTTACCCTCTAATTTTTGCTGTTTTTCAGAGCTCTGGAATAGGCTGCCCAGGGAGGTGGTGGTGTTTCCTTCTCTGGAGATATTCAAGACCCGTCTGGACGCCTATCTGTGCAATATGAGCTGGGGAGCTGCTTTGGTAGGGGGGTTGGACTCCATGGTCTCAAGATCCCTTCCAATCCCTAGGATTCTGTGATTCTGTGGTTCTACACTATTAGGTGGAATTACGAAGAGCCTGTAAGCTTTGGTCTTCAGAGACCATGGCAATATGGCCTCAAGTAAAACCACACACGAAACGTTGCTAGTCTGTTAATTTCTCCCATTTCTCATTACTGGGTGCCTGAATTATAGCATCCTCCTTTCTCCCTCCTGTCAGACATGGAAAATAAAAGCATTATTCAGAATGCAGGGGAAATACTCAGCTAGTTCTTACTAAAAGAATCAGGAAGAGTTGTTAGAAATTGTGTGACCATTGCTGCAGCATGTATGGAATGAAGTGAATGGGAATGAAAGTGAATTTTCCTGTAGTGCATCTACTCCAAAGCTGGAAACAAATGTTGTATCATGTGGCTTAAATATACTGGTTTACAGTTTGTATTTATTAAATTCAAGCATTCCCCAGACATCACACACATTTAAATACATTCAATTTCCATTAGCTACTGGAACTAGGGAGTGAACTTGCCTGTGAACTATAAATTCATAGCCTAGTAAAGGAAAGAGCAAAGAACTCATTTTTGATTGTAAACACAGGCTAACACTGAAAAACACTTTCTTAGCCATTTTTGAAGGAGGTCATTTAGTCATTTCCGTGTCTCACAGAAGATCAGACTTCCCAGATTCTTCAATTTATGGGGAAAAAATATGTTCCTCTGTAACAAAAAGTTAGAAGGACAGATTCCTACAAAGCTTGAAATAGCAAATCTGAAGAGTATAAATATTAAATAAAAGAAATAAATATATAATCTAATCAAGTTAGTCTCACAGAAATAACTTCAACTAAGACACCACTTTCAGGACAATGCTTTTTTTAATAGAAATACAAATGTCTTTGATAATAAGAACCTAATCAAAAATAACTGGTATCACATTTTCATAATCAAGTGCATCAACAAGTCTTGACATCACATAAATTGGTGTGTAAAAAGCATAAGTATAGTTTATCAATTACAAATATAACCTATTGAAACACAGTAAAGATCACAGTTTAGAAGTAGCTGCTAGTAAAGCTGTTTACATGAGGGTAAATGGATGGGAGGAGAGTCTTTTCTCATGAACGAACATGTGAGTCATCTGAAAGAACCCCACATTGTTGTAGCTTTGCATGGTTTGGTTTTGGTGAAGAGGGGTGGGCAGTAGGGGTGGCTCCTGCAAGAAGCAGCCAGAAGCTCGCTGCAGGCACAACAGAGCAAACACCAGCCAGCTCAAGGCCAGAGTCATTGTTAATGAGCCCACCAGCGGTGGTCACAGTGCCTCTGGGAACCATATTTAGGAGGGAAAAAACCCACAAGCAGCTGCATTTTGCCCCCAGAGAAGGGAGTGAGAAGATGTAAGAAACTGTGCAGGCAACAAGGCCAGAGAAGGTGGTTGAGGAGGTGCCCCTGCAGCCCATGGGGAAACCCACAGTGGACCAGGTATCCCCCCGCATCCCATGGAAAAGGCCGAGACCCCACCTGCAGCCTGAGGAGAGGCCCCACGCTGGAGCAAGTGGAGACATACAGGAGATGCTGTGACTTTGGATGAAGCACCAGGCCACAGATCTACAACTTCATGGAGAGAGACAGGAGGAGACGGAGAGAGAGACAGAGAGAGAGAGAGATCCAAGAGAGAGCAGGTTTGCTGGTGGGGTGAAGGCCTGTGACTCCATGGAGAGCCAGGCTGGAGCAGCCTGGGCCTGAGAGACTGACAACATTCTGTGATTTATGACTGCACCCCACAGAAGTGACCCACACCGGGGCAGCTGGTGAAGAGCTGCAGCCCTATGGGAAAGGACTCCTGTGGAAAAATTTCATGGAGGACTGTCTCCCATGGGTGGGACCCCACGCTGCAGCAATAGAAGGGTTTGAGGAGCCTTTCACTGCTGAGATTGCTGATGGCTTCTTCTCATCTGTCCAGCCTCAGCTAGGTCATCCCTGGACTATTTGTGCTTCTGATCAAACGTGTCAAAACATGAAGTGTTGCCAGGCTCCAAGTTCCAGGAGTGTGGAAATGATGACATTTTCAATCCGCACAGGTGCCAGTGCCAGCCAGAGCACTACCTGTGCAAGAACGCCTGGAGCAGGTGGCACACCGTGACGTCACCTGGAAGTGGGCTGTGATGTCACGTTGCTAGGTGCTTCTCTTGGTGTGCCGGCAGAGTCTGGCTCAGTCTGGCTCGTGCCTGGACTCCCACTGAGCGTGCCTGCGAGGTGTGGAGGCTCGAGCCAGGCTTCTCTAGGTGCTGAGCGGTGTTTCGGTGTCTGCCATCGGCAGCTATTGGTGCCCGTCCCGGAGCTGTGCCCTGTGTTTCCCCGGCCCTGCCTGGCTGAGGCAGCTGGACACTGTGTGGTGTGCTTTCAGTAGCGGAGGTGAGCTGTGTGAGGACTCGTGGCTATTGGGTGGCCATGGGGTGGGCCGTGGGGCATGGAGAGCTGGGAGGGTGTCCTTCTGGAGCCAGGGGCCTGGACATGCTTCCTCCGCTCGTCTTGCCAGGACAGCCAGTGACTGTGGCCCCTCTCCCTTCTGCAGTGCAGTTCTCCACAGCCCGCGGCAAGAAGCCAGTATGGCCACAGAGGAACAGTGGAGCTGCCCCATCTGCCAGGATGCTCCAGATGACGTGGCTTATGTGACACCCTGTCGCCACAAGTTCTGCCTGGGCTGCATCGTGCGGTGGGCAAAACAGAAGTCATCGTGTGCCCTGTGCCGCCAGCCTGTCAACACCATCCGCTTCTCCCTGCGGTCAGAGGACGATTTCTTGGAGATACATCTTAGACCACCATCAGATCCACAGGACGACGATGACAACGTGCAAGATCAGGGGAGAGCGGAACCATCAGCCGGCACAGAGGTGTCTGGCTTCCCACCTGAGGCCTGGGCAGCCTTCTTCCAGCATTCTGAGGAGGCACTGGAGCCCCTGCTGCCCTGGCTGCAACAGGGGCTGCTGTCGGCATCCGAGTGGTGGGAGGCACGTGTTATGCAGAGCATCGTCATCTCCACTCTGTGTGACCACGGGCTGGATGAGTTGGCGTTGGTCCGTTCGCTCCAGCATGTCCTGCACGACCAGACGGTGACCTTTGTGCGCCAGCTCATCGAGGCTGCTGCTGAGCGGTGCAGGGGGCAGATGCTTCAGTACATGGAACAACTGGACTCCGAGGCTGCTGAGGAGCAGGAGGACAGCCCTGCAGCCAGCCCTGGGCCTGCCCTCTCCCCTGGGGGGACTTCCACCTCCTCCCCAGAGGAAACTCCTGCCTCCTCGCCAGAGGGGACTCCTATCCCCTCCCCTCAGCCATCTCCTCCTCCCTCGCCGAGGATCACTCCTGCCCCCAACCCCAGCATGGAGGAGGAGCCCTTGGAGGAGCTGGAGCAAGAGGAGGAAGCTCCCTCCACTGCTGCCCAGGGCAGGGACTTGTCACCCAGGAGAACTCCCACCTCCTCACCCCGGCGCCCCCCAAAGAGGAGGGCCAGTGGCTCCCCAGACGACCATTCAGAGCCCAAGAGGCCACATCACCAGCAAGATTAGGGAGACTTCGGAACCATCGAAGCCGGGCCTGGGCCAGCAGCTGGGGCATACACCAGCCCCCATGGGCACCCCGCAGCACCTGCTCTTTTTCTCTGTCTTTTCCTTTACTAAATAGGTTTTTTTTTAGGATAGTTGTTTGGAATTAGATAGCCGTTGTAGTTAAGTCCCATTTCTTTATCATTTCCTAGTTCACCTTCCTGATACTCTGTTTGTTGTTTTATTGCTTTGGTTTCCATTTTTTGTTCTACCTCATAAGGAATAAAGCATTTACCACATTTACTTGACTCTGAAAAGGACAATGTGTTCTCATTGACTGTCGTGGCTTTGCCCCTGCTGAGAGCTGAGCACCACACAAACGCTGCTCGGGGGATGAGCGAGAGGTCGGCCTGTGCAGAAGGGTTCCCGAGATCGGGGTGTCCCGTGCAGCTCCCCCGAACCACAGTGAAACAGCCACAGAAGCACGTAGCTGTGCAGGTCTCGGGATACAGGGAATGCCTTTGGTTTCAATTCAGGGTGAATGTGCTTCACTGTTGCTGAATACTTCCCTGGTGTTTAGCCAAAGCACCATTTTTTAATTCTACACTTTTGCCACTCAGATTTGCTTACAGGTTTCAGTAGGAAACTCTTCTTAGAAACATTTTCCTAAGAGAGGTCAGTCTTCTTTTTTACATGAGGCATCTGTGTACCATGGCAGAGTAGCTGCATTCATGTCAGTTTCTCATTGACAAAGTAACACACTGCAAGAAACTTTCATTTATGTGCAATGTCACCGACCCCATGACCAGCTTCTGCTGCTGTCTACACTGCAATACTTCTGAAGCAGCTTGAAGGTTTTCACTGGACTGCTGCTAAATTTCTGTGGCCTCAGTGGAGATGATGAGAGTGGGGGTCTATGCCCACACTCACAGGACTGTGCTACTGACACTGTGTCCTGCACAGCCAGCTCACTGAAGGGACAGATGCTGCTGTCATCGTTTCCCAGGAAGAACCAGTTGCTTTGGATGAGAGAGGAACACTTTGAACCCAAAGTGCACTGAAGGGTCTCCTTGAGGAGCTTGCCATAACAAGTGCCTCACTGCAAGATTTTGCCGGATGCTGTGGATATTCCCTTGGCGTTGGGGTCCTGGCTCTGCGCCGGGGAGACACCATCACTCAATCCCTAACCAGAGATCAGGACCTGTCCGCTGCCTGAGCTCCACTATTTCCTCTGCCCGGTGGGCGGGCGGGCTGGCCGGTCTGAGCTCTCCCGCTCGCCTGCCTGCGCCGTGGGGGGGGGGGGGGGCAGCGACTCCTCCTCACCCCCTTTGAAGGGCAGCGGGAGGTGGGAGGGGGGGGGCACGTGACGTCAGGGGGAGGGTGAGCTCGGGCGAGCTCGCGGGTTGTCGACGCGGGTCGAGGGATCTGCACGCGGGGCCCCGGTCCCGGGAACCCTCTGTACAGCCCGACCTCTCGCCGAGCCCCTCAGCTCAGCTCAGCTCAGCTCAGCTCAGCTCAGCTCAGCTCAGCTCAGCTCAGCTCAGCTCAGCTCAGCTCAGCTCAGCTCAGCTCAGCTCAGCTCAGCTCAGCTCAGCTCAGCTCAGCGATCGCTGCCGCCGCTGCTCGTCACTCGCGGGCGGGTGACCGTTAACGTTTCCCCGCCTTTAAATCCCCCGCGGTGGCTCCGGTCCCGCCTCCCGCCCCGCCTGATTGGCTGGGTGAGCGCGGGCGAGCTCGCGGCTTGTGGCCGCGGGTCGAGGGGTCTGCGCGGGGTGCCCCGGGCCCGGGAACCCTCTGTACAGCCCGACCTCTCGCCCAGCCCCTCGCAAGAGGCACGAGTCACGTTCACGTGAAGCAGCAGGGAACAGGGCGCCTGGCTGCTGACCGAGCCCGAGGTTACTCACACGCAGGACAAGCCCAGCACACTGTGCTCGCCGGGGGCGGCAGCAGCCACGCAAAAGCTCCGTCACCCGGCTGAAGGCTGCACGGTCACTAATGTCACCCTGGCGCCTCCTGCTAAGCAGCGGGAAGGCAAGTCAGCTCTGTGCGGGAGGAGGAGGACCAGCCACAAGCCACCCTCGTTTGTCACCTCCCGTCACACCTGTGCACAGCACGAATCGAGCAGCAGCACCAGCAAAACCCTCTGCCTGGGGAGGGGAGTGAGGACTGGGAGCTGTGCAAGGGAAGAGGGAAATAGAAGCTGTCAGAGTTTACTTTCACACCAGATGGACCTTTCCGTCCCACAATGCTACCGAAACCTTAACTGCATCCAGAAACCGTGAACTGTAAAGAAACAAGTACTACATCTCGGTGTCAGGGGTTCAAGTCACATCCAGCTACAAGGGATTTTCAAAATTCTAATGTGACTCTTCAACAAAATATTCTGGACTATAACAAGCACCAACAGGGATATTTCCTGTTCCAGTTATTCATTTGTAAATAGTTCTATTGTATATTCACCACTTCTGGTTTCTTCCTTAGAGGAGAATACCAGATTACTCAAAAATAGTACAAAGTATTTTCACCAAAACCACTGTTTAGAAAACACTTTGAATGTTCAAGCATCTAGTGGGATAGAAACATCTGAATAATAATCATTTATTTTTATATAGTGTAAACTATATGTTTCTGACCTCCTGGAAGAAAAGTTCCTCACCTTTTTTCTCTGAAATAGAAAGAAATATGGCAGGGAGAAGGAAAGAGAGGGAAAGGGGGAAGCCAAGGAAAAATCTTTGTATATTTTACAAGATGATAGAATTGAAATTAATTTTGAATTTGGCAGAGCCCTGGCTCTTCAGGGAAATTTGGCTAAAATGACCAAGTTTCATGGGGACAACTGCTTAGCTTGTGCTCTGGATGTACTGCAGACTGATCTCACAGAGTGCTGCATGTACACAACGGGACAAGAGTCCTAGCCCAATGTCGTGGTTTCACCCCAGCTGAGGGCCAAGATCCACGCAGCTGCCTGCTCCTTAAAGGAAAAGAGCAGGTTAAAGGGAAGGGGAGGGGGGGTGAGAAGTAAGGGAAGGGAAAAGGAAGAGAAAGGGGCAAATAACCCCAAGATCAAGAAATTAAGAGGCCCGTGGGGCGGATAAGGATAGTTTACTAAGATAACAGAAAGATACAATGTAACAATGCTAACAGGACTTCAAAGCAAAATATATGAAGCTGTTGATACACAATGCAGTTTCTCACCAAACCACACAACTCAGGCCGTGCCACCCAGAGCCGTCCCAGAACCCGACCGTCCCCCAAGAACCGCGCATCCTGGAGCCGCCCTCGGCCTTCCTCCCGTCAGCCCCTGATATCCTGGGCAGGACGTAACTGGCGTGGAATACTCTCTTTGGTCAGTTGGGTCACCTGTCCCGGCTTCGCCCCTCCTTTCTCATGAAGAGCTGAGAAAGTCCTTGACTGTCTGACAGCAACTAGAAACATCAGGGTGTTATCAGCACTACTCCCATTTTACTCTCAAACACAGCATTCATCCACTGTTACAAATGAAATTAACTCCATCCTGACCAAAACTAGGACACCCAATCACTCTATCTTTCTTTCTGCTATATATATAACCTCCCTGATGGACAAATCCTGATCCGTTCTGGTCCTGATACCTGTGCAAATCCACAGGTATTTGATTTTAGTCAGAGAAAACTCTCCAGATCTACACATCTGTGACTAGAGGCAGAATTTGGTTTTGTTGTACACTCATTTTTGGAAGAAGACTCCATCATGTTTAAAAAGGTGGGAGGTGAACTCCTGGGTCTAGTTCAAGGTTATATTGCCAGCCAGAGTATCACTGTGACCATTTTGCAGCCTGTTTATTGCCCCACTTTGCAGCGTGTTTATTCTCTGCACTTTGTAGAGCTGTTACAAGTGATGCATCAGATACTTTTGCTCATCTGGCTATGACTGTCCTTATTTTTTTAATCACTCTGTGTGTGAAAGGATTATTTTTTTTACCAACGAAAAGTGACATGAAATGTCTGTCCCACCTTACAATTTCATTGAAGGCCCAAGAGTTAGAAAAGAAACAGACAAGCCTACAGATTTTGCGTACTGTAGCACTTGCCACCTCATTTGTCTCTGCAAAATAGCTCATTTGGAGAAGATACACCTCTGTATTTCACACACTAAGGCACAAATGGCCTGATGAGTAGACCAAAGGCTTAATGCAGTAGAAGAAACCCAGTCTATAAATCCACTAGGAGACCCAGGTTATACATACATAAACCAAACACAAAGACCTTAACCCTTCTGAGTAAAAAACATTCCCATCTAACCCCACTGAGAAGAGCTGGTGAAGAGTTTGTAGTGTGAGCTGTTCATTTATTGATGGAGGGCCCTTTTAAGACGGACAGGTGGCAGAACTGCAATAATCTGGAAAGTCTTGAGCACATGCGTCAGTCATTGCCTCAGACATCAACTTGGTTATTTACTTTGTTCAGTTCAGAAATGATGAGTAGCATGTTCATTTGTGCCTGTCATCATATGCCCAAGACATGTGTCATGCTATAAAAACTGTAGTTTTAAGTAGCTGTCTCCTGTGTGCTGTGATCAGACCCATTCCTTAGTGCAAATATGCCTTTCTTCTTTTTATCTCACCAATTAGAGATATAGTAAACCTGGCAGTTCAAAACAAGGTTACCATCCTCAGAACAAAACCATCATGATGACGTTTCACTAAACAGTGCATTTTGTTGCTTACAGCACTGGATAGAAGTAATTCCTTCATAACCTCTTACATCAGGAAATCAGTTCAGCAAAAGCTATTTTCACGTGACAATTCCAAAGGAGGAGATCAGAAACTGAACCCTAAATGCAAAAGTCCAACAATAGTAAAAAGACAGATTCATGTGGAGATGAGCCAAGTTTTGCCTGTATTTTTGTTGTTGAAAATGCCCTTGAGTAGTAAAAAGTAATATTTTTAATTAGACCAAATGACTGTAAAGACAGAGATATAAATAAATAAACACAAGAGATTTCACTTTTCCTGTGCCGGCTAAGGAAGGCAAGGAGCAGGCTGACTGGACCTGTAACCTTATATGCTTTACTCTAGCTATCAGCTGTGAATCTTGTGAAAGATAATTTTCTTTCTGCAAGCTTTGCCTCTGAAAGTTGTTGTAGCCTTCTTATATCATCTCCTCCTTAACAAAGCAGCAAAGCCAAAATCTCAGTGGATTAAATGCTCTATTTTGTCTCCACATCAATATTTCATAAGGGATTTACATACAGTTAGTATGTTCCACTTCTCCTGCTCCTCATGCATGGATAGACAACAGGAGCAACTCTGTACTCAAACCCACCGTGTGCACCAAGTAACACTTCGGTTAGCCAGTCCTTGCAAGCCCACACTGCTATTATTCCTCACTTGTTTCCCATTATCCTTGGCCTTCCCACTCTCCCCACCTACACAGAGTTAAAAATGCAACACTTCTAAATATACCTTTGGGATCTGTGGGTTTCCCAGCAGCAGATTTTGAGCCGTTGGCATTTGACGTCACCAGCCCTGAAAGAGCTGTCTCTTCCACAGCACTTTTCTCTATAAATCCTAAAGTCCTCAAAGAGACATGTCTCTCTCCGACTTTTGAATGGGGAAAATGTACCAATGGAAGGAGGAATCAGGAGCTGAGGCACTGACAAAGTTGTTGGCAAAACGCAGCTCTCCCAGCTCCCGCCCCTGCACTCTCTGCTGCACCCTGGCTCTTCACGGGCACAGTGATGGTGGTTTCTCCTTCCTGAGGTGGAGCCTTGCTGGAATAATTGGTGTACTAATTAAGAACTGCCCTAAACATCAGCCTGACTTGCAAGAAGTGGAAACCATCCTTTCTCCAAAAGAGCAGTTTGAGTAAAGATTAGAGGAGATCAGGAGCAATCTCCCGCTTCCTGCCTGTGGGAAACAGAAAACCCTTCAGGACACAACCGTATTTTTCTTCCTTTTTCCATCTCTAGCAGCATGCAGAGCAAGGGGACTCTTCTCTGGGGTTTCAGAGTCAGGCACAAAGAGTTCTTGTTCTTTTTGATCATACCCAGCCACACAGCAAATAAAACTTTTGCCATGCTGGAGCAGGTGGAGACACATGAAGGATCCCATAGGAAGCCTACACCGGAGCAAACTCCTGGCAGGGCCTGCAGCCCATGGAGAGAGGGGCCCATGCCAGCGCAGGCTTGCTGAGGTTACTTGTGACTCCATGGAGGGCCAGGACACAGCACTCTGGTCCTGAAGGTCTGCTCTCCTTAGAAGCCACACTGGGCGAGTTGGTGAAGAACTGAAGCCCCATGGGAAGGACTCACATTGGAGACGTTCATAGAGGTCTGTTTCTCATGAGTGGGACCCCACGCTGGAGCAGGTGCAGTGTGAGGAGTCCCCCGCCCTTCCCCACCAAGGAGGAAGGAGCAGATGAGACAACATGTCATGAACTGACCCCAACCCCCATTCCCTGTCCCAGTGAGCCCAGGAAGTAGGGAGGGTTTGGTTTTATTTCTCGTTATCCTACTCGGTTTGCATTTGGTAATAAATTACATTAATTATATTCCACATATTGCCTGTGCTATTAATTGCTGAATGAGCCTTCTCTGTCCTTACCTCAACCCACATGTCTTTTGTTATATTTTCTCTCCCCTGTCCACTTAAGGAGGGGAGCAATAAAGTGGCTTTGGTGGAGATCTGATTTCCAGACAGGGTTAAACCACTACACCCTCATTCGGTAATTTTATTACAGGTTGTCTTTAAAGCAACAATCACACAACTTTTTCCAACACTAACAGGAACCTGTGAAAAACCTGAGGGAGTACACAAGCAAAATTCCATTTCTCCCCTTTATGCAGGCTTTACAGCTCTCAAGACAACGTATTTCACTCCAGGTTTGTTTTGTTTCCTTGTCATCATCCCTCCAATGGGAAGTTGATCCTTGAACCCTGGGCTGCATTTGACAGTGATATAGCCATCTTCTTAACACTACTGCAATTAAAGGAATGCAGATTTATGCCATGAGTCCATATGTTCACACCAAGGATTGGATTCGTTATTTAATCCAGAAAAATGCATCTGAGATTTTTTTTTCAACACTATGCAAAGGTCCCTGATTAGCTTTCAATACTGTGAGCCAGATATTTTGTTCTGTATTTTGTACTAATGTTTAATCTCAGCAGGATCTCTGTTCTACGAAAGCTTTGAAAGGCATACAAATTAATTATATGTATCAAAGAAACCATCACAATTTCCATATCTAATTAGCACAATGTGGTAACATTCACAGTGCTATGCTGTTCACCATAATCTTCTTTGCAAGAGCTTATTTTCTACTTTCAAAGTCACGTTAAGGAAGACAGCCAATCTCCTGTTCTACACATCAAGCCATAAGCATTCATCAGGGTGTCAGCAGAGAGTAACACTTCTAGCCTGTCAATATTTAATCTGCAGTCAAATTAAATCATAGACCATTAGGCCCAGTTCATTAAGAGTTCAGTGCACATGTGGAACTGGATGTCATGAAGCTTCTAAATGAAGCATATGCAGTCTTCTGCTCCTTCACCATGGAAATACCACATATGCACACTACATATGCACAGCACCACTACACCCTCTTGTTCTTAAGTACACGCTGCATCAGCGCTGTTACTGCTGAGAAATCACCACATTGCCTTTGTGGATGGGCAGCCTGGACCCCTCTGCTGATGTCAGAGTTCAGCACAGGACCAAAGGGCTGGCATTAGCTTTCAGCAGTGGGATAATCTTTGTGTAAAATGATAGTAAGAAACATGCCAGCTATGCAGGGAGCTCCGCCCCTTGCTCCTGTCCCCTCTCCATATTTTCTCAAATTTAACAAACTGGGCTTGGAGGAAGCTCATTCCTCCAGGTCTTTCTGAGAGCAGCAATTAAAAAGAAAACCCACCCTTAGATTGATGATCAGCAGCCACGCCTTCACCTCTCTTTGTGCAGCTCAAATGTGAGACAAACCTCGGGCCTGAAGGCGTCTGCCTTGTGCCAGACTGTGCTAAAGCAAAGTGCAAGGAGTGGGGTTGAGCTGAGATCTGGAGTCAAACCTTCAGATAATGTGGTACTGCAGCAACAGCCTGAAACACTGTTTACAGCATAGCTTGAGACTTCTGTAATAACACTGTGTAAATGGCACCTGCTCTTAGCTGGTGATGTGTCTGACAACAGGCAGCTCTGACTCAACATGGGTGAAGACAAGGCCGTCAGTGGCAGTTTAAAAGCCAGTTGACTGGAGATTAGCAAATGTGATGCTCATCCACAGGAAGGGCCAGAAGGAGGACCTGAGGAACTGTAGGCCTGTCATTCTGACCTTGTTGCCTGGGAAGATTACAGAGCAAAGCATCCTGAGTGTCATCATGAGGCACATGCCGGAAAAACAAGTGATCAGGCCCACTCAGCACAGGTTCATGAAAAACAAGTCCTGCTTGATCAACCTGGTCTCCTTCTATGACAAGATGACACACTTAGTGGATGAAGGAAAAGCTGTGGATGTTCTCTACCTGGATTTTAGCAAAGTTTTTGCACTATTCCCCACAGCATTCTCCTAGAGAAACTGCCTGCTCTAGGCTGGGCTGAGTAAAAAACCGTCTGAATTGCAGGCCCCAGAGAGTGGTGGTGAATGGCGTTAAATCCAGTTGGCAGCCAGTCACCTGTGGTGTTTCTCACTGTTGGTCTGCTTGAAGGTAGGAAGGCCCTACTGAGGGATCTGGACAGGCTGGATCAATAGGCCAAAACCAATGGCATGAGGTTTAACAAAGCCAAGTGTCAGATCTTGCACTGGGGTCATAATAACCCCAAGCAGTGCTTCAAGCTTGGGGAAGAGTTGGTTGACAGCTGGCTGAACATGAGCCAGCAGTGTGCCCAGGTGGCCAAGAAGGTCAACAGCATCCTGGCCTGTATTAAGAAGAGTGTGGTGAGCATGACTAGAGAAGCAACTGTCCCCCTCCACTCAGCACTGGTGAGGCCTCACCTTAAGTACTGTGTACAGTTTTGGGCCCCTCACTACAGAAAAGACAATGAGGTGCTAGAGCATGTCCAGAGAAGGGCGACAAGGCTGATGTGGTAACTGGAGAATAAATGTTATGAGGAGGGGCTGAGGGAACTGGGGTTGTTTAGTCTGGAGAAAAGGATGTTGAGGAGAAACCTAATTGTCTCTACAGCTACTGAGCGGAGGTTGTGGAGAAGCAAGTGCTGACCTTTCCTCCCTAGTGACAAGTGATAGGATAGGAGGAAATGGCATCAAGCTATGCCAGGGGAGGTTTAGATTGGATATTACAAAAAACTGATTCCCAGAGAGGGTTGTTAGGCATTGGAATGGGCTGCCCAGGGAGGTGGTGGAGTCTCCATCCCTGGAGGTATTTAAAAGGCAGGTAAATGTGGTGCTGAGGGACAGGGTTTAGTAGTGGATGGCAGGTTAGTGTGATGGTTGGACTTGATGATCTAAAGGGTCCCTTTCAACCAAGACAACTCTCTGATTCTATGATTCATCCTTTCAACCCAAAGCATTCTATGATTCTAATATAATTATCCTTTAAGAGACAGGGTCACTTGGAAACATAAAGTAGTGGGGAAGTCTGAATCTTTCTGCTATCCCAGTAAACTCTCCTTATCCCATCAAATAAGGTTTTGGTTTCCTGGGTTTTTCCTCTCCCTCCCTTCCCAACTCCCTCAATTACACCCCCCTCGCCCCTCCCCACTTAAAGAACAAGCATTTGTGTGGTGCTCAGCTCTCAGCAGGGGCAAAGCCACGACAGTCAATGAGAACACATTGTCCTTTTCAGAGTCAAGTAAATGTGGTAAATGCTTTATTCCTTATGAGATAGAACAAAAAATGGAAACCAAAGAAATAAACCAACAAAGTATCATGAAGGTGAACTAGGAAATGATAAAGAAATGGGACTTAACTACAACGGCTATCTAATTCCAAACAACTATCCTAAAAAAAAACCTAATTAGTAAAGGAAAAGACAGAGAAAAAGAGCAGGTGCTGCGGGGTGCCCATGGGGGCTGGTGTATGCCCCAGCTGCTGGCCCAGGCCCGGCTTCGATGGTTCCGAAGTCTCCCTAATCTTGCTGGTGATGTGGCCTCTTGGGCTCTGAATGGTCGTCTGGGGAGCCACTGGCCCTCCTCTTTGGGGGGCGCCGGGGTGAGGAGGTGGGAGTTCTCCTGGGTGACAAGTCCCTGCCCTGGGCAGCAGTGGAGGGAGCTTCCTCCTCTTGCTCTAGCTCCTCCAAGGCTTCCTCCTCCATGCTGGGGTTGGGGGCAGGAGTGATCCTCGGCGAGGGAGGAGGAGATGGCTGAGGGGAGGGGATAGGAGTCCCCTCCGGTGAGGAGGCAGGACTTTCTTCTGGGGAGGAGGTGGAAGTCCCCCCAGGGGAGAGGGCAGGCCCAGGGCTGTCTGCAGGGCTGTCCTCCTGCTCCTCAGCAGCCTCGGAGTCCAGTTGTTCCGTGTACTGAAGCATCTGCCCCCTGCACCGCTCAGCAGCAGCCTCGATGAGCTGGCGCACAAAGGTCACCGTCTGGTCGTGCAGGACATGCTGGAGCGAACGGACCAACGCCAGCTCATCCAGCCCGTGGTCACACAGAGTGGAGATGATGATGCTCTGCATAACACGTGCCTCCCACCACTCAGATGCTGACAGCAGCCCCTGTTGCAGCCAGGGCAGCAGGGGCTCCAGTGCCTCCTCAGAATGCTGGAAGAAGGCTGCCCAGGCCTCAGGTGGGAAGCCAGACACCTCTGTGCCGGCTGATGGTTCCGCTCTCCCCTGATCTTGCACGTTGTCATCGTCGTCCTGTGGATCTGATGGTGGTCTAAGATGTATCTCCAAGAAATCGTCCTCTGACCGCAGGGAGAAGCGGATGGTGTTGACAGGCTGGCGGCACAGGGCACACGATGACTTCTGTTTTGCCCACCGCACGATGCAGCCCAGGCAGAACTTGTGGCGACAGGGTGTCACATAAGCCACGTCATCTGGAGCATCCTGGCAGATGGGGCAGCTCCACTGTTCCTCTGTGGCCATACTGGCTTCTTGCCGCGGGCTGTGGAGAACTGCACTGCAGAAGGGAGAGGGGCCACAGTCACTGGCTGTCCTGGCAAGACGAGCGGAGGAAGCATGTCCAGGCCCCTGGCTCCAGAAGGACACCCTCCCAGCTCTCCATGCCCCACGGCCCACCCCATGGCCACCCAATAGCCACGAGTCCTCACACAGCTCACCTCCGCTACTGAAAGCACACCACACAGTGTCCAGTTGCCTCAGCCAGGCAGGGCCGGGGAAACACAGGGCACAGCTCCGGGACGGGCACCAATAGCTGTCGATGGCAGACACCGAAACACCGCTCAGCACCTAGAGAAGCCTGGCTCGAGCCTCCACACCTCGCAGGCACGCTCAGTGGGAGTCCAGGCACGAGCCAGACTGAGCTATCCTCTGCCGGCACCCCAAGAGAAGCACCTAGCAACGTGACATCACAGCCCACTTCCAGGTGACGTCACGGTGTGCCACCTGCTCCAGGCGTTCTTGCACAGGTAGTGCTCTGGCTGGCACTGGCACCTGTGCGGATTGAAAATGTCATCATTTCCACACTCCTGGAACTTGGAGCCTGGCAACACTTCATGTTTTGACACGTTTGATCACAAGCACAAATAGTCCAGGGATGACCTAGCTGAGGCTGGACAGATGAGAAGAAGCCATCAGCAATCTTAGCAGGGAAAGGCTCCTCACACCCTTCCCCTGCTGCACTGTGGGGTCCCACCCATGGGAGACAGTCCTCCACGAACTTTTTCCACAGGAGTCCTTTCCCACAGGGCTGCAGCTCTTCACCAGCTCCCCCAGTGGGTCACTTCTGTGGGGTGCAGTCATAAATCACAGAATGTTGTCAGTCTCTCAGGCCCAGACTGCTCCAGCCTGGCTCTCCATGGAGTCACAGGCCTTCCCCCCCCCAGCAAACCTGCTCTCTCTTGGTTCTCTCTCTCTCTCTGTCTCCTCCTGTCTCTCTCCATGAAGTTGTAGATCTGTGGCCTGGTGCTTCATCCATATTCACAGCATCTCCTGCATGTGTCCAGTTGCTCCAGCGTGGGGCCTCTCCTCACGCTGCAGGTGGGGTCTCGGCCTTTTCCATGGGCTGCAGGGGCACCTCCTCAACCACCTTCTCTGGCCTTGTTGCCTGCACAGTTTCTTACATCTTCTCACTCCCTTCTCTGGGGGCAAAATGCAGCTGCTTGTGGGTTTTTTCCCTCCTAAATATGGTTCCCAGAGGCACTGTGACCACCGCTGGTGGGCTCATTAACAATGACTCTGGCCTTGAGCTGGCTGGTGTTTGCTCTGTTGTGCCTGCAGCGAGCTTCTGGCTGCTTCTTGCAGGAGCCACCCCTACTGCCCACCCCTCTTCACCAAAACCAAACCATGCAAAGCTACAACAACGTGGGGTTCTTTCAGATGACTCACATGTTCGTTCATGAGAAAAGACTCTCCTTCTATCCATTTACCCTCATGTAAACAGCTTTACTAGCAGCTACTTCTAAACTGTGATCTTTACTGTGTTTCAATAGGTTATATTCATAATTGATAAACTATACTTATGCTTTTTACACACATTTTATGTGATGTCAGGGTTTGTTGATGCACTTGATTATGAAAATGTGATACCAGTTATTTTTGATTAGGTTCTTATCATCAAAGTCATTTGTATTTCTATATAAAAAGCATTGTCCTCCAAGTGATATCTTAGGTGAAGTTATTTTTTGAGACTAACTTGATTAGATTATATATTTAATTCCTTATTTAATATTTATACTCTTCAAATTTGCTATTTCAAGCTTGGTAGGAAACTGTCCTTCTAACTTTTTGTTACAGAGGAACATGTTTTCCCTACATAAAGAAGAATCGGGGAAGTCTGAACATTTCTGAGACATGTGAAAATGACTAAATGACTTCCTTCAAAGAAAGTGTTTTTCAGTCTTACCCTGTTTTTACAATCAAAAATGAGTTCCTTGCTCTTTCCTTTACTAGGCTATGAATTTATAGTTCACAGGCAAGTTCACTCCCTAGTTCCAATAGCTAATGGAAATTGAATGTATTTAAATGTGTGTGATGTCTGGGGAATGCTTGAATTTAATAAATACAAACTATAAACCAGTATATTTAAGCCTCATGATACAACATTTGTTTCCATCTTTGGAGTAGATGCACTACAGGAAAATTCACTTTCATTCACATTCACTTAATTACATACATACTGCAGCAACGGTCACACAATTTCTAACAATTCTTCCTGATTCTTTTAGTAAGAACTAGCTGAGTATTTCCCCTACATTCTGAATAATGCTTTTATTTTCCATGTCTAACAGGAGGGAGAAATGAGGATGCTATAATTCAGGCACCCAGTAATGAGAAATGGGAGAAATTAACAGACTAGCAACACGTTTCATGTGTGGTTTTACTTGAGGCCATATTGCCATGGTCTCTGAAGATCAAAGCTTACAGGCTCTTTGTAATTCCACTTAATAGTGTAGAACCACAGAGTCACAGAATCCTAGGGATTGGAAGGGACCTTGAGAGATCATGGGGTCCAACCCCCCTGCCAAAGCAGCTCCCTAGGACATATCACTCAGATAGGCGTCCAGACGGGTCTTGAATATCTCCAGAGATGGAGACTCCACCACCTCCCTGGGCAGCCTATTCCAGAGCTCTGAAAAAATAGTAAAAATTAGAGGGAAAAAAAACCCCAAAACCTCACACCAAAAACTTTCCAATTTTTTTCCCGTTGAAATCATCAAGAAAATTAAAAGAGAATTCAGAATATCTTCAGAAATGACTGAAATTGAAACATTTCTCTGAAATAATTTACTGACCAGAGAAATCCACTTGTAATTTATTACCGTAATCAGAACAATGGTGGGAGGAAGGGAAACAAGCTGGCGCTGTTATCTGCTGTTTCCAACACTTCTGGCAGGCTCTGCCACAAGAGGCTGTTTAACAAGACATGTAGTTATAGGTGAGATGTACAGATTCAAAGCTAAGGGACATGTAACAAAGCAGGAACACAAATGACTCTTCTTTTAGCTTGGTTGAAACTCAACAGCAGCTACTGCTGAAGCCTGTGTCAGACCTGGCTTTTCTTCCTGAATTCATTAACATACCCCACACACTCTGTGCCCCTGAACAACAAAAAGGCAGCATATGGTAAGATGGCAAGGGTTTACATTCTTTAGGTTGTTCAAGACAAGACAAAACCAAGACAGGCTTCATAATATGGTCACTGCTTAACTCCATCCCAGGTTTAGTTGAGTACTGGTAAATTCACTGCCACATCATGGGCACTAAAATGAGATCTTCAGTGATGAGCAGTAGAATGAGGTATATTCATAGAATCATGGAACGGTTTGAGGTGGAAGAGAGCTCAAAGCCCATCTTGTTCCAATCCTTTCTACCAGACCAGGTTGCCCAAAACCTTATCCAACCTGCCCTTGAACACTGTCAGGGATCCAGGGGCAGCCTCAGCTTCTCTGTGCAGCCTGTGCCAGTGCCTCATCACGCTCATAGTAAAGAATTTATTTCTTGCCTCTACTAAAAGGATCACATAAAGGAAGTTGTGGGTAGCACTCAAGGCCACGTGTTGAAAAGGTTTGTTCATTGCAAAATGGTGACTGACTGATGAAGAAAAATTGTAAGAGAAATAGACTACATGGGAAACAGGATTGTAAGTATTGCTTTGATACTGGATCAACTTGACACTTCACTTTTTTATAAATGGCTATAGCAAAAATATGAGAAAGATGCTGGAAATAGTGACAGAAATTATGAGTGGAAAGAAGCTTCTAAGGGAAAAAAAGCCTGAAAGAATGTAGGAAAAGTAATGGGAGGGTGTGGCAGAAATATAGAGAACATTGGGTGGTATTTTTTAGCGCGTTGGCAGAAAAGGAGTGTTGCAAGTTACCCTTTCTTGTAGATGATGACACTACCTGTAAGCCACTGTACAAAGTGACTCACAGAGCACTCATGGGAAAAAAATGGGGTTCTCGGTTACTTCTTCATGAGCTGTTTTGCTCTTCCAGGTCTTAAAGCAACTCTAACCTCCCCTTCCGCTCCCTTCTTAGCAGACTTCACTCTTGTCATGATTTCACTCCCTTCTTCCCCCCGATCGCAGCACAGGGGGACAGGGGCTGGGAGATGGGGACTTCGGTCAGTCCCTTGCAAGTTGGCTTCCTCCTTGGCTGGGGATGGGGGGACAACGGCATTCCTTCCTCACCCTGCTGCACCGTGGGGTCTCACCCAGGGGAGACAGTCCTCCACAAACTTCTACAACATGAATCCTTTCCCACAGGGCTTTATCTTTTTATCACAACGTCTCTCAGTCCCAGTCCTCTGTGGGGTTATAAGGCTCCCCCAGCAAACCTGTTCCAGTGCAAAACTCTCTCTTGCTCATCTCTGTGTCTCTGTTTCTCCTCATGGCTGCAAGTGCTGGCAGGGGCTTGTTCCAACGTAGGGTCACAGCATCTCCTCTATGTCTCCGCCTGCTCCATGCAGTGTGGAGCCCCTCTCGGCCTTCTCCATGGGTTTCTGCAGGGGCTGCAGGGACATCTTTCCCTCTGTCACCTGGGCTGCCTCCTCCCCAACCCATTCCAGCCTTGGTGTCTGCACAGCTCGTTACATCTTCTCGCTCCCTTCTCCGGTGGGAAAAACGCAGCTGCTTCCAGGTTCCAACCATGAGGAGCTGAACATACAAATTAACTCCCCTCCCCTTAACTCTTTCTTTTTTCCATCCAAAAACCCCCATTATGTTATATGCTACACAGCCCAGCAAATATCTTTGTAACCCTTAGCTGGACTCACCCCAATTTTTCAAAACCTGGATGACTCAAAAACTGAACACAGAACCACACATATGGTCTCAGAAATGTTGAGAAATCATGGGTTTATATTGCCTTTTATTCTTTTATACCTAACTTTCATAGCTATGTGTGTGTACATTTTACAAACATACCTATGAACACAAGAACATTTTATTAGTCTTTTAACTCAATAGGTCAATTTCTAATAAGAGATTTTTCAAGGGCACATGTATGTTAAGTTTCAGGTTATAGTATTGTTAGCATCACAAACTTACTGAAACTGAAGAAAAAGAACAGGAGGAGGTTAAAAATAAAAAAAAAAAAATCAAAAAATCATGGATTGCTGAAGGGATTATAGGCAGTCTGTAACAGTTGCAGTATGGAATTTACAGCCAGGGAAAAGGAAAAGCATATCGCTCTGTCCCTGGTATAAAACATAGATGTGTGCCTTAACAAGCTGGAGGAATATCTGAATATGTTTACAAAAATAAGTATGTGCAGGTAATGAGATTTTTGCCAATGAGGACTGATACCAAGTACCAAAGTTTAAAGACCTCTGTTTTAGGAAGTAAACAGGATAGCTTGAGTGGTGAAAACCTTTAATGGAAGAGACTGCTCCTCTGCAAATGGGTGCATAATTTGACTGAAAAGAAGGAACTTTTTTAACAGAGCTTACCCCCCTCATTTTTTTATTGATAGAAATGGAATTATTTTGAAGCATTACATCTGTACTGTTGTGGTATTTAATAATTTGACTAGAAAAAGTAAAGTAGATTGCCTTGCTATACAGGATGTTAGTGATTTTCTATCTTATAATCTCCTCTCACTTTACTGTTAGTAATTACTGAGAACATACTGCTTTTTACTGGGATCACTCAAGGCAACTAATTACATGGTTCTAATGAAGTGATCTGTAATGCAGACTTGAAACTTTTTCTATTTCATAAAAAGTGATTTTATAGTGTCTTCAGGAAGTGGGTAATTCTAACAAAAAAAACCCCAAACAAGCAAACAAGCAAAAAGCTTGGTATTGCCTCCAAAGAATCAAGTGGGAATATAAGATACATCATTGATATTTTTCTTTCTGAAGAGGACAGGATAATGACAGTATCCTGATGTTCTCTTTGTTTCACTTAATAAATTCTCTCTCTCCAAATGAAGAAATTTACAGAAACATAAGGAAGTAAGAAAGATTTACATGAATTTAAAACACATGACATATTTAAGAATGATCTATGTGGAGAGTCTTTAAGAAATTACCTATTATACTGCATTTAATTTCTAGTAGATTGCTTTACCTACAAAACACAACTCCATTTTACATCATGTGCAATGTTTCCTCCTAAAAACAACTGTGAGGCATTGGAGTGGGATTATGCATTGCCTTTTCTCCATGTCTTGGAAGTCTGGGGAAAATTAAAATATTTGTGTTTTTTGAAAAATGGCTCTTAGACCAGTGAGAAATGTACAACAATACCATATGAAATGATATTGTTATTCCTGCAAGCAACCTGTTCAAAACCATTTCGATAGCTAACAAGGTTTAATATGAAATTGTGTTACATAGGAATAGCTAATATGTTATAGTTACTGGTTCCATAGAGCAGCATAATTCCCATTATTAAAATAAAAATTATTTTACTTACATGTTTGCAATGTAGCTTGCCTTGTCTCAAATTATTGCACACTATACTGAAGTTGCAACATTAAAGGCAATTATTATGAAAACAAATAGCGGGCTCAAATTTAAATCTTAGTATGTGATGTGTTAACTCCACTGAGAAGCTCTAGACATACAGACAGAGGTTTTTATTTACAGATGAGTAGATCTCTGCTTACAGTACGTTTTTGAATGCTTCGTAAATTCAGAACTTGATGTAGAAGCTTTTCAGTCTATGTTTGGAAAAATGCCTCACACAGCTTTAAATAATGATACTGATCCGTGTTACAAGAACATGAGTGAAAACCACCACTAGTGTTTCTTTACCACTTCTTCATTGGAACACTGAAAAACAATTATTCTTAATAATAATGGGTTTATGGTAGGGGACACATAGCCTGTGACATGACCATTGTCACTTGCATTTTTTAAATCAGTCAGGATTTCATTCCGTTAAAGAAAGCCTAGAAATACTGCCTGATGGGGAAAGCTTAGGAAAGACTGATGTTTAATGAGTTCACATAATTTGTTTCCTTTTGATCTTTTCTTCCTTTTACACATCGTATTCTTTCATTCACAAAGTTACAGCATGATGCTTTGTTGAGCTGTTTGGTGTTGAAGTGTAGGCATTTCATCACCCAGAAGAAAATCTATAAATATAACAATAGTATTTGCCAGGCATTGATCATCATTTTTCCTGGTGTAAAAGGATAATGAAAATGTTGTAGCAGCCCAGCAGATTTTTACCCAATGTTACACTTGCCTGTCAAACCAGTATTTTGTTGAATGATACAATCTAAATTAAATTAAAACAGAGACGGATTTAGGGAAAAAGGGTAGAAAAAAAAAAGTGTCTAAACAAGTAGAGATTATGAGGAAAGCTGGAGCTAAATTATTGGTTCTCAGTGCTGATACTTTGAAGATTATAAGTAATTGGTATCTTCCCTACAGACTTCTAGCTGAACTTTAAATCTGTGGAAGCAGGTAGCCCCACCACTTTATTATGTTTAGAGACAAGGGGCATGGCAGATTGAACATTTTTATTTATTTATTTATTCTAAAACAATGTTGACCTGTACAGAAGGTGTCCTTCACACCTCTAGCATTTCTCAGGTTTTGGAGAAATTGTCTTTGACCAGGGCTTAATATCCTCATGTAATATACCGCTGATTATTTCTAGGTACTGGAGTGAAAAGCCTGATGTTATTTTTTTTTCGATTCTGTGTTTTTTCTCAGGATGCAGTTTTTACAGCCGTTCACAAGGGATACTGATAAAAGCAGATCTGATGCTGCACTGCAGTTCTGTTCTCCTCCCTTCAGAAAACGAAACAATTTTATTGCAACTGAAAGACAGTGTTTTGTAATTCCCTAATATGGGTGTTTAGTAATAGACAGTAAAGATAGGTCCTTTTGCTTTGCTTAGCAGCAATCTTCCTACAACATGCCACAAGTGTGAGTGAATTTGGACAAGAACACGAAACAACTGCTCAATAGGGTGTAAACAGTGCAATAAGGTGGGGAAAGAGTATGTGGCAAAGGCTGAAATTGGCTTGTGGTGGGAGTATTTCTGATCCTGTTTTCTGATGTGAACGTCCACACAGAGTGCTATCTGAGAGTCAAAGGCGTTTGATGCTTCTGATAGCTTTTGTGCTCACCTTAGACAGTTTTACATCACTTCCTTAGCCACTGTTTCTACCACTTACCATTTGAAATTATAATTCTTTTGAGACACGGTCCATTTATCGATATCTAAGTTACTAATGCTTTGGGATCTCTGTGTTGAGTGAAGCCTCTAAAGTGCAACTTTTTTTTTCCTTAATGATGTAGGTTGTTATGTTTTTTTCAAGTTATTATATAATATGTTTGTAGGTGTTGATTTTCCTCTGGTGTTGGATGAAAAAGCAGACACTCTTTTACTGAGAAAATGCCATCAGAGAGGTTTTGTTTCTGTCATTGGAACAAAATTGCTACTTCTTACATAGGGTAAGCTTAATTTCTCTGAAACGTGACACTGCACTGCTGGGAAATCTGACATATGGTCATTAATGACCTGCTCGGCTTCACAAATGTTTGCTCCAGTGTGAGAAAGGCTGGAGGCATTTGCAACAGCCTTTCTTTCTTTCCCATGCTAATTCTCCTGAGCTGTGTTACCGTCTGTTTCTTGCAAACAAACAAGCTTTGTCCTGTTTTCACTTTCCACACTTGATATGGCAGTAAAACTTGGGGCTGAATTTTGTTTCCTGGTAGTTTTCTGCTTCACATGGATACTCCGATGATTTGCAAGCCAAAACATACAGGCCAAGATAACAGCTGTCATCATCAGCTTGCTGTTTAAATACTAATGATTGCATCTCTGTTCTTGGAATAAGGATGTTAATGGATCATGCATGGGATTCTTCCTACTAGACAAACCAAACTAAGATACTGCTTTTAACTTACACATTAGTGTAACTTTAAATTTTTAGAAAACAAAACCTATGAGAACCCCACTGCATAAAAACCCTCACAGATACTTGATAAAACAAACAAAGTATGTACAGTGACTATTCTGCCTTAGGTACCTGCAGAAATGGCAGTGCAAATGAAGACTTTGTATTAAAATGCATTCTGAAATGTGTTTCTGTGTTTTGAATTATAGAATCATAGAATGGCATGGGCTGGAAGGGACCCCAAGGATCATAGAGCTCCAACCCCCCTGCCACAGGCAGAGACACCAACCTCCAGGCCTGGACCTACACAAGGTTGCCCAGGGCCCCATCCAACCTGGCCTTGAACACCTCCAGGGACAGGGCATCCACCACCTCTCTGGGCAGCCTGTTCCAGCCCCTCACCACTCTCTCTGTAAAGAACTTCCCCCTAATATCTAATTTGAACCACCCCTCATTGAGCTTTAATCGGTCTCTCCTTGTCCTGCCATTGTCTACCCTTTTAAAAAGTTGATTCCCCTCCTGTTTTTCTGATCCCTTTAGGTACTGGAAGGCTGCAATGAGGTTCCCCTACAGCCTTCTCTTCTCCAGGCTGAACAAGCCCAGCTCCCTCAACCTCTTTTCATACAGGATGTGTTCCAGTTCTCTAATCATCTTTGTGACCCTCCTCTGAAACCTCTCCAACAGTTCCAGTTTGAAGCTAGTTCATTTTTTTTTTATTTAATACTCTGAGGGAATGAAAAAACCCCAACCCAACAAATTGATCTGTTTATCTTCTGTGACTCCAGAGACACTCAGACATCAAACCCCAGCTGGGCTTATGTTTACTTTTCTTAATCCTCTATTAGACCAACCTTTGACTTATTCCTCGCTTATGAAGTATGAGGGGAATATTTGGATGTGCTAGAAATTAGTAATGACCTTATTCTAGGGGATACATCAATGTGTGTTTTGTAAATTTATGGACATTTTCCAAGATAAAGAATGAAACAGGTTTTGTGTCTCCTTCTCCCCCCCACAGAAACCCTGAGGTATCTGGTAATGTATTTATTGTTTGGTGTCTCTGCTTTATGGTGTCATTGGCTACAAAGATGATCTGGGCACTTGAATATCTTTTGTATGAGGAGAGGCTGAGGGAGATGACTCAGTTTGGTCTGGAGAAGACTGAGGTGGGATCTGATTAATCCTTATAAATATCTAGAGTGGATGTCTAGAGGAAGGGGCTAGACTCTTCTGAGCGGTGCCCAGTGGCAGGACAAGGGGCAATAGGCACAAACCGAACACAGCAAGTTCCACCTCAATATAAGGAAAATCTTAAAAACTTTACTTTGAGGGTGATAGAGATGGTGGAGTCTCCTTCTCTGGAGATACTGAAGACCTGCCTGGAAGTGATTATGCAACATGCTGCAGGTGATCATGCTATGGCAGTGAAGTTGGACTGGATGATCTCCAGAGGTCCCTTCCAACCCCTACTACTGTGTGATTCTTATTCTATAAGATCTCCTGATTTTGTCTGGGATAGAGTTAATTTTCTTCCTAGTAGCTGGTATAGAGTTGTGTTTTGGATTTAGGTGGAGATATGATATTGATAATACACTGATGTTTTTAGCTGTGCTAAGTAATACTAAGTCAAGGAGCTTTCAGCTTCCCAAGCTCTGCCAGGGGTTGTATAAGGAGGTGGAACCATAGCCAGGACAGCTGACCCAACCTGGCCAAATGGATTATTCCTTACTGTATGACATCATTCTCAGTATATAAACTGTGGCAGTTGGCTGAGTGGTGATGATCGCTGTTCAGGAACAGGGTGGGCATCAACCAGTGAGTGGTAGCAGTGTGCTACAGCATCTTTCAACCAAGTGTTCCTGTCTTTTGCTCTTAGATTCTGGAGACCAAACAAGTGAAAATCAGAAAACTATGGAAGTTTTCAGAGATGTTAAGAGGAAAATAAATTTACAAGAAGTATAGGATGTCTTATCACTTGATTGTAGCTAGGTTTCCTTCCACTTGGCGAAACATTCATGCTGGGAGGTAGTTTTCAAAACCTTTCATTAGAATAGAGATGTAATTTACAAGCTGACTGTTTCAAGGAAAATCTTTAAAGTTCCCTATTTTCTTTCTTCAGGCACTCTTGGTACTACTGGTGAAATTGTAGCAGATGGAGATGAAATGGCAGCGCTTTGTGGTACCTCTGAAAGAAAGTATCAGTTGTGCATGAAACATTTATAGTGAGGAAGAGAGCAATTCAAAAGGATACATTTTTTAAAAAAAATCACACTATATTAAGTAACTAATGCAGTGATCTCAAAATACTTATGAAATAGCGTGGATCAGTACAAGGCATGAGTAAAACAGAAATTTGAATCCTGCTGTTTTGAGAAAAAAACTGAAACTGCTCATTCTCAAGGGAACATCTTTTAGCAAAGGAAGTCTGACTACAGTCTCCTCGGCATTAATTGCACTTTGATTTCAAAATTTCCATTCCCTGTCTTCAGCCTAAAAGCAGCAAGCTTCCCCCTTTGTAAGGTTGCAAATCTGGTGAAAGACTTGACCATGGACTAGACTAAAATGACTGATTTTTTAAAAAACTATTTATTTATTTAGAAATCCACTGTAGTCAGTAGAAAGAAATAGATATTCTTAAGACACTTCAGGAACTCAGAGTAGCAGCTCTGAAATGCTATTAGCTATAGAGGGAACCTCAGAAAATTGCCTTCATTGGGAGTTTATGCTTTGTCATAAAAGACATTGTACTTGAAGAGAGCCTGCAAGTAGCTTACTGCCAGCTGTAGTAATGTTAAACAGAAGAGGACTAATGCAACATGAAAAGAAAAATTTGCTAAAGAAAAATGCACTTACAAATGGTGGGATTTTTGTGTATGTGAGACCTCAGCTTGAAAAACAAGGGCTGTATCAACTAGAGCAGGTCATAAAGTGTTGAACTCCTTTAAAACTATTGGATAGAAAAGAGAAATCAAGAAGTCAAACTTAACTTCCAACTCAACAGATGGAAAGTAACAGACTTTGAAAATATAAGCAATTACAAAATAACAGAATTTTGGGAGATAGATATCTGAGTACCACTCATCTGCACTGTTACAGTTAAATATAAAAAGGATATATCATATCATCTATTAGTTTCTTTTTGCAAGAACTCATCTTTATTTTTCTCTCCTGGGATAGGGTTATCTACTTCACATATAATTTCAGTCAACTCCAGACTTTGTATTAATACGAAATGAACGGCACTGCTTTATAAAGTGGTTTTCTAAGATTTAATAGTGGCTGGAGCCAAAGCTATTAATGGCTCTTTCAATAATACTGTTCAATAAATATAAATCTGTGCTGAAACAATTTTATTTGTAACACAGAGATACAGCCAGGATTCAGGACAAAGTTCCCACTGGACCTTGCTTATTTGCTAGAACACTTACTCTCTGCTCAGAAAAACAGAGAAAAATTTGGTGATGACTCATGGTTTTTAGGCATTAATTGTACACAGCATTTCTCTGGTCTAAAGGATACAGAGATCTCTCTAAACCATCACAAATGCAGGACGTCCATTAACATACATCAGTGCTCACAAACTCTATGTGGACAAACATGGAAAACTGCATGTGTAGTTATTTGGAGGATGATTTCTCATTGCTTGAGCTTTAGCATGGCAGAAGCTCTGAAGCAGCTGGGATTTACCTTCACTTTTCAGAATTTGCTGCTTGCCAAAAAGCAACCAAACAAAAGCCCTTTCAAGAAGACAGGCCAAAACCTGAAGATTCAAAGGCAGCTCAGGGAATACTTCCAAAGAGGGAAGAACAGATTAATGGACTTGGGCATTCACTCTTTAATTTAGTTCCAGTGTATAAAGAAAATAAGTGTTTCTTTTCATTCTGAATACATTCCTGAAAGGCTGATCCAAAAGAGACGTATTCCGAAAATGTTCTGTCTCTCCTTATCCACCTATAATTTCTTTTTATTTCTTTCTCATTCAGCTTCTTTAAACTAGAATGCAGAGGGGAAGGAGAATTTTTTCATCCATCTCAGCTGATCATGAACAGTCTGACCATGGAATGCCAAACAGTTAAGCAGATGGAATCTTAACTATGAATCAAATGCTCAGTTCTAAAAAAAACCCACACAAGCACCAATCTGTATTTGTCTTAGTGGTGGCAGATCTGCCCTGGACTGAGACAACTGACTTAAAGCTGTGTAATTTCTTCCAAAGGAAAATCACCTGGCTGCTGTCATAGGTGCCTTCATGGGGTCATTTGCATTGTTAAGTGAAATTAAAAGAAGGTGATGCCAAGGTGACATGGTAGCTCAAATGTTGTGCAGTGTTGCTTTGGCTTAAGCAAGTCCCTATTCCTTTGGTTATAAAAGCTTTATGAAATGGTTGAGTGTGGCTCATTGTATGGTAACTTACCGTGGTTCAACACGTTCACCCAGCCAGGATGGCTGTACTGCCTCCAAGGCAATAACGGGCATGTTATCAGGCAGCTTTCCATGGGATTCAGCTCTGGTTCTGCTTTGCTTGAAAAGCTTTGTTTCCAGTGTTGTTCCTAGAAATGCAGCCAGGCCATCTGTCCACAGAGTGCTGGTCCACAGGCATTTTTCCCTTCCCTGGACCACAGAGCTATTATGTGTGTGATTGCTACGTGAGCCTTGACATCAGTGATCCTTACTCAGGTACTTTGGCATTTTTGTTTTTCAGGCAGGCTGATGCCATCAAGTTGCATTGAGACTTCAGGACGGTGTCTGCCTCATTACTGTAGTTTTGACTCAGCCTGTGGAAACCAAAGGCTGTCTCTCAAATAGCAAATTACAGCAGGATGGAAAGGGAACAAAGACTTAACTGGAAAGCTGGTAAGTCTCCCAGGTGTTTCTCAGTTACCGTTTATGAGAGTGCCTTCAGTCCCTGTCTAATTCTATTTACCTGCTGGCCAGGCAGCTTTGTTCTTTGTCAGGGAGAGCAACTGTTCTCCATGCCTGCACCTTATTAAATTTTCCTTTGCAAAAATAGAGTCTTTGTGCCTTGGCTTTTCCCCCACTTTATGCAGGCAAGTTGAAATGGTGATCAAATCGATTACCACACATGACTTTCTGAAACACTCTTTCAAGGTTTTGGAGGTTTTTCCCCCTCAGATCTCTTATTTTGGAATAAAAAGGTGTCCCTGTCCCCCACTCCAAGTTATCTTGCAGAGTTTCTTTGTGTTATTTCTGGTTACCTACCATTGTTGACTCTATGTTTGATATTTGCTGGGATAATGAACAAAACGATGGATATGTATAAATGCACATTTGCACAGGAAGCTCATTTTACTCTTTGGTCCAGCAGTAGGGTAAACAAAATGCTTTCAGATTTTTACCATTTGCTTTCTTTTTTTTTCTCTGCTTTCCCTTCCCTTCCTGAAAATGGTTCTGTAGGGGACTGAGACAGAGGTTGGGTTTACACATGTGTTTTACAAATCCATGAAGTGGAACTATTCCCTTTTCCCAGAAAGCACAAGTTATTCCTAAGTGAACTCAGGCAAAAGAGAGACAGTTAACTCCGGTCCAGCTGCAATTAACAGTACATCTTCAGCTCAAGTGTGAAAGACCTAAGCTAAGACAACATTCACGATCTTAACTGTGGAGCATCACCGATGGAAGTGTCCATTGGTCTACCCCCTTGGGGAATACGTTAGACTACTAAGCTCCTTGGCTGGAATTCATCCCAGTAGTAGGACAAACTAAAATGATCCATGTACTGTCTCTTGATTCTCCCCTTTTGCCTCCTTCATGCTTTATAATCTGACTGCCACTGCTTCTTGGGATCTTGGAGGCTGTTCAGGATTTATTTCCTGGGGTGGGTGGGAAGTCTAATTTGCCATGATTTCTTTCCTGGTTCATACAAAACAGACTGTATGTTAAAATGTGTCTACAAGAGAAACAGCAACTAAATTGAATCTGCAAGTAGGTGTATTTAAATGCATAGGGAAATTTAGCACATCTGCCATTGGCCCAAGTAAATGAACTGATGATGCCTCAAGAAAATTACCAGTTTTCATTTTTGGGTGTACACAGAGGAAGAAATGTAGCCAAGCAGCTAAGTATATAGGTCATTAGAGAGTTTCAGAATAGCCATTTCCACTCCTTTGCCTACTTAGGTATCCCATTAAAGCATTCCCTTTGTTCCTTCAAGAGCAGGAGGAGTGGGAAGAACAAGCCTCATTTGCTAGTACTTGTGCCTTGGAATGAAAAGCAGATCGATGAAGATGATGCCTGTAGACACACTTCCCCAGTTATCAGAACAAAAAGACTCCTGAGACTGCTACCTGCGGTTCATAAAGGTCCTGTCACACAGATTCCCACAGCCATGAATGCTAAAAGAAAGGCACTCCTGAAATAAATGAGTCTATCTGGTAGATGAGCAAGGGCAGGGACACACTATGTAGTTCTGAGAAATACAAGCCCTTTTGCCTGCTCCTCTGTAGTTTTACTTCTGTGACCTCAGTTCACTATGCACTTGGCAAATGAGGAACATGCACCCTGCTAATGCTGCATGAGCCTGACACCTGGACCTTGCTGAGAAGCCTCCTGCTGCAAGCCTGATTTTCTGCATGCAAGATCCTTTACTCATGGGGCTAATTAGATGTGGCTCCAAAAGACAACCTGTGGGAGTGAAGCTGGATTGTCTTAGCCCAGATTTAGTAGAGGGATTCCTCTGGAAGTGGTGCACCTGGAATCACAGAATAATCCCAGTGGGGAGGGATCTCAGGAGACCCCCTTGTCCAACCTGCTGCTCAATGCAGCATCAGCCATGATATGAGATCGGGTTGCCCAGGGCTTTGTCCTGTTGGGCCCTGGAAACTCCAAGAATAGAAAGTGCACAGCCCCTGTGGGCTTGATGCATGGGAACTCCAAGTTAGAATTTGGTTAGTTACAGAAAAGGTCTGACCAGTGGAATCTAAGTGTCCTGTTTAACCACAGTGGAATGGCAATGCTGATTTATGCTGAACAATGGACTATGAAAATTGCTTCTGTCAGGCTCAGATTTCAGAGAGGTTTCAGGGTCTGAATAGTTAGTTTTGTAGAACCCTACATTGAATGCCTTGCAATTGAATGTTTAACACCCCCCGCCCCCACACACACACGGATGTCTAATATTATCCTTGGAGTTGGTACTAAAGTAGAACTTGTACCAGCGGCTTTGCTTTCAAAGATTCAGCAACATACGTGGGTCTCACAACTTTTGACATGTTACTTAAAGTACTTTAAGGAGCTTGCTCAGGCTTGTCCTCCTGTCTAGAGCTCTTCATTGGAGTTGTGTAGAAGGAAAGCTGGCCATGCTTGTCATTAGAGCCTTCAGAGAGCAGGAAGGGGATCTTTACACTCGTTCTATGCACCCGTAAGTATGTCAGAGTGTGCAGCTATGAAGAGAACTGAGCCATCGGTGTTAAGAACAACTCAGAAGCCTCTGTGCTGCGACATGGTGAAAGGAAGTGCTTGTGGAATGGAATAGCCCCAAAATTAGCTCTAGGCCAGAGATGAGACTTCACCTCCCTCACTGACCTCCCCTAATGCTCAAGGACTGCAATGCGTCTCACAAGACTTTTACTTGCTCTCAGCTTTTAATGAATTGGCTTTTCCTGGCTCCATGTCTCATCTTGCCCTCTGCATTCAGCTCTGCATTTAAGTACTGAAAAAAACTCACTGGGATCTATCCATCATTGTTATGGGCAGACAAACTGTCTTTTAAGCACCCTCCCTTCCCTCTCCTATTATCTCCCTTTCAGGGAAAGAACTTTCTTCCACTCTTGGCCCTACAGCAGTGCTGCAATTTCAGCTTTCTAGAAGGGTACTGTGCTAGAGGTTTTCAACATGCCTAAAAGGTTTAGACAGAAATTGGGGATTGTCATTATCCCAGGACCAAATTATGACTTGGCACACTGATGTCTCTGAGGCAACAGGATGGAGTTGTGACTGTGTGGTCCTTCCTCCCCCTGCCCCAATCTGACCTTTATTTCCCATAACCCTGCTCAAGGGATAACCACCAGTGGTGGCTGTAAGGGACATTTCTGTTTGTGATGGCTGTGTCTGGCTGCAGGTGGATTAAACTGACATCACAACACAATAGCCAAGGGCCAATTTATGGCAATGTGCCACCCAACCACAGTGCTGGTCAATGCCTGACTCAGACCAAATGTGGAAGAAACCAACATCTGTGATTGCTCTGCAGATATCAGTCTATTATCTTACTCCATTAAATAGTGAACAGCCTAAGAGCCCTTTGAACTCTCCTGAATGGTAGTGGGCTGCACAGTAGAGATGCCTCTCAAGGTTTCTCCTTGACGTTGAGAGATTTTTTGCCACAACAGAATCTCAAAAAGTGACTAATAGCATTCTAAAGTTTGAAATCCTAGCTAAATGGTATAAAGGTCTGATTGTGCATGTATAATCCATTTGACATGAACTGTTGATCAAGTCTGGGACTAGGACTGGATCCAGCCACACTTAGACTTGTTCCTGAGAAGGAGTTTGGAAAAAAACGGAGTCCTTTCTGGACTTCATGACAGAATGGGAAGGCCTGCCTAACAGTTTTGTCTGACCCTGCAGTAAACAGTCAAGTGTACCTTGCCACTGAAATTTGTTAAACCACTGTTGCTTTTAGCAATATTACTTTTTCTGTCTTTGTTACCAAGCCAGCATATTGTTGTTTCTCTCTTATGAGTGAAGTGTATCACTCTTTCTGCAGCAAGGGTGCAAGAAGGTTCTTGTAAAACAAAACACAGCTCTGGCACTTGCAAGCAGTATTCACCCACTCAGCTATATGACTTTGGACAGGCTTGTCCATTTCTAAGAAATCAAGGAGCAAAAGTTCTGTGGAAGGAAGAGGAGTCTTCTGTTGGAAGAGGAGTCGGCGAGGAAGGAAGCCCACTTGGCTGAATAGAGAGATTCAGGAATTCAGGAAAAGAGGGAAAAATATGAGCTTTGGAAGAAGGGGCAGGTGTCTTGGGATGACTATAGGAATTTAGTGAGATCATGTAGGGAGAAAGTCAGAAGGGCTAAAGCTGAACTGGAACTCAGACTGGCCAGTTCTATAAAAGATAATAAAAAGTCCTTCTATAGGTATATTAACAGTAAAAGGAGGGTCAAGGAGAATCTCCAGCCCTTGTTGGATACTGAGGGAACATTAGTGACAAGAGATGAGGACAAGGCTGAGGTCCTTAATTCCTTCTTTACCTCAGTCTATAATAGCAAAGATGGGTATTCCCTGAGTACTTATGCTCAGGAACTGGCTGACAGAGAGGGGAAGAATAATAAAGCTCCCATGGTTCAGGAGCAATTGATTAACGACCTACTTGGCCAATTAGATATCCACAAGTCAATGGGGACAGATGGGATTCACCCGAGGGTGCTGAGAGAGCTGTCAGATGTGCTTGCCAAACCCCTTTCCATCATCTATCAGAAATCCTGGCAGACTGGGGAAGTTCCACTCAACTAGAGGCCCACATACCTTGAGATCGCAAACTCAACTAGAGCCTGGTCACTGCATCCCAGGCTGTCTCCATCCTTTACAACTTTAATGATCTCCCCCACATTGGTGAGCACCATGTCCAGCAATGCAGGTTTTACACCCCTATATGAGAAGGGGCGGTAGAAGGATCCAGGGAACTACAGGCCTGTCAGTCTGACCTCAGTCCCGGGGAAGATCATGGAGAGGCTCATCTTGGGAGCAATCACGCAACACATGCGTGATGGCCAGGGGATCAGGCCTAGTCAACATGGGTTTACAAAAGGTAGATCCTGTCAAACTAACCTGATCACCTTCTGTGACAAGGTGACCCGGTTTTGGACAAGGGGCAGGCTGTGGATGTGGTCTATCTGGACTTCAGTAAAGACTTTGACAGGGTTTCTCACAGCATTCTGAGTGAGAAACTGGCTGCCACTGGCCTGGACAGGTGGACCCTCAGCTGGGTTAAAAACTGGCTGGATGGCCGGGCCCAGAGGGTGGTGGTGAATGGAACCAAATCCAGCTGGAGGCTGGTCATGAGTGGTGTCCCCCAGGGCTCAGTCCTGGGTCCAGTCTTGTTCAACATCTTTATCAATGACCTGGATGAAGGGATTGAATGCTCCCTCAGGAAGTTTGCAGATGACACTAAACCTGGAGGAAGTGTTGATCTGCCTGAGGGTAGGGAGGCTCTTCAGAGGGATCTGAACAGACTGGACCCATGGGCTGAGACCAATGGGATGAAGTTTAACATGGCCAAGTGTAGAGTGCTGCACATGGGACATAACAACCCCATGCAGCACTACAGGCTTGGGGGAAAGTGGCTGGAGAGCTGTCAGGAGGAGAAGGCCCTGGGGGTGTTGGTTGACTGCAGGCTGAATATGAGCCAGCAGTGTGCCTGGGCAGCAGAAAAGGCCAATGGCATCCTGGCTTGTATCAAAATCAGTGTGGCCAGTAGGTCTAGGGAGGTAATTGTGCCCCTGTACTCGGCATTGGTGAGGCCACAGCTTGAGTACTGTGTCCAGTTCTGGGCTCCCCACCATAAGAAGGACAGTGAGGTCCTTGAGCAGGTGCAGAGAAGGGCAACCAGGCTGGTGAAGGGGCTGGAGGGCAAATCCTGTGAGAAGCAACTGAGGGAGCTGTTTATCTTGGAGAAAAGGAGGCTGAGGAGAGACCTTATCACCACCTACAACTACCTGAAGGGAGGTTGTAGAGAGGTGAACATTGGTCTCTTCAGCCAGGTGACAGGAGATAGGACAAGGGGCAATGGCATGAAGCTGTGCCAGGGCAGGTTTAGATTGGATAGTAGAAAAAAAATTTTCTACTGAAAGAGTTGTCAGGGCCTGGAACAGGCTGCCCAGGGAGGGGGTTGAGTCACCTTCCCTGGATGTGGGAAGGGGGGGCTACCTGCTTCCACAGATTTAAAGTTCAGCTAGAAGTCTGTAGGGAAGATACCAATTACTTATAATCTTCAAAGTATCAGCACTGAGAACCAATAATTTAGCTCCAGCTTTCCTCATAATCTCTACTTGTTTAGACACTTTTTTTTTCTACCCTTTTTCCCTAAATCCATCTCTGTTTTAATTTAATTTAGATTGCATCATTCAACAAAATACTGGTTTGACAGGCAAGTGTAACATTGGGTAAAAATCTGCTGGGCTGCTACAACATTTTCATTATTCTTTCACACCACGAAAAATGATGATCAATGCCTGGTAAATACTATTGTTATATTTATAGATTTTCTTCTGGGTGATGAAATGCCTACACTTCAACACCAAACAGCTCAACAAAGCATCATGCTGTAACTTTGTGAATGAAAGAATACGATGTGTAAAAGGAAGAAAAGATCAAAAGGAAACAAATTATGTGAACTCATTAAACATCAGTCTTTCCTAAGCTTTCCCCATCAGGCAGTATTTCTAGGCTTTCTTTAACGGAATGAAATCCTGACTGATTTAAAAAATGCAAGTGACAATGGTCATGTCACAGGCTATGTGTCCCCTACCATAAACCCATTATTATTAAGAATAATTGTTTTTCAGTGTTCCAATGAAGAAGTGGTAAAGAAACACTAGTGGTGGTTTTCACTCATGTTCTTGTAACACGGATCAGTATCATTATTTAAAGCTGTGTGAGGCATTTTTCCAAACATAGACTGAAAAGCTTCTACATCAAGTTCTGAATTTACGAAGCATTCAAAAACGTCCTGTAAGCAGAGATCTACTCATCTGTAAATAAAAACCTCTGTCTGTATGTCTAGAGCTTCTCAGTGGAGTTAACACATCACATACTAAGATTTAAATTTGAGCCCGCTATTTGTTTTCATAATAATTGCCTTTAATGTTGCAACTTCAGTATAGTGTGCAATAACTTGAGTCAAGGCAAGCTACATTGCAAACATGTAATTAAAATAATTTGTATTTTAATAACAGGAATTATGCTGCTCTATGGAACCAGTAGCTATAACATATTAGCTATTCCTATGTAACACAATTTCATATTAAACCTTGTTAGCTATAGAATCATAGAATCATAGAATCATAGAATGGTCCTATGAAATGGTTTTGAACAAGTTGCTTGCAGGAATAACAATATCATTTCATATGGTATTGACATACAATTGTCACTGGTCTAAGAGCCATTTTTCAAAAAACACAAATATTTTAATTTTCCCCAGACTTCCAAGACATGGAGAAAAGGCAATGCATAATCCCACTCCAATGCCTCACAGTTGTTTTTAGGAGGAAACATTGCACATGATGTAAAATGGAGTTGTGTTTTGTAGGTAAAGCAATCTACTAGAAATTAAATGCAGTATAATAGGTAATTTCTTAAAGACTCTCCACATAGATCATTCTTAAATATGTCATGTGTTTTAAATTCATGTAAATCTTTCTTACTTCCTTATGTTTCTGTAAATTTCTTCATTTGGAGAGAGAGAATTTATTAAGTGAAACAAAGAGAACATCAGGATACTGTCATTATCTTGTCCTCTTCAGAAAGAAAAATATCAATGATGTATCTTATATTCCCACTTGATTCTTTGGAGGCAATACCAAGCTTTTTGCTTGTTTGCTTGTTTGGGGTTTTTTTGTTAGAATTACCCACTTCCTGAAGACACTATAAAATCACTTTTTATGAAATAGAAAAAGTTTCAAGTCTGCATTACAGATCACTTCATTAGAACCATGTAATTAGTTGCCTTGAGTGATCCCAGTAAAAAGCAGTATGTTCTCAGTAATTACTAACAGTAAAGTGAGAGGAGATTATAAGATAGAAAATCACTAACATCCTGTATAGCAAGGCAATCTACTTTCCTTTTTCTAGTCAAATTATTAGATACCACAACAGTACAGATGTAATGCTTCAAAATAATTCCATTTCTATCAATAAAGAAATGGGGGAGGGGGGGAGGGGGGTAAGCTCTGTTAAATGTTCCTTCTTTTCAGTCAAATTATGCACCCATTTGCAGAGGAGCAGTCTCTTCCATTAAAGGTTTTCACCACTCAAGCTATCCTGTTTACTTCCTAAAACAGAGGTCTTTAAACTTTGGTACTTGGTATCAGTCCTCATTGGCAAAAATCTCATTACCTGCACATACTTATTTTTGTAAACATATTCAGATATTCCTCCAGCTTGTTAAGGCACACATCTATGTTTTATACCAGGTACAGAGCGATATGCTTTTCCTTTTCCCTGGCTGTAAATTCCATACTGCAACTGTTACAGACTGCCTATAATCCCTTCAGCAATCCATGATTTTTTGATTTTTTTTTTTTTTATTTTTAACCTCCTCCTGTTCTTTTTCTTCAGTTTCAGTAAGTTTGTGATGCTAACAATACTATAACCTGAAACTTAACATACATGTGCCCTTGAAAAATCTCTTATTAGAAATTGACCTATTGAGTTAAAAGACTAACAAAATGTTCATGTGTTCATAGGTATGTATGTAAAATGTACATACACATAGCTATGAAAGTTGGTATAAAAGAATAAAAGGCAATATAAACCCATGATTTCTCAACATTTCTGAGACCATATGTGTGGTTCTGTGTTCAGTTTTTGAGTTGTCCAGGTTTTGAAAAATTGGGGTGAGTCCAGCTAAGGGTTACAAAGATATTTGCTGGGCTGTGTAGCACATAACATAATGGGGGTTTTTGGATGGAAAAAAGAAAGAGTTAAGGGGAGGGGAGTTAATTTGTATGTTCAGCTCCTCATGGTTGGAACCTGGAAGCAGCTGCGTTTTTCCCACCGGAGAAGGGAGCGAGAAGATGTAACGAGCTGTGCAGACACCAAGGCTGGAATGGGTGGGGGAGGAGGCGGCCCAGGTGACAGAGGGAAAGATGTCCCTGCAGCCCCTGCAGAAACCCATGGAGAAGGCCGAGAGGGGCTCCACACTGCATGGAGCAGGCGGAGACATAGAGGAGATGCTGTGACCCTACGTTGGAACAAGCCCCTGCCAGCACTTGCAGCCATGAGGAGAAACAGAGACACAGAGATGAGCAAGAGAGAGTTTTGCACTGGAACAGGTTTGCTGGGGGAGCCTTATAACCCCACAGAGGACTGGGACTGAGAGACGTTGTGATAAAAAGATAAAGCCCTGTGGGAAAGGATTCATGTTGTAGAAGTTTGTGGAGGACTGTCTCCCCTGGGTGAGACCCCACGGTGCAGCAGGGTGAGGAAGGAATGCCGTTGTCCCCCCACCCCCAGCCAAGGAGGAAACCAACTTGCAAGGGACTGACCGAAGCCCCCATCTCCCAGTCCATGTCCCCCTGTGCTGCGATCGGGGGGAAGAAGGGAGTGAAATCATGACAAGAGTGAAGTCTGCTAAGAAGGGAGCGGAAGGGGAGGTTAGAGTTGCTTTAAGACCTGGAAGAGCAAAACAGCTCATGAAGAAGTAACCGAGAACCCCATTTTTTTCCCAGTCCCTGCCCCCTTGTGCTGCAAGCAGGGGGAAGAAGAGAGCAAGATCATGGCTAAAGGGGAGTCTGCTTAGAATGAAGAGATGGGGGGAAGGTGCTACCGAGAACCCCATTTTCACCAGTCCCTGCCCCCTCTGTGATGCGAATGGAGGGGGGAAGAAGGGAGCAAAATTCTGACTAAAGTCTGATAAAGAGGGAGTGGGGGGGGGGGGAGAAGTATTTTAAGATGTGGTCACACTTCTGACTCTGGTTTTCACTGTTCTTTGTAGTGTAGTGTAATAAATTAGATAGTTTTCTCTTCTTCATTCTGTGTTGAGTCTGTTTTGCCCATGTCATTCAATGACAGGATGAGCCCTCCCTGTCCTTATTTTGAATCCTAAGCCTCTTAATATATATTCTTCCCTGTCCAACTAAGAAGGGGAGTAATAGACTGACTTTGGTGGATGTCTGGCCTCCAGCCAGGGCTAAACCACCACAATAATTTACTGCCTTGGGAAAAACCAAATAAAATATATCTGAGCAGTGAGACACAAAACCAACTATTCAAATGTGTTTTCTGCATTAAATACATTTTGGAAGAGGACCCTTGTCTATGCTGAGGGACTGGGCTGTGTCCTGCAGATGGGTCCATTGCAGCTGGCTGGAACTGGCTTGAAGTGGTCGTGACGCGGCATCCTTCCACAAAGATGACCCATGCAGTTGCACTACTACCAAAAACTTCCCATATACACTCAATACAACACCTTATTGTCCCTCAAATGTAGCCAACAGCTAAGACATGATCTCAGTCAGCACCTCTCATCTCATGGCAGAAAAATACTTCATCTTTTTTCTAAACCATGTGCAAGATCATCTCGAACTCTATTTTTCTGACTCCAGACTTTATCACTTTTACTCAAGCCTGAGTGCTCTGTGAGCCACTTTGTACAGTGGCTTACAGGTAGTGTCATCTTCTGCAAGAAAGGGTAACTTGCAACACTCCTTTTCTGCCAACGTGCTAAAAAATGCCACCCAATGTTCTGTATATTTCTGCCACACCCTCCCATTTCTTTTCCTACATTTTTTCAGGCTTTTTTTCCCTTAGAAGCTTCTTTCCCCTCATAATTTCTGTCACTATTTCCAGCATCTTTCTCATATTTTTGCTATAGCCATTTATAAAAAAGTGAAGTGTCAAGTTGATCCAGTATCAAAGCAATACTTACAATCCTGTTTCCCATGTAGTCTATTTCTCTTACAATTTTTCTTCATCGGTCAGTCACCATTTTGCAATGAACAAACCTTTTCACCACGTGGCCTTGAGTGCTACCCACAACTTCCTTTATGTGATCCTTTTAGTAGAGGCAAGAAATGAATTATTTACTATGAGCGTGATGAGGCACTGGCACAGGCTGCACAGAGAAGCTGAGGCTGCCCCTGGATCCCTGACAGTGTTCAAGGGCAGGTTGGATAAGGTTTTGGGCAACCTGGTCTGGTAGAAAGGATTGGAACAAGATGGGCTTTGAGCTCTCTTCCACCTCAAACCGTTCCATGATTCTATGAATATACCTCATTCTACTGCTCATCACTGAAGATCTCATTTTAGTGCCCATGATGTGGCAGTGAATTTACCAGTACTCAACTAAACCTGGGATGGAGTTAAGCAGTGACCATATTATGAAGCCTGTCTTGGTTTTGTCTTGTCTTGAACAAGCTAAAGAATGTAAACCCTTGCCATCTTACCGTATGCTGCCTTTTTGTTGTTCAGGGGCACAGAGTGTGGGGGGTATGTTAATGAATTCAGGAAGAAAAGCCAGGCAGGTCTGACACAGGCTTCAGCAGTAGCTGCTGTTGAGTTTCAACCAAGCTAAAAGAAGAGTCATTTGTGTTCCTGCTTTGTTACATGTCCCTTAGCTTTGAATCTGTACATCTCACCTATAACTACATGTCTTGTTAAACAGCCTCTTGTGGCAGAGCCTGCCAGAAGTGTTGGAAACAGCAGATAACAGTGCCAGCTTGTTTCCCTTCTCCCCACCATTGTTCTGATTACAGTAATAAATTACAAGTGGATTTCTCTTGTCAGTAAATTATTTCAGAGAAATGTTTCAATTTCAGTCATTTCTGAAGATATTCTGAATTCTCTTTTAATTTTCTTGATGATTTCAACGGGAAAAAAAATTGGAAAGTTTTTGGTGTGAGGTTTTGGTTTTTTTTTTCCCTCTAATTTTTACTATTTTTTCAGAGCTCTGGAATAGGCTGCCCAGGGAGGTGGTGGAGTCTCCATCTCTGGAGATATTCAAGACCCGTCTGGATGCCTATCTGAGTAGATATGTCCTAGGGAGCTGCTTTGGCAGGGGGGTTGGACCCCATGATCTCTCAAGGTCCCTTCCAACCCCTAGGATTCTGTGACTCTGTGGTTCTACACTATTAAGTGGAATTACAAAGAGCCTGTAAGCTTTGGTCTTCAGAGACCATGGCAATATGGCCTCAAGGAAAACCACACATGAAACATGTTGCTAGTCTGTTAATTTCTCCCATTTCTCATTACTGGGTGCCTGAATTATAGCATCCTCAATACTCCCTCCTGTCAGACACGGAAAATAAAAGCATTATTCAGAATGCAGGGGAAATACTTAGCTAGTTCTTACTAAAAGAATCAGGAAGAGTTGTTAGAAATTGTGTGACCATTGCTGCAGTATGTATGGAATGAAGTGAATGGGAATGAAGGTGAATTTTCATGTAGTGCATCTACTCCAAAGCTGGAATCAAATGTTGTATCATGTGGCTTAAATATACTGGTTTATAGTTTGTATTTATTAAATTCAAGCATTCCCCAGACATCACACACATTTAAATACATTCAATTTCCATTAGCTACTGGAACTAGGGAGTGAACTTGCCTGTGAACTATAAATTCATAGCCTACTAAAGGAAAGAGCAAAGAACTCATTTTTGATTGTAAACACAGGGTAAGACTGAAAAACACTTTCTTAGCCATTTTTGAAGGAAGTCATTTAGTCATTTTCACATGTCTCAGAAATGTTCAGACTTCCCAGATTCTTCTTTATGTAGGGAAAACGTTCCTCTGTAAAAAAGAAAGTTAGAAGGACAGTTTCCTCCAAAGCTTGAAATATCAAATTTGAAGAGTATAAGTAATAAACAAGGAATTAAATATATAATCTAATCAAGAAGTAACTAATCAAAAATAACTGGTATCACATTTTCATTATCAAGTGCATCAACAAGTCTTGACATCACAGAAATTGGTGTGTAAAAAGCATAAGTATAGTTTATCAATTACAAATATAACCTATTGAAACACAGTAAAGATCACAGTTTAGAAGTAGCTGCTAGTAAAGCTGTTTACATGAGGGTAAATGGATGGGAGGAGAGTCTTTTCTCATGAACGAACATGTGAGTCTTCTGAAAGAACCCCACATTGTTGTAGCTTTGCATGGTTTGGTTTTGGTGAAGAGGGGTGGGCAGTAGGGGTGGCTCCTGCAAGAAGCAGCCAGAAGCTCGCTGCAGGCCCAACAGAGCAAACACCAGCCAGCTCAAGGCCAGAGTCATTGTTAATGAGCCCACCAGCGGTGGTCACAGTGCCTCTGGGAACCATATTTAGGAGGGAAAAAACCCACAAGCAGCTGCATTTTGCCCCCAGAGAAGGGAGTGAGAAGATGTAAGAAACTATGCAGGCAACAAGGCCAGAGAAGGTGGTTGAGGAGGTGCCCCTGCAGCCCCTGGGGAAACCCATAGTGGAGCGGGTGTCCCCCCGCAGCCCATGGAAAAGGCCAAGACCCCACCTGCAGCCTGAGGAGAGGCCCCACGCTGGAGCAAGTGGACACATACAGGAGATGCTGTGACTTTGGATGAAGCACCAGGCCACAGATCTACAACTTCATGGAGAGAGACAGGAGGAGACAGAGACAGAGAGAGAGAGAGAGAGAGAGAGAACCAAGACAGAGCAGGTTTGCTGGTGGGGTGAAGGCCTGTGACTCCATGGAGAGCCAGGCTGGAGCAGTCTGGGCCTGAGAGACTGACAACATTCTGTGATTTATGACTGCACCCCACAGAAGTGACCCACACCGGGGCAGCTGGTGAAGAGCTGCAGCCCTATGGGAAAGGACTCCTGTGGAAAAAGTTCATGGAGGACTGTCTCCCATGGGTGGGATCCCACGCTGCAGCAATGGAAGGGTGTGAGGCGCCTTTCCCTGCTGAGATTGCTGATGGCTTCTTCTCATCTGTCCAGCCTCAGCAAGGTCATCCCTGGACTATTTGTGCTTCTGATCAAACGTGTCAAAACATGAAGTGTTGCCAGGCTCCAAGTTCCAGGAGTGTGGAAATGATGACATTTTCAATCCGCACAGGTGCCAGTGCCAGCCAGAGCACTACCTGTGCAAGAACGCCTGGAGCAGGTGGCACACCGTGACGTCAGCTGGAAGTGGGCTGTGATGTCACGTTGCTAGGTGCTTCTCTTGGGGTGCCGGCAGAGTCTGGCTCAGTCTGGTTCGTGCCTGGATTCCCGCCGAGCGTGCCTGCGAGGTGTGGAGGCTCGAGCCAGGCTTCTCTAGGTGCTGAGCGGTGTTTCGGTGTCTGCCATCGGCAGCTATTGGTGCCCGTCCCGGAGCTGTGCCCTGTGTTTCCCCGGCCCTGCCTGGCTGAGGCAGCTGGACACTGTGTCGTGTGCTTTCAGTAGCGGAGGTGAGCTGTGTGAGGAATCGTGGCTATTGGGTGGCCATGGGGTGGGCCGTGGGGCATGGAGAGCTGGGAGGGTGTCCTTCTGGAGCCAGGGGCCTGGACATACTTCCTCCGCTCGTCTTGCCAGGACAGCCAGTGACTGTGGCCCCTCTCCCTTCTGCAGTGCAGTTCTCTCCAGCCCGCGGCAAGAAGCCAAAATGGCCACAGAGGAACAGTGGAGCTGCCCCATCTGCCAGGATGCTCCAGATGACGTGGCTTATGTGACACCCTGTTGCCACAAGTTCTGCCTGGGCTGCATCCTGCGGTGGGCAAAACAGAAGTCATCGTGTGCCCTGTGCCGCCAGCATGTCAACAGCGTCCGCTTCTCCCTGCGGTCAGAGGACGATTTCTTGGAGATACATCTTAGACCACCATCAGATCCACAGGACGACGATGACAACGTGCAAGATCAGGGGAGAGCGGAACCAGCAGCCGGCACAGAGGTGTCTGGCTTCCCACCTGAGGCCTGGGCAGCCTTTTTCCAGCATTCTGAGGAGGCACTGGAGCCCCTGCTGCCCTGGCTGCAACAGGGGCTGCTGTCGGCATCTGAGTGGTGGGAGGCACACGTTATGCAGAGCATCGTCATCTCCACTCTGTGTGACCACGGGCTGGATGAGTTGGCGTTGGTCCGTTCCCTCCAGCATGTCCTTCACGACCAGACTGTGACGTTTGTGCGCCAGCTCATCGAGGCTGCTGCTGAGCGGTGCGGGGAGCAGATGCTGCATTTCATGGAACAACTGGACTCCGAGGCTGCTGAGGATCAGGAGGACAGCCCTGCAGACAGCCCTGGGCCTGCCCTCTCCCCTGGGGGGACTTCCACCTCCTCCCCAGAGGAAACTCCTGCCTCCTCACCAGAGGGGACTCCTATCCCCTCCCCTCAGCCAACTCCTCCTCCCTCGCCGAGGATCACCACTGCCCCCAACCCCAGCATGGAGGAGGAGCCCTTGGAGGAGCTGGAGCAAGAGGAGGAAGCTCCCTCCACTGCTGCCCAGGGCAGGGACTTGTCACCAAGGAGAACTCCAACCTCCTCACCCCGGCGCCCCCCAAAGAGGAGGGCCAGTGGCTCCCCAGACGACCATTCAGAGCCCAAGAGGCCACATCACCAGCAAGATTAGGGAGACTTCGGAACCATCGAAGCCGGGCCTGGGCCAGCAGCTGGGGCATACACCAGCCCCCATGGGCACCCCGCAGCACCTGCTCTTTTTCTCTGTCTTTTCCTTTACTAATTAGGTTTTTTTTTAGGATAGTTGTTTGGAATTAGATAGCCGTTGTAGTTAAGTCCCATTTCTTTATCATTTCCTAGTTCACCTTCATGATACTTTGTTGGTTTATTTCTTTGGTTTCCATTTTTTGTTCTATCTCATAAGGAATAAAGCATTTACCACATTTACTTGACTCTGAAAAGGACAATGTGTTCTCATTGACTGTCGTGGCTTTGCCCCTGCTGAGAACTGAGCACCACACAAATGCTTGTTCTTTAGGTGGGGAGGGGCGAGGGGGGTGTAATTGAGGGAGTTGGGAAGGGACGGAGAGGAAAAACCCAGGAAACCAAAACCTTATTTGATGGGATAAGGAGAGTTTACTGGGATAGCAGAAAGATTCAGACTTCCCCACTACTTTATGTTTCCAAGTGACCCTGTCTCTTAAAGGATAATTATATTAGAATCATAGAATGCTTTGGGTTGAAAGGATGAATCATAGAATCAGAGAGTTGTCTTGGTTGAAAGGGACCCTTTAGATCATCAAGTCCAACCATCACACTAACCTGCCATCCACTACTAAACCCTGTCCCTCAGCACCACATTTACCTGCCTTTTAAATACCTCCAGGGATGGAGACTCCACCACCTCCCTGGGCAGCCCATTCCAATGCCTAACAACCCTCTCTGGGAATCAGTTTTTTGTAATATCCAATCTAAACCTCCCCTGGCATAGCTTGATGCCATTTCCTCCTATCCTATCACTTGTCACTAGGGAGGAAAGGTCAGCACTTGCTTCTCCACAACCTCCGCTCAGTAGCTGTAGAGACAATTAGGTTTCTCCTCAACATCCTTTTCTCCAGACTAAACAACCCCAGTTCCCTCAGCCCCTCCTCATAACATTTATTCTCCAGTTACCACACCAGCCTTGTCGCCCTTCTCTGGACATGCTCTAGCACCTCATTGTCTTTTCTGTAGTGAGGGGCCCAAAACTGTACACAGTACTTAAGGTGAGGCCTCACCAGTGCTGAGTGGAGGGGGACAGTTGCTTCTCTAGTCATGCTCACCACACTCTTCTTAATACAGGCCAGGATGCTGTTGACCTTCTTGGCCACCTGGGCACACTGCTGGCTCATGTTCAGCCAGCTGTCAAGCAACTCTTCCCCAAGCTTGAAGCACTGCTTGGGGTTATTATGACCCCAGTGCAGGATCTGACACTTGGCTTTGTTAAACCTCATGCCATTGGTTTTGGCCTATTGATCCAGCTTGTCCAGATCCCTCAGCAGGGCCTTCCTACCTTCAAGCAGACCAACAGTGAGAAACACCACAGGTGACTGGCTGCCAACTGGATTTAACGCCATCCACCACCACTCTCTGGGCCCTGCCACTCAGACAATTTTTTACTCAGCCCAGCCTAGAGCAGGCAGTTTCTCTAGGAGAATGCTGTGGGGAATAGTGCAAAAACTTTGCTAAAATCCAGGTAGAGAACATCCACAGCTTTTCCTTCATCCACTAAGTGTGTCATCTTGTCATAGAAGGAGACCAGGTTGATCAAGCAGGACTTGTTTTTCATGAATCTGTGCTGAGTGGGCCTGATCACTTGTTTTTCTGGCATGTGCCTCATGATGACACTCAGGATGCTTTGCTCTGTAATCTTCCCAGGCAACAAGGTCAGAATGACAGGCCTACAGTTCCTCAGGTCCTCCTTCTGGCCCTTCCTGTGGATGGGCATCACATTTGCTAATCTCCAGTCAACTGGCTTTTAAACTGCCACTGATGACCTTGTCTTCACCCATGTTGAGTCAGAGCTGCCTGTTGTCAGACACATCACCAGCTAAGAGCAGGTGCCATTTACACAGTGTTATTACAGAAGTCTCAAGCTATGCTGTAAACAGTGTTTCAGGCTGTTGCTGCAGTACCACATTATCTGAAGGTTTGACTCCAGATCTCAGCTCAACCCCACTCCTTGCACTTTGCTTTAGCACAGTCTGGCACAAGGCAGACGCCTTCAGGCCCGAGGTTTGTCTCACATTTGAGCTGCACAAAGAGAGGTGAAGGCGTGGCTGCTGATCATCAATCTAAGGGTGGGTTTTCTTTTTAATTGCTGCTCTCAGAAAGACCTGGAGGAATGAGCTTCCTCCAAGCCCAGTTTGTTAAATTTGAGAAAATATGGAGAGGGGACAGGAGCAAGGGGCGGAGCTCCCTGCATAGCTGGCATGTTTCTTACTATCATTTTACACAAAGATTATCCCACTGCTGAAAGCTAATGCCAGCCCTTTGGTCCTGTGCTGAACTCTGACATCAGCAGAGGGGTCCAGGCTGCCCATCCACAAAGGCAATGTGGTGATTTCTCAGCAGTAACAGCGCTGATGCAGCGTGTACTTAAGAACAAGAGGGTGTAGTGGTGCTGTGCATATGTAGTGTGCATATGTGGTATTTCCATGGTGAAGGAGCAGAAGACTGCATATGCTTCATTTAGAAGCTTCATGACATCCAGTTCCACATGTGCACTGAACTCTTAATGAACTGGGCCTAATGGTCTATGGTTTAATTTGACTGCAGATTAAATATTGACAGGCTAGAAGTGTTACTCTCTGCTGACACCCTGATGAATGCTTATGGCTTGATGTGTAGAACAGGAGATTGGCTGTCTTCCTTAACGTGACTTTGAAAGTAGAAAATAAGCTCTTGCAAAGAAGATTATGGTGAACAGCATAGCACTGTGAATGTTACCACATTGTGCTAATTAGATATGGAAATTGTGATGGTTTCTTTGATACATATAATTAATTTGTATGCCTTTCAAAGCTTTCGTAGAACAGAGATCCTGCTGAGATTAAACATTAGTACAAAATACGGAACAAAATATCTGGCTCACAGTATTGAAAGCTGATCAGGGACCTTTGCATAGTGTTGAAAAAAAAATCTCAGATGCATTTTTCTGGATTAAATAACGAATCCAATCCTTGGTGTGAACATATGGACTCATGGCATAAATCTGCATTCCTTTAATTGCAGTAGTGTTAAGAAGATGGCTATATCACTGTCAAATGCAGCCCAGGGTTCAAGGATCAACTTCCCATTGGAGGGATGATGACAAGGAAACAAAACAAACCTGGAGTGAAATACGTTGTCTTGAGAGCTGTAAAGCCTGCATAAAGGGGAGAAATGGAATTTTGCTTGTGTACTCCCTCAGGTTTTTCACATGTTCCTGTTAGCGTTGGAAAAAGTTGTGTGATTGTTGCTTTAAAGACAACCTGTAATAAAATTACCGAATGAGGGTGTAGTGGTTTAACCCTGTCTGGAAATCAGATCTCCACCAAAGCCACTTTATTGCTCCCCTCCTTAAGTGGACAGGGGAGAGAAAATATAACAAAAGATATGTGGGTTGAGGTAAGGACAGAGAAGGCTCATTCAGCAATTAATAGCACAGGCAATATGTGGAATATAATTAATGTAATTTATTACCAAATGCAAACCAAGTAGGATAACGAGAAATAAAACCAAATCGTAAAATCCCTCCCCCACCCCTCCCTACTTCCTGGGCTCACTGGGACAGGGAATGGGGGTTGGGGTCAGTTCATGACATGTTGTCTCATCTGCTCCTTCCTCCTTGGTGGGGAAGGGCGGGGGACTCCTCACATTGCACCTGCTCCAGCGTGGGGTCCCACTCATGAGAAACAGACCTCTATGAACGTCTCCAATGTGAGTCCTTCCCATGGGGCTTCAGTTCTTCACCAACTCGCCCAGTGTGGCTTCTAAGGAGAGCAGACCTTCAGGACCAGACTGCTGTGTCCAGGCCCTCCATGGAGTCACAAGTAACCTCAGCAAGCCTGCGCTGGCATGGGCCCCTCTCTCCATGGGCTGCAGGCCCTGCCAGGAGTTTGCTCCGGTGTAGGCTTCCTATGGGATCCTTCATGTGTCTCCACCTGCTCCAGCATGGCAAAAGTTTTATTTGCTGTGTGGCTGGGTATGATCAAAAAGAACAAGAACTCTTTGTGCCTGACTCTGAAACCCCAGAGTCCCCTTGCTCTGCATGCTGCTAGAGATGGAAAAAGGAAGAAAAATACGGTTGTGTCCTGAAGGGTTTTCTGTTTCCCACAGGCAGGAAGCGGGAGATTGCTCCTGATCTCATCTAACCTTTACTCAAACTGCTCTTTTGGAGAAAGGATGGTTTCCACTTCTTGCAAGTCAGGCTGGTGTTTAGGGCAGTTCTTAATTAGTACACCAATTATTCCAGCAAGGCTCCACCTCAGGAAGGAGAAACCACCATCACTGTGCCCGTGAAGAGCCAGGGTGCAGCAGAGAGTGCAGGGGCGGGAGCTGGGAGAGCTGCGTTTTGCCAACAACTTTGTCAGTGCCTCAGCTCCTGATTCCTCCTTCCATTGGTACATTTTCCCCATTCAAAAGTCGGAGAGAGACATGTCTCTTTGAGGACTTTAGGATTTATAGAGAAAAGTGCTGTGGAAGAGACAGCTCTTTCAGGGCTGGTGACGTCAAATGCCAACGGCTCAAAATCTGCTGCTGGGAAACCCACAGATCCCAAAGGTATATTTAGAAGTGTTGCATTTTTAACTCTGTGTAGGTGGGGAGAGTGGGAAGGCCAAGGATAATGGGAAACAAGTGAGGAATAATAGCAGTGTGGGCTTGCAAGGACTGGCTAACCGAAGTGTTACTTGGTGCACACGGTGGGTTTGAGTACAGAGTTGCTCCTGTTGTCTATCCATGCATGAGGAGCAGGAGAAGTGGAACATACTAACTGTATGTAAATCCCTTATGAAATATTGATGTGGAGACAAAATAGAGCATTTAATCCACTGAGATTTTGGCTTTGCTGCTTTGTTAAGGAGGAGATGATATAAGAAGGCTACAACAACTTTCAGAGGCAAAGCTTGCAGAAAGAAAATTATCTTTCACAAGATTCACAGCTGATAGCTAGAGTAAAGCATACAAGGTTACAAGTCCAGTCAGCCTGCTCCTTGCCTTCCTTAGCTGGCACAGGAAAAGTGAAATCTCTTGTGTTTATTTATTTATATCTCTGTCTTTACAGTCATTTGGTCTAATTAAAAATATTACTTTTTACTACTCAAGGGCATTTTCAACAACAAAAATACAGGCAAAACTTGGCTCATCTCCACATGAATCTGTCTTTTTACTATTGTTGGACTTTTGCATTTAGGGTTCAGTTTCTGATCTCCTCCTTTGGAACTGTCACGTGAAAATAGCTTTTGCTGAACTGATTTCCTGATGTAAGAGGTTATGAAGGAATTACTTCTATCCAGTGCTGTAAGCAACAAAATGCACTGTTTAGTGAAACGTCATCATGATGGTTTTGTTCTGAGGATGGTAACCTTGTTTTGAACTGCCAGGTTTACTATATCTCTAATTGGTGAGATAAAAAGAAGAAAGGCATATTTGCACTAAGGAATGGGTCTGATCACAGCACACAGGAGACAGCTACTTAAAACTACAGTTTTTATAGCATGACACATGTCTTGGGCATATGATGACAGGCACAAATGAACATGCTACTCATCATTTCTGAACTGAACAAAGTAAATAACCAAGTTGATGTCTGAGGCAATGACTGACGCATGTGCTCAAGACTTTCCAGATTATTGCAGTTCTGCCACCTGTCCGTCTTAAAAGGGCCCTCCATCAATAAATGAACAGCTCACACTACAAACTCTTCACCAGCTCTTCTCAGTGGGGTTAGATGGGAATGTTTTTTACTCAGAAGGGTTAAGGTCTTTGTGTTTGGTTTATGTATGTATAACCTGGGTCTCCTAGTGGATTTATAGACTGGGTTTCTTCTACTGCATTAAGCCTTTGGTCTACTCATCAGGCCATTTGTGCCTTAGTGTGTGAAATACAGAGGTGTATCTTCTCCAAATGAGCTATTTTGCAGAGACAAATGAGGTGGCAAGTGCTACAGTACGCAAGATCTGTAGGCTTGTCTGTTTCTTTTCTAACTCTTGGGCCTTCAGTGAAATTGTAAGGTGGGACAGACATTTCATGTCACTTTTCGTTGGTAAAAAAAATAATCCTTTCACACACAGAGTGATTAAAAAAATAAGGACAGTCATAGCCAGATGAGCAAAAGTATCTGATGCATCACTTGTAACAGCTCTACAAAGTGCAGAGAATAAACATGCTGCAAATTGGGGCAATAAACAGGCTGCAAAATGGTCACAGTGATACTCTGGCTGGCAATATAACCTTGAACTAGACCCAGGAGTTCACCTCCCACCTTTTTAAACATGATGGAGTCTTCTTCCAAAAATGAGTGTACAACAAAACCAAATTCTGCCTCTAGTCACAGATGTGTAGATCTGGAGAGTTTTCTCTGACTAAAATCAAATACCTGTGGATTTGCACAGGTATCAGGACCAGAACGGATCAGGATTTGTCCATCAGGGAGGTTATATAGCAGAAAGAAAGATAGAGTGATTGGGTGTCCTAGTTTTGGTCAGGATGGAGTTAATTTCATTTGTAACAGTGGATGAATGCTGTGTTTGAGAGTAAAATGCGAGTAGTGCTGATAACACCCTGATGTTTCTAGTTGCTCTCAGACAGTCAAGGACTTTCTCAGCTCTTCATGAGAAAGGAGGGGCGAAGCCAGGACAGGTGACGCAACTGACCAAAGAGAGTATTCCACGCCAGTTACGTCCTGCCCAGGATATCGGGGGCTGACGGGAGGAAGGCCGAGGGCGGCTCCAGGATGCGCGGTTCTTGGGGGACGGTCGGGTTCTGGGACGGCTCTGGGTGGCACGGCCTGAGTTGTGTGGTTTGGTGAGAAACTGCATTGTGTATCAACAGCTTCATATATTTTGCTTTGAAGTCCTGTTAGCATTGTTACATTGTATCTTTCTGTTATCTTAGTAAACTATCCTTATCCGCCCCACGGGCCTCTTAATTTCTTGATCTTGGGGTTATTTGCCCCTTTCTCTTCCTTTTCCCTTCCCTTACTTCTCACCCCCCCTCCCCTTCCCTTTAACCTGCTCTTTTCCTTTAAGGAGCAGGCAGCTGCGTGGATCTTGGCCCTCAGCCGGGGTGAAACCACGACATTGGGCTAGGACTCTTGTCCCGTTGTGTACATGCAGCACTCTGTGAGATCAGTCTGCAGTACATCCAGAGCACAAGCTAAGCAGTTGTCCCCATGAAACTTGGTCATTTTAGCCAAATTTCCCTGAAGAGCCAGGGCTCTGCCAAATTCAAAATTAATTTCAATTCTATCATCTTGTAAAATATACAAAGATTTTTCCTTGGCTTCCCCCTTTCCCTCTCTTTCCTTCTCCCTGCCATATTTCTTTCTATTTCAGAGAAAAAAGGTGAGGAACTTTTCTTCCAGGAGGTCAGAAACATATAGTTTACACTATATAAAAATAAATGATTATTATTCAGATGTTTCTATCCCACTAGATGCTTGAACATTCAAAGTGTTTTCTAAACAGTGGTTTTGGTGAAAATACTTTGTACTATTTTTGAGTAATCTGGTATCCTCCTCTAAGGAAGAAACCAGAAGTGGTGAATATACAATAGAACTATTTACAAATGAATAACTGGAACAGGAAATATCCCTGTTGGTGCTTGTTATAGTCCAGAATATTTTCTTGAAGAGTCACATTAGAATTTTGAAAATCCCTTGTAGCTGGATGTGACTTGAACCCCTGACACCGAGATGTAGTACTTGTTTCTTTACAGTTCACGGTTTCTGGATGCAGTTAAGGTTTCGGTAGCATTGTGGGATGGAAAGGTCCATCTGGTGTGAAAGTAAACTCTGACAGCTTCTATTTCCCTCTTCCCTTGCACAGCTCCCAGTCCTCACTCCCCTCCCCAGGCAGAGGGTTTTGCTGGTGCTGCTGCTCGATTCGTGCTGTGCACACGTGTGACGGGAGGTGACAAACGAGGGTGGCTTGTGGCTGGTCCTCCTCCTCCCGCACAGAGCTGACTTGCCTTCCCGCTGCTTAGCAGGAGGCGCCAGGGTGACATTAGTGACCGTGCAGCCTTCAGCCGGGTGACGGAGCTTTTGCGTGGCTGCTGCCGCCCCCGGCGAGCACAGTGTGCTGGGCTTGTCCTGCGTGTGAGTAACCTCGGGCTCGGTCAGCAGCCAGGCGCCCTGTTCCCTGCTGCTTCACGTGAACGTGACTCGTGCCTCTTGCGAGGGGCTGGGCGAGAGGTCGGGCTGTACAGAGGGTTCCCGGGCCCGGGGCACCCCGCGCAGACCCCTCGACCCGCGGCCACAAGCCGCGAGCTCGCCCGCGCTCACCCAGCCAATCAGGCGGGGCGGGAGGCGGGACCGGAGCCACCGCGGGGGATTTAAAGACGCTGAAACGTTAACGGTCACCAGCCCGCGAGCGACGGGCGGTGGCGGCGGCGATCGCGATCGCTGAGCTGAGCTGAGCTGAGCTGAGCTGAGCTGAGCTGAGCTGAGCTGAGCTGAGCTGAGCTGAGCTGAGCTGAGCTGAGCTGAGGGGCTGGGCGAGAGGTCGGGCTGTACAGAGGGTTCCCGGGACCGGGGCCCCGCGTGCAGATCCCTCGACCCGCGGCCACAACCCGCGAGCTCGCCCGAGCTCACCCTCCCCCTGACGTCACGTGCCCCCCCCCCCCCACCTCCCGCTGCCCTTCAAAGGGGGTGAGGAGGAGTCGCTGCCCCCCCCGCGGCGCAGGCAGGCGAGCGGGAGAGCTCAGACCGGCCAGCCCGCCCGCCCGCCGGGCAGAGGAAATAGTGGAGCTCAGGCAGCGGACAGGTCCTGATCTCTGGTTAGGGATTGAGTGATGGTGTCTCCCCGGCGCAGGGCCAGGACCCCAACGCCAAGGGAATATCCACAGCATCCGGCAAAATCTTGCAGTGAGGCACTTGTTATGGCAAGCTCCTCAAGGAGACCCTTCAGTGCACTTTGGGTTCAAAGTGTTCCTCTCTCATCCAAAGCAACTGGTTCTTCCTGGGAAGCGATGACAGCAGCATCTGTCCCTTCAGTGAGCTGGCTGTGCAGGACACAGTGTCAGTAGCACAGTCCTGTGAGTGTGGGCATAGACCCCCACTCTCATCATCTCCATTGAGGCCACAGAAATTTAGCAGCAGTCCAGTGAAAACCTTCAAGCTGCTTCAGAAGTATTGCAGTGTAGACAGCAGCAGAAGCTGGTCATGGGGTCAGTGACATTGCACATAAATGAAAGTTTCTTGCAGTGTGTTACTTCGTCAATGGGAAACTGACATGAATGCAGCTACTCTGCCATGGTACACAGATGCCTCATGTGAAAAAGAAGACTGACCTCTCTTAGGAAAATGTTTCTAAGAAGAGTTTCCTACTGAAACCTGTAAGCAAATCTGAGTGGCAAAAGTGTAGAATTAGAAAATGGTGCTTTGGCTAAACACCAGGGAAGTATTCAGCAACAGTGAAGCACATTCTCCCTGAATTGAAACCAAAGGCATTCCCTGTATCCCGAGACCTGCACAGCTACGTGCTTCTGTGGCTGTTTCACTGTGGTTCGGGGGAGCTGCACGGGACACCCCGATCTCGGGAACCCTTCTGCACAGGCCGACCTCTCGCTCATCCCCCGAGCAGCGTTTGTGTGGTGCTCAGCTCTCAGCAGGGGCAAAGCCACGACAGTCAATGAGAACACATTGTCCTTTTCAGAGTCAAGTAAATGTGGTAAATGCTTTATTCCTTATGAGGTAGAACAAAAAATGGAAACCAAAGCAATAAAACAACAAACAGAGTATCAGGAAGGTGAACTAGGAAATGATAAAGAAATGGGACTTAACTACAACGGCTATCTAATTCCAAACAACTATCCTAAAAAAAAACCTATTTAGTAAAGGAAAAGACAGAGAAAAAGAGCAGGTGCTGCGGGGTGCCCATGGGGGCTGGTGTATGCCCCAGCTGCTGGCCCAGGCCCGGCTTCGATGGTTCCGAAGTCTCCCTAATCTTGCTGGTGATGTGGCCTCTTGGGCTCTGAATGGTCGTCTGGGGAGCCACTGGCCCTCCTCTTTGGGGGGCGCCGGGGTGAGGAGGTGGGAGTTCTCCTGGGTGACAAGTCCCTGCCCTGGGCAGCAGTGGAGGGAGCTTCCTCCTCTTGCTCCAGCTCCTCCAAGGGCTCCTCCTCCATGCTGGGGTTGGGGGCAGGAGTGATCCTCGGCGAGGGAGGAGGAGATGGCTGAGGGGAGGGGATAGGAGTCCCCTCTGGCGAGGAGGCAGGAGTTTCCTCTGGGGAGGAGGTGGAAGTCCCCCCAGGGGAGAGGGCAGGCCCAGGGCTGGCTGCAGGGCTGTCCTCCTGCTCCTCAGCAGCCTCGGAGTCCAGTTGTTCCATGTACTGAAGCATCTGCCCCCTGCACCGCTCAGCAGCAGCCTCGATGAGCTGGCGCACAAAGGTCACCGTCTGGTCGTGCAGGACATGCTGGAGCGAACGGACCAACGCCAACTCATCCAGCCCGTGGTCACACAGAGTGGAGATGACGATGCTCTGCATAACACGTGCCTCCCACCACTCGGATGCCGACAGCAGCCCCTGTTGCAGCCAGGGCAGCAGGGGCTCCAGTGCCTCCTCAGAATGCTGGAAGAAGGCTGCCCAGGCCTCAGGTGGGAAGCCAGACACCTCTGTGCCGGCTGATGGTTCCGCTCTCCCCTGATCTTGCACATTGTCATCGTCGTCCTGTGGATCTGATGGTGGTCTAAGATGTATCTCCAAGAAATCGTCCTCTGACCGCAGGGAGAAGCGGATGGTGTTGACAGGCTGGCGGCACAGGGCACACGATGACTTCTGTTTTGCCCACCGCACGATGCAGCCCAGGCAGAACTTGTGGCGACAGGGTGTCACATAAGCCACGTCATCTGGAGCATCCTGGCAGATGGGGCAGCTCCACTGTTCCTCTGTGGCCATACTGGCTTCTTGCCGCGGGCTGTGGAGAACTGCACTGCAGAAGGGAGAGGGGCCACAGTCACTGGCTGTCCTGGCAAGACGAGCGGAGGAAGCATGTCCAGGCCCCTGGCTCCAGAAGGACACCCTCCCAGCTCTCCATGCCCCACGGCCCACCCCATGGCCACCCAATAGCCACGATTCCTCACACAGCTCACCTCCGCTACTGAAAGCACACCACACAGTGTCCAGCTGCCTCAGCCAGGCAGGGCCGGGGAAACACAGGGCACAGCTCCGGGACGGGCACCAATAGCTGCCGATGGCAGACACCGAAACACCGCTCAGCACCTAGAGAAGCCTGGCTCGAGCCTCCACACCTCGCAGGCACGCTCAGTGGGAGTCCAGGCACGAGCCAGACTGAGCCAGACTCTGCCGGCACACCAAGAGAAGCACCTAGCAACGTGACATCACAGCCCACTTCCAGGTGACGTCACGGTGTGCCACCTGCTCCAGGCGTTCTTGCACAGGTAGTGCTCTGGCTGGCACTGGCACCTGTGCGGATTGAAAATGTCATCATTTCCACACTCCTGGAACTTGGAGCCTGGCAACACTTCATGTTTTGACACGTTTGATCAGAAGCACAAATAGTCCAGGGATGACCTAGCTGAGGCTGGACAGATGAGAAGAAGCCATCAGCAATCTCAGCAGTGAAAGGCTCCTCAAACCCTTCTATTGCTGCAGCGTGGGGTCCCACCCATGGGAGACAGTCCTCCATGAAATTTTTCCACAGGAGTCCTTTCCCATAGGGCTGCAGCTCTTCACCAGCTGCCCCGGTGTGGGTCACTTCTGTGGGGTGCAGTCATAAATCACAGAATGTTGTCAGTCTCTCAGGCCCAGACTGCTCCAGCCTGGCTCTCCATGGAGTCACAGGCCTTCACCCCACCAGCAAACCTGCTCTGTCTTGGTTCTCTCTCTCTCTCTGTCTCTCTCTCCGTCTCCTCCTGTCTCTCTCCATGAAGTTGTAGATCTGTGGCCTGGTGCTTCATCCAAAGTCACAGCATCTCCTGTATGTCTCCACTTGCTCCAGCGTGGGGCCTCTCCTCAGGCTGCAGGTGGGGTCTCGGCCTTTTCCATGGGATGCGGGGGGATACCTGGTCCACTGTGGGTTTCCCCATGGGCTGCAGGGGCACCTCCTCAACCACCTTCTCTGGCCTTGTTGCCTGCATAGTTTCTTACATCTTCTCACTCCCTTCTCTGGGGGCAAAATGCAGCTGCTTGTGGGTTTTTTCCCTCCTAAATATGGTTCCCAGAGGCACTGTGACCACCGCTGGTGGGCTCATTAACAATGACTCTGGCCTTGAGCTGGCTGGTGTTTGCTCTGTTGGGCCTGCAGCGAGCTTCTGGCTGCTTCTTGCAGGAGCCACCCCTACTGCCCACCCCTCTTCACCAAAACCAAACCATGCAAAGCTACAACAATGTGGGGTTCTTTCAGATGACTCACATGTTCGTTCATGAGAAAAGACTCTCCTCCCATCCATTTACCCTCATGTAAACAGCTTTACTAGCAGCTACTTCTAAACTGTGATCTTTACTGTGTTTCAATAGGTTATATTCGTAATTGATAAACTATACTTATGCTTTTTACACACCAATTTCTGTGATGTCAAGACTTGTTGATGCACTTGATAATGAAAATGTGATACCAGTTATTTTTGATTAGGTTCTTATTATCAAAGAGATTTGTATTTCTATTAAAAAAAGCATTGTCCTGAAAGTGGTGTCTTAGTTGAAGATATTTCTGTGAGACTAACTTGATTAGATTATATATTTATTTCTTTTATTTAATATTTATACTCTTCAGATTTGCTATTTCAAGCTTTGGAGGAAACTGTCCTTCTAACTTTTTGTTACAGAGGAACATATTTTTTCCCCATAAATTGAAGAATCTGGAAAGTCTGATCTTCTGTGAGACACGGAAATGACTAAATGACCTCCTTCAAAAATGGCTAAGAAAGTGTTTTTCAGTGTTAGCCTGTGTTTACAATCAAAAATGAGTTCTTTGCTCTTTCCTTTACTAGGCTATGAATTTATAGTTCACAGGCAAGTTCACTCCCTAGTTCCAGTAGCTAATGGAAATTGAATGTATTTAAATGTGTGTGATGTCTGGGGAATGCTTGAATTTAATAAATACAAACTGTAAACCAGTATATTTAAGCCACATGATACAACATTTGTTTCCAGCTTTGGAGTAGATGCACTACAGGAAAATTCACTTTCATTCCCATTCACTTCATTCCATACATGCTGCAGCAATGGTCACACAATTTCTAACAACTCTTCCTGATTCTTTTAGTAAGAACTAGCTGAGTATTTCCCCTGCATTCTGAATAATGCTTTTATTTTCCATGTCTAACAGGAGGGAGAAAGGAGGATGCTATAATTCAGGCACCCAGTAATGAGAAATGGGAGAAATTAACAGACTAGCAACATGTTTCGTGTGTGGTTTTACTTGAGGCCATATTGCCATGGTCCCTGAAGACCAAAGCTTACAGGCTCTTTGTAATTCCACTTAATAGTGTAGAACCACAGAATCACAGAATCCTAGGGGTTGGAAGGGATCTTGAGACCATGGAGTCCAACCCCCCTACCAAAGCAGCTCCCCAGCTCATATTGCACAGATAGGCGTCCAGACGGGTCTTGAATATCTCCAGAGAAGGAAACTCCACCACCTCCCTGGGCAGCCTATTCCAGAGCTCCGAAAAACAGCAAAAATTAGAGGGTAAAAAACCCCAAAAACCACACACCAAAAACTTTCCAATTTTTTTTCCCGTTGAAATCATCAAGAAAATTAAAATAGAATTCAGAATATCTTCAGAAATGACTGAAATTGAAACATTTCTCTGAAATATTTTACTGACAAGAGAAATCCACTTGTAATTTATTACTGTAATCAGAACAATGGTGGGGAGAAGGCAAACAAGCTGGTACTGTTATCTGCTGTTTCCAACACTTCTGGCAGGCTCTGCCACAAGAGGCTGTTTAACAAGACATGTAGTTATAGGTGAGATGTACAGATTCAAAGCTAAGGGACATGTAACAAAGCAGGAACACAAATGACTTCTTTTTTAGCTTGGTTGAAGCTCAACAGCAGCTACTGCTGAAGCCTGTGTCAGACCTGGCTTTTCTTCCTGAACTCATTAACATACCCCCCACACTCTCTGCCCCTGAACAACAAAAAGGCAGCATACGGTAAGATGGCAAGGGTTTACATTCTTTAGGTTGTTCAAGACAAGACAAAGCCAAGACAGGCTTCATAATATGGTCACTGCTTAACTCCATCCCAGGTTTAGTTGAGTACTGGTAAATTCACTGCCACATCATGGGCACTGAAATGAGATCTTAAGTGATGAGCAGTAGAATGAAGTATATTCATAGAATCATGGAATGGTTTGAGGTGGAAGGGAACTCAAAGCCCATCTTGTTCCAACCCTTTCTACCAGACCAGGGGTTTTTTTAGGTACTTGACAGTACTGTGATTTTAAGCTATGTATCTAATAAGGCCAAGGTGTGGTAATTGTAAGGCCTGTGCCATGAGGAAGGTACTTAATTTTCCTCCCAGAATCACAGAATCACAAGGTTGGAAGAGGCCTTTGAAGATCATCGAGTCCAACCATTCCCACCCTATGCTAAACCATATCCCTATGTACCTCATCACCCCTTTTTTTGCACACATCCAGGGATGGTGACTCAACCCCCTCCTTTGGCAGCCTGTTCCAGGCCCTGACAACTCTTTCAGTAGAAATTTTTTTCTACTATCCAATCTAAACCTGCCCTGGCACAGCTTCATGCCATTTCCCCTTGTCCTATCTCCTGTCAGCTGGCTGAAGAGACCATTGCCCACCTCTCTACAAGCTCCCTTCAGGTAGTTGTAGGTGGTGATAAGGTCTCCCCTCAGCCTTCTCTTCTCCAGACTAAACAGCCCCTCAGACTAAAGCAGCTCTCACAGCTGCTCCTCATAGGATGTGACCTCCAGTCCCTTCACCAGCCTGGTTGCCCTTCTCTGCACTCGCTCGAGGACCTCAATGTCCTTCTGTCGTGGTTTCAACCCGGCTGAGGGCCAAGATCCACGCAGCCCATCTCGAGCCCATCTATATGTTGCATCTCTCCCTTGATGACGCAAGGAATCATGAGCCCATCGAGCTAGGAATAATTCATCTTTACGTTGCCAGTCTAGATCTACCTGAGCCACTTGAATCCTGGCAGTCTTATCTACCTGATGGTTGTTTTGATGTTCCTCCATGGCCCGACTCTTAGGCACATGGGCATCAACATGACGTACCTTTACAACAAGCATCTCTAACCGGGCAGCAATATCTTGCCATAAGTCAGCAGCCCATATGGGTTTGCCTCTCCGCTGCCAGTTGTTCTTTTTCCACTGCTGCAACCACCCCACAGGGCATTGGCTACCATCCATGAATCAGTATAAAGGTAGAGCATTGGCCACTTTTCTCTCTCAGCAATGTCCGGGGCTAACTGGATGGCTTTCGCCTCAGCAAACTGGCTTGATTCACCTTTTCCTTCACCGGCTTCTGCTACTCGTCTTGTAGGACTCCATACAGCAGCTTTCCATCTTCGATGCTTTCCCACAAGGCGACAGGAGCCATCAGTGAAAAGGGCATATTGCTTCTCATTCTCTGGCAGTTTGTTGTAAGGTGGGGCTTCTTCAGCCCGTGTTACCTCCTCATCCTCTGGTGACATCCCAAAATCTTTGCCTTCAGGCCAGTCTGTGATCACTTCCACAATTCCTGGGCGATTAGGGTTTCCTATTCGAGCCCGTTGAGTAATCAGTGCAACCCACTTGCTCCACGTAGCATCAGTGGCATGATGTGTAGAAGGGACCTTCCCTTTGAACATCCAGCCCAGCACTGGTAGTCGGGGTGCTAGGAGGAGCTGGGCTTCAGTTCCAATCACTTCTGAAGCGGCTCGAACCCCTTCATAGGCGGCCAGTATTTCCTTTTCTGTTGGAGTGTAATTGGCCTCAGATCCTCTGTAGGCCCGACTCCAAAACCCCAGCGGTCGACCTCGAGTCTCCCCTTGTGCTTTCTGCCAGAGACTCCAGGTAGGGCCATTTTCTCCGGCCGCAGTGTAAAGCACATTTTTAACGTCTGTCCCTGTCCGGACAGGCCCAAGGGCCACTGCATGGACTATCTCGCGTTTGATCTGCTCAAAGGCTTGTTGCTGCTCAGGGCCCCATTGGAAATCATTCTTCTTCCGAGTTACGTGGTAAAGTGGGCTCACAATGAGACTGTAGTTTGGGACATGCATCCGCCAAAAACCTATAACACCTAAGAAAGCTTGTGTTTCCTTTTTGTTGCTTGGTGGAGACATAGCTGCTATTTTATTGATAATGTCCATTGGGATCTGACGACGCCCATCCTGCCATTTTATTCTTAAAAACTGGATTTCTTGCGTAGGCCCCTTGACTTTGCTTTGCTTTATAGCAAAACCAGCTTCTAAAAGGATTTGAATAATCCTTTTTCCTTTCTCAAATACTTCCTCTGCCATATTGCCCCATACAATGATGTCATCAATATACTGCAGGTGCTCTGGGGCTTCATCCTTTTCCAGTGTAGTCTGAATCAGTCCATGGCAGATGGTGGGGCTGTGTTTCCACCCCTGGGGCAGACGATTCCACGTGTATTGGATGCCCCTCCAGGTGAAAGCAAACTGTGGCCTGCACTCTGGCGCCAGTGGTATTGAGAAGAAAGCATTTGCAATGTCAATTGTGGCATACCACTTAGCTGCCTTCGACTCCAGTTCATACTGCAGTTCCAGCATGTCCAGCACAGCAGCACTCATACCTGGAGTGACTTCATTTAGGCCACGATAGTCCACTGTCAGCCTCCACTCTCCATCAGACTTCCGCACTGGCCGTATGGGACTGTTAAAGGGTGAGCGAGTTCGGCTGATCACTCCTTGACTCTCCAGTTGACGAATCAGCTTATGGATGGGGATCAGGGAATCTCGGTTAGTATGGTATTGTCTTCTGTGCACTGTCGTTGTAGCAATTGGCACTTGCTGTTCTTCGACCTTCAACAACCCCACAACAGAAGGATCATCCGAGAGTCCAGGCAAGGCACGCAATTGCTCAATTTCTTCTGTCTCCAAAGCAGCTATTCCAAAAGCCCATCGGTACCCTTTTGGGTCTTTAAAATACCCTCTACGGAGGTAATCCATACCTAAAATGCACGGAGCTTCTGGGCCAGTCACAATTGGGTGTTTCTCCCAGTCCTTCCCAGTTAAGCTCATTTCAGCCTCTAACACAGTCAATTGTTGGGATCCCCCTGTCACTCCAAAAATGCTAACAGGTTCAGTCCCAACATGATTCGATGGCATTATCGTACACTGGGCACCAGTATCCACCAGAGCCTTGTACTCTTGTGGGTCTGACATGCCAGGCCATCGGATCCACACAGTCCAATAACCACGGTTATCCCTCTCCTCCACCTGGCTGGAGGCAGGGCACCTCTATTGTTGCTGATTGTGTTGGCTGTTCACTGGTGCAACGTTCTTCCTGGCAGAATCGCGTTGTGCGATTCTTTTACCTCACAGCTCATTTACTCGTGCTTGAAGGGCTGAGGTGGGCTGCATACCCCACTTACTCATGTCCTCACCATGGTCACGCAGGTAAAACCACAGCGTCTCTCGCGGTGTGTACCTACTGTATCCTCCCTTCTGGGATGATGGACGCTTTCTCCCAATAGCTGCAACATGGCTGCATACGGGTTGGGAGATGGACACATTTTCGTCAAGTCGCTTGACCAGTTTCTCTACTGCTGTGATGACAGAGAGAGAAACATTGTCCTGATATCTCCGAAGGTGGCTGGACACCTCAGATACGGTTGGTGGATATACATCACTCCAGTCCATTGTTGCCAATGAATTGGTGTGCCCTGCTGGTGCACTTCGTACCACCTTACGCCACATATCTGGGGTGCATAGGACGTCATCAGGATCAGAGGGAAGCTGTGAGTTGTCCAGATCATAATAAATTACCTCCCGTACAGCTAATTCTCTCAGGTGCTGGATAACTGCCTCTAGGTTGTTACACTTGGGTGTTTGACATGTGATGTATTCCTTTATGGGATACCTTTCCCTCACACTTGACAGTAGTCGCCTCCAGAGGCTGAGGATTTCAGGCTTTTCCCCAATTGCCTTATCAATGCCTCCTTCTCTAGCTAGGGATGCCAACTGCTTGGCCTCCCTGCCATCTAATTCCAGACTACTGGCCCCGTGATCCCAGCATCGGAGCAGCCAAGTGATGATGTGCTCACCTGGGCGGCGGCTGAAATCTTTTCGAATTTCACGCAGCTCACTCAGGGACAGGGATTGTGTAACAACAACCTCATCCTGAGATGGTTGAGATGGAACAACCTTATCCCGGGATGGTTGAGATGGCTTTGCCTTATCCTGAGATGGTTTGGATGGCTTTGCCTTATCCTGAGATGGTTTGGATGGCCCTGCTTCATCCTGACATTCATCAGATGACCCTGCTTTATCCTGACCTTCATCAGATGACCCTGCTTTATCCTGACCTTCATCAGGTGGCCCTGATTCAATTTCATCCTCATCCTCATCCTTCACTACAGGAACAACTCTCTTTGTGTATTTCCTCTTTCGTATGGGAGCAACAGACACTGATGTGGGTTGATTTTTTGTTTTACCGGCAGTATCTGCTGTAGGGGCAGCAGTAGCTGCAGCATCAGTTGGGCAGGTTGCAGTAGCCACAGTGCTAGTCACAGAAGTTACAGTGGCCTCAGTGCTAGTCACAGAAGTTACAGTAGCTGCAGTTTCTGCTGGTCTGTTTTCCTTCCTTTCCCTCTGACAGTGCTGACTGCCATCAAGCAGTGTTTGGTAAATAGTGGCCAGGGCCCAGCACAGTGCAGTAAGCTGTGCATCTCTGGGAAACTTGCGGCAATTTCTTTTCAGATATGCAGCCACTTTATCAGGGTCCTGTAACTGTTCGGGAGTGAAACTCCAAACCATCGGACGTGAGAAAGTGCCTAGGTAGTTGCCCATACTCTGCCACGTACCCTGCCACTTGTGATTATCTGGCCTCGCAGAACACTCTTGAGTGGTATTCATAAACCTTTGCTTAATATTGAACACAAGCAGAACCATATTCACCAAACATAACAACAGCAAAATGCTAGTTTGAATATCCCAGGGATATTGGAAATTTTCAAAAACTGTTACCAGAGCTGTTGTATTTAGCCCAAAGGAAGAGAAAGCAGCATAGATATTTCTTTCTGTACTCCCACCATACCAGCTGCCATTATTAACTCCTCCCTGTCCAAAGAATGGACAGGGCAGCAAAATCTCATACAGATACCAGAACACGTTCATGATCATCGATATCACTGTATCATAAACTGTTTTCATAAAATACACCAAAATGAGGTACGGGAACGAAAAGAGGAGCCGCAGCCCCAGGATGTTAAAGGATCCTGCTAGGATTGCATACAACAGACGGTGCTTTTGCTGCCACAGCTGTGAGCACAGCCTTGTAAGTAAATACCAGAGCATCGTGACCAGAGACTGCTTAAATCAAAGTGCTTCTCACAACTTTGACTTAATTACAATCAAGTCAGGGTCAGATCTACCGTTATCCCAACCTTTCGGGCCCCACGTTGGGTGCCAAAAAGACTGTCATGGTTTCACCCCGGCTGAGGGCCAAGATCCACGCAGCTGCCTGCTCCTTAAAGGAAAAGAGCAGGTTAAAGGGAAGGGGAGGGGGGGGAGAAGTAAGGGAAGGGAAAAGGAAGAGAAAGGGGCAAATAACCCCAAGATCAAGAAATTAAGAGGCCCGTGGGTTGGGATAAGGATAGTTTACTAAGATAACAGAAAGATACAATGTAACAATACTAACAGGACTTCAAAGCAAAATATATGAAGCTGTTGATACACAATGCAGTTTCTCACCAAACCACACAACTCAGGCCGTGCCACCCAGAGCCGTCCCAGAACCCGACCGTCCCCCAAGAACCGCGCGTCCCGGAGCCGCCCTCGGCCTTCCTCCCGTCAGCTCCCCGATATCCTGGGCAGGACGTAACTGGCGTGGAATACTCTCTTTGGTCAGTTGGGCCACCTGTCCTGGCTTTGCCCCTCCTTTCTCATGAAGAGCTGAGAAAGTCCTTGACTTTCTGACAGCAACTAGAAACATCAGGGTGTTATCAGCACTACTCCCATTTTACTCTCAAACACAGCATTCATCCGCTGTTACAAATGAAATTAACTCCATCCTGACCAAAACCAGGACAGAGGGACATGGGCCTGGAATTGAAGGAAGTCAAAGCTCCATACAGGCTTCAGTTATGTGCATGTTAATTTTGTAGCCTCTGAAAAGGTTTGTTATCTTTACTAATGGGCGATTCCACTCCTGGTCAAAATGATTAGATTTATCCAGACCCCACATTGTTTTGCCTGTTTTTCCTTGATGTGGTAATTTGTGCCCCATTATCAATCAACATGGTCCAAGCCTGTTCCTTGGGCCTGACTTCCTTAAGTTCCAGCCCATGTCCTCAGTCACCATTTAACCCCTTATCTCATTGTCCAGGATCATCTGTATCTTTTAGCAGAGCTATGTACTCAAATTGAACCCTTATTTCAGAACAGTATTCCCCTTTATTTTATGTGCTATCCTAAATTCCCTACGAAGGATTTCTGATGAGGCAGCCTGAGACCTCTAAGTCAGTCAAAAATACAGTAACATTTTTCCGTTTGCAAAAGCAACATTTCTTACCACTTTCCACAAGTGACACGTCTGAACATCTGCATTTTTTTTCCTGCAGTGCTGAAATAGCTGATCCCATCTTTGTGGCTGGCAGAAAAAGCGCGAGGTAACGCTCACGAGAGGCTTGCAAAGCAGCAAATAAACACACACCCCTACATAAATCTACCTAGTCTACAAACCAGCAGATCTGTGCCCATCTAAAAGGCATTCACAACTGACTCCTCCTTAGCTTCCAAAAATAATCACAAGGGATCAACTCATTGCACATGAACTTCCTGACTGTCATCACCAAACCAAACACCTTGAAGTAACCTAAGCCTGGCTCTTGTGAAGCACTGACTACAAGAGACTCCCTGCTAAACAGCTGAACCAAATGTCAGTAAACAATGCCTCGCTGGTAAATTTGGCTAACACTTTCCACCACTTGGTAGTGTTTATATTCTTACTCGTTTAAAGGCCATTCTCTTCTGACAGGACAGTCTCTTTACATAGCCTGCTGCCCTTACTTTACTCCTCGTAAGACCAAATACGTTGCAAGACATGAGGATTATTATCTTGCAAAAATGGATCCCACCAGCAGAGTACATTCCTGATATGGCCACTGCATCAAACTGGTCTTGCCAACTGTTATCGACAAACAAGACACTCACGCTGGGAGTGTGCTTAGCAGCAGTTTATTCAGAGAGAAAGAAACAGCGCTAGGCGGGAGGAGACCTAAGTCTCACCACTCCGCGCCGTAGAGGGGTAGGATACAAGTATTTATACTCTTCAATAAACAAAGCAATCTATTTTCCAGTTATTCATTCATTTCTGTGATTAGCCAAGCAAAGTTCATATTCATTTTTGTGATTAGCCAAGCAAAGTTCATATTCATTTTTCTTCGTCTTCTTGTACAATCATTAAACAGACTTTTTCATTCTTCCTTATCGATGACCCTGGTGTAAGATGTATTTCGCACATGGTTTCCTTTCACACTAGTGTGGTCACAAACTATTTTATTGGATGTTTTCCAAATCCGCCTCGTCTTCTTTCTCTTCCTCTGATCGCTCGTTCCATTTCATAAGCAAAGCATAATACAAAATAAGCTTAATATTAACTTCGAAATATTTTACCTTTGTTTTAACTCGTACAAGCATAAAAAGAATCATTCCCTCCTCCTGCAAGCAGAAAAGCTTCTAAAGCATTCCGTTTATGATCATTCATCCAAACCTCGTACTATTTCAACTATTATCGGAAGAATCAGCAAACGTTCACTTGTCCCTTAGTTGGCCCCTCTCCCATATTTGGTCATCTTTAACAGCAAGCTCATACATTGGCTACTTAATTTCTATGGTTTCCACTTCTAAGTTACCTATAACTCAATTCCATGTCTCGTTAGCAACTAACAATATACGTTACACAATCATTCTTACAAAATCAGAACGTTAACAACTTGTTTCAAGGTACATGTGGTTTACTGAACAAAGGCTCATCTATCACACCAACAAGTTCCATTCTTGGCTTGTGTACTTGTGCACAAAATGAACATCAACACTGGAAAAAATTTTGGAAACTGCACGCCAGGATTGATGGAAACTTCAAGCCAACAAGTCAGTCAGATTTCTAGTCCTGAGAAGTTTGCATCCCTGGGGTTGATATCCATCCTCAAACTTGAAAGTTAACCATGGGTCTGGATCACAATGGCTCCATTAAGAATGACTGTAGATAGTCGCTATGTGGTTGCTAAGAAGGGAATTAGTACAAGGAACACCTATAAACTAATTGTCCTGGAACACTGAGAACATCTAAAACACACACAGTTAGCCAGTGAAAACCAAAGTCCAAGCATCTGTGGGGGGTTGACCCTCACTGGAGGCCAGATGCCCACCAACACTACTCTAGCACTCCCTCTCCAGAGACAGACAGGGGAGAAAACACACAATGAAAGGCTCGCAGGTCAAGATAAGGACAGGGTGACATCATTCAGCAATTACTGTTACAGCTAAAAAAGACTCAACAGAGAATAAAATGCATTAAAGGAAGTTATTACCCATTCAAAACAGAGTAGGATAATGAGAAATAAAACGAATCCTTAAAACATGTGTTCCCACCCCGCCCTCCTTCCCAGGCTCAACTTCACTCATTTCTCTCCCTCCTCCCCCACAATGGCAGTGGGGGGTGGGGAATGGGGGTTGGAGTCAGTTCATCACACAATGTCCTTGCCACTCCCTCCTCCTCAGGGGAAGGACGACTCACACTCTGCCCCTGCTGCAGCGTGGGGTCCCTGCCATGGGAGAAAGTCCTCCGTGAACTTCTCCAACCTGAGTCCTTCCCACAGGGCCTTCAGTTCTTCACAAACTGCCCAAGCGTGGTCCCCTTCCGTGGGCTGCAGACCTTCAAGACCAGGCTGCTCCAGCACAAGTCCCCCGTGGGCTCACAATTCCCCCCAGCAAACCTACCCCAGCATGGGCTCGTCCCTCCACAGGCTGCAGGGCCTGCCAGGAGCTTGCTCCAGCATTGGCCTTCCAGTGGGTCACAGCTTGTTGCAGCTGTTTCCAGCTACTCTGACATGGGGTCCTCCACAGGCTGCCAACAGAATCTCTACTCCCCATGATCTTCCATGGGCTGCAGGGGGACAGCCTGCTTCACCATGGTCTTCTCTACAGGCTACAGGGGAATCTCTGCTCAGGAACGTGGAGCACCTCCTCCTCCTGAACTGAACTCAGTGTCAGAAAAGTTTCTTACAACTTCTTGCTTCTTTATCCTTTCTCCTTCTTAAAAATGTTATCCCAGAGGCACTACCACCCTTGCTGCTGGGATCAGCCTTGGCCAGCAGCAGGTCCATATTGGAGATGGATGGAATGGACTCTGGCAGACATAGAGGAAGATTCTAGAAGATTCTTTCAGATGCCACCCTGCAGTCCCACTGTCCACTACCAAACCCTTGCCATGCAAACCCAAAACAGCATCCCTAACTGATCTGTCCTCATTATAATAATACCAAAAAAAGACACCCAAAGGTCAAGAAGACCCTTGCCCAACTGAAGACCCAGACATAACCATGAATCAGTAATTACAGATAAACAGTGGCTTTACATTGCTAGCAGGAACAAATAGATGGTGATGCTAAGCCAAATTATTTTATAGATTTGAAAATTAAATATATTCATTAACACTCCCTGCTCTTTTCAACTTCAAGGGAAACCCCATTAATAAATCCTTTAAGGGATTTTTTGCTCAGCAAAATAGGCACCTGGCCAGGAATGCTGATGTGCTGTGGAGGTGCTCAGAGAAAGCAAGTGTGACTTCTTTTCCTTCTGACCAGCATGTGATGCAGGTCCTCCTCCCCTGCGTGCTGATTAGGTGGTTGAACCTCAGAAGGAGGAGCCTAGATGGTGGCTTGTTGTGCTTTAGCACAGGCCAGCAAAGTCGGTCTATCACTCCCCTTTTCAGCTGGACAGGGGAGAAAATATATTTTGAGAGGCCTAGGGGTTAAGGAGAGGCAGAGATCATTCTGGAATCAGTGTCACGGGCAAAACAGGCTCAACACAGAATAAAGGAAAGAAACCTCTGGAGCTGGGCTTGTTCAGCCTGGAGAAGAGAAGGCTGTGGGGGGACCTCATTACAGCCTTCCAGTACCTGAAGGGAGCTTATAAGCAGGAGGGGATTCAACTTTTTAAAAGGATAGCCAATGGCAGGCCAAGGGGGAATGGATTAAAACTAAAGGAAGGAAGGTTTCGATTAGATATTAGGGGGAAGTTTTTTACAGAGAGAGTGCTGAGGTGCTGGAACAGGCTGGCCAGAGAAGTAGTGGATGCAGGTCCCTGGAAGTGTTCAAGGCCGGGTTGGATGGGCCACTGGGCAACCTTGTGTAGATCCAGGCCTGAGGTTGGTGGCCCAGCCTTTGGCAGGGGGGTTGGAGCTCTGTGATCCTTGCGGTCCCTTCCAACCCACGCCATTCTATGATTTTTCGATATATGACACTGGACTGCACACCCAGTGACACCAGAGTCAGGTCAAGAGAAGTGCAGCCAGACCTTTTATGGGTGCAGTCATTAATCACAGAATGTCTGGTGCTGCTTTCCCAGTCATGCCTGACACACAGCCTGTTGCTAACAGGACAACAGAGCTTTTTGGAATGTGGAGTCTCCACCGGACACACCAGGACAGCCGTGCTGTGGGTGACACACACGCCAGCAAGGCCATGGCGTAAGCCCCACGCCCAGCTCCCAGCATTCCCCATGCCACGTGCCATGGCAGAGGCACTGCTGTCCCGATGATCCTAGGGCCTGTCCCCACTGACCGGCCCCTTCCACTGGACTCTCTGGGGCCGCTTGCAGCCTCCGTGGCATGGCTGGCAGTCCCTGGCCTTTGGCTCCCCCACGGCGCTCCAACAGCCTCCTCTTCTTCCCCTGGCTAAAGGGCACAGAAGAAAAGCCCTCAGCTCTGTGCCCAGGGCTAAGGACCCCTCAGCACCCCAAAGCCGGCCTCAGGACAGTAGTGTTCAGAGGCGCTGCCGAGGCCAGACCGCTGCTCTGTGCGGCGGCACCTGGGTCCTCGTGCCCCAGTCAAGCTGCAGCATGAAAAGTGCAGACGAGCCAGGGGGGAGAATTGCAGCAGGGCCCAATATGGGACACGCTTACCCTTCCCGTGCTCTCTCTGGGAGGCACGGCTCTGCCTGCCCCTCCGGTGCTCTCGGCCTCAATGAGCTTTGGCAGCTCTTCTCCTGCTGCTCCTTCAGCTTCTCAGCATAGGCCTTTCTCAGGAGGTGGGGAGGGCGAAAGGGATCTTCAGACACGTAGGGGCAGGAGGTCTGCAAAGGCAGAAGACACTTTCCTTAAGCACTGCCACCAAGAGCTGGGGCTGTTCCCCGGGCTTCAGCCAGGCGTATGACTTGCACAGTCTTGGCTTATGTTTAAGGTGGTGCTGCTGTCCCCTCACAGAGGTGTATGGGCATGAGACAGACCGCCCGTGCCGCAGCTTCTCGCACGGGGCAATATGCAGGGCAGCAGGCACACAGAAGACCCCCTGCCTGGCCACATGCCCACGGCTCTGCAGCTGTGCCCGCGGCAGCAGGCCCCCCCTGCTCACCTCGCAGGGAATGGGGAGGGGGAAATGCCCTTTTCCTGGGGGCTGTGAAGCACGCGCCATACCTGGCCTCGCGCCACGTTCTGCCCCATTCTGTCGGTATTGTATCTGCGCCACACGTCGGCTTCAATCTCTGGGCGCTTGGATGCCATCAGCAGCCGGAGTTCTTTTTCTTCCCTCTCGGTGCGGCGCGAGCTCGTAACCTGGAGGCCGTGCACACAACACACATGCGGCGTTTACTCTCCTCGGGCTTGGGCAGGACAGGAGGGCTGGGGCACTGGGCACCTCTTGCTTCTGTCCCAACCCCCAGTGCTCAAAACATGACACAAGGCTGGCAGATCCCTAGGGCATACCATTCGCGACGGCTGCGGAACACATGCAGGGAGATGCAACCACGGCTCAGCTGGAGGCCTGGGCTGCTTCAGCTCCTCCTTGGACTTCTTGATCACAGGCAGGAATCTAGAGAGGCACAACATGCTGAGCTTTGGGGAGCTTAGGCAGACCCAGGTGCTCCGGCCCCACCGGGCTGTTGGGCAGGAGGGCCACATGTCCAGCCGGCCGACATCTGTGTGGCCTTTCGGCCTCAGCACATGGGGCACCCTGGCCATGGGACTTGGCTCTCTGGCACGTCAGCCAGGGCACCGTGCGCCTCCATGCCCCGGCGTCAGCGCTTCTCCAAAGGGCTCACCTGGCTTGGTCAACTTCTTGGCTAGCTGCCCTGGCTCTACTCTGCTGCAAGGCTACAGAAACCCTCTGCTGAGCCAGGAACACTGGTTCCAGCACGCTCACTGCCGTTGGGAGGCAAAAGAAAAGCACAACAGCTTCTTTGGGACCCTGTGGTCCAGGCAGGAGCACCTACAGCCCCCCTGCCAGCACTCGCTGGGGCATTACCTCTGCGGGCTCCCTGGCCCCAAGGCGCTGGCACTCTCATGGGCTTCACAGAAGTGGTAGTGGCCACTGATTTGTACGTGGTCACAGCTGGGAGGCTGGAAACAAGAGGGCACCAGCTGAGCAGAAGGGAACCACCCTCGTTTGGAGCTGACTCCAACAGGCTTCTAGCAGGCATCTTTGGGAGCCACTGCTGCCAAGTTCCTGGGGGGATGCAGCTCCCTGTGGGACCTGAGGGGCCCCATAGTCTCCAACACCTCCTGCTTCCCTTGCCTTCTGTCGTGGTTTTACCCCAGCTGAGAGCCGAGATCCATGCAGCTGCCTTCTCGGGAAAAGGAAGGGGCAAGTAACCCCAAAACCAAGAAATTAAGAGGCCCGTGGGTTGGGATAAGGATAGTTTACTAAGATAACAGAAAGATAAAATATAACAATGCTAACTGGACTTGAAAGCAAAAATATATGAAGCTGTTGATACACAATGCAGTTTCTCACCAAACCCACACAACTCAGGCAGTGCCACCCAGAGCCATCTCGGAACCCAACCGCCCCCCAAAAACCGCGCGTCCCGGATCCGCCCTCGGCCTTCCTTCTGACAGCCCCCAGATATCCTGGGCAGGACGTAATTGCTGTGGAATACTCTCTTTGGCCAGTTGGGTCAAGTGTCCTGGATTCGCCCCTCCTTTCTCATGAAGAGCTGAGAAAGTCCTTGACTGTCTGACAGCAACTAAAAACATCAGGGTGTTATCAGCACTACTCCCATTTTAACTCTCAAACACAGCATTCATCTGCTGTTACAAATAAAGTTAACTGCATCCTGACCAAAACCAGGACACCTTCCTGCCAGGAAGCTGATGGTCCCAACACAATTCCGCCTTGCGACCCCCACTGACCCTCCCGCCTCTCCCTTCCCTCAGGGGACATCCAGGCCCGACTGGATGCTTTGCCTGCACGCTCCAAGGCGCAGAGCTGTGAGCGGCAGCCCAGTGGGGAAGCTCTCCAAGCACCTGTGTCTCTCCCACCGCCGTTCAGCAGGCGCTGAGACTAGGCGCCATCAGCACCCAGCCCTCGTGCAGGGCAACTGGGCCAGACAGCGTCCCCTTTCAGCTTCGGCCACATCTCCAGAGCGGACGTGACGCACAGCAGAAGGCAAAGAGCAGCCCTGCCTCCTGCTGCGAGAGGGCAGCTGGAGCGGAGGGTGAGCTGGGGAGATGAGGCTGGCTCCCCAGGGAGGGGCAGGCTGCTGCGCTGCTGGACATACGCCCATGCTCAGTGCTCCCCAGCTGGCACTGGCCTTTGTTTGGCCCTCTCACGCAGCTGTGGCCACCGAGCCAAAAAGACACATGCAAGGGCTGTGCAGGGCAAGCACCTCTCTTCTTACCAGGAATTTTGCACTTTGCGCACTTGAGCTTGTAAAATTTCTTGAGAAACCTGCATGGCTGGAACACAGGTCTCTGCACCAGAAAAACCTTGTCCTCTCCCACTGCGGCATGTGCTTGCACGAGTGCAAATGTCCCAATTCCACAGCAAAACTCTTGAAGCTGGGAAAGAACACGCATTAATGTGGCAGGGCCTTTGTGCCATCAGAACTGGCCTGGAGACTTCCACCTCGGGTGCATTGTGAAGCAGCCTGAAGGTTTGGTTCACAGCACACAGCCCATCCTGTCCCCTAGGGCCACTGGCTATCTTCAAGGAGGACTGCAAAAGCACATGATGAATGGACTGCTGCAATGGCACCATGTGCCTTGACAATGTTTCCTCCCACAGACACTCAACTTTGTGGAAGACCCCTTGATATTACTACTGGTGCCCCAAACTGTTTAACCCTCTGGGGCCCCACTATCTTGCAGTACCAGGTGTACCTGGCATCTAACTGCAACAGTGGTGATGTTTGGAGACACTGAAAATAACGCAAGTCTCTGTACCTTTCTTTGACTCGGTGGTATTTTCTTGGTGTAACAATATAGAATCACAGAATCCTAGGGGTTGGAAGGGACCTCAAGAGATCATCGGGTCCAAGCCCCCTGCCAAAGCAGCTCCCCAGCTCATACTGCACAGATAGGCGACCAGACGGTGCCGCGACGGAGAGAGACGGGACACAGCTTGATGCAAGCAAGAGTCGATTTCTTGTAAAGAATCATTCCTTTTTAGATGCTCTGCAGACGGCTGCTTTCTTTCAAACATCGGGTGTTCGTGGGCTACATCTGATTGGTCAACGTTTTGCTGTCACAGCAGCATCTCTACCTTATCATGCTAATAGAACTTCTAAAACCTGGTCAGACAGCAGCTATACCTTAGCAATAGAGGCCACTTTTTCCTGCAGCTTGTCCCAGCAGGGGGCTGGCAACGATGCTGCCACCTTGTTTAGTTTCCCCAAGGTTCATGGCCTAAAGACTCCGTCCCGTTGTCTGTTAACCTGGCAGAGCTTGAGGCTTTGTTTCTCAAGCTGCATGCCACAAGACGGGTCTTGAATATCTCCAGAGAAGGAGACTCCACCACCTCCCTGGGCAGCCTGTCCCAGGGCTCTGTCACCCTCACTGGGAAAAAGTTCTTCCACATGTTGGTGCGGAACTTCCTGTACTCCAACTTGCAGCCATTGCCCTTTGTCCTGTCTCCACAGACCACTGAAAAGAGTCTGGACATTTCCCCTGCATTACATACTTAAGATATTTATAAACATTAAGAAGGTCCCCCCTTAGTCTTCTTTTCTCCAGGCTGAATAGTCCCAGCTCACTCAGCCTTTCCTCATAGGGGAGATGCTCCAGGCCCTTAATCGTCTTTGTGTCCCTCCTGTGGACACTCTCCAGGAGATCCCTGTCTGTTTTATACCAGGGAGGCCAGAACTGGACACAACACTCCAGGTGGGGCCTGACCAGGGCAGAGTAGAGGGGGAGAATCACTTCCTTTCACCTGCTGGCCACACTCTTCCTGATGCATCCCAGGATCCCATTGCCTCTCAGCCACCAGGGGACACTGCTGGCTCATGGCCCACCTGTCATCCACCAGTCAGTTAGCTAAGTGAAGCAAAAAGAAACAGTGAAGCAGACATTAAACATGCTGCACTAAAGAGAGGTCAACAATTACGATGAAGTCCTACAAGAAATGGTTTTCCCCTGGACTTGCAGAGGGCAGATTTTGATGAGCTTTAGTTTTCCCTATACCTCCATCCCAAGTGTCTGTGCCTGTACGCAGGGATCACAACTCATGCAATTAGAAACAAGAGCTTGATGGGGATCTAAAGAAACAATTCATTGAAACTAGAGCAAGGCCAGGACAAAAAAGGAGAAGCATTTTACAGACAGTGGTGTGGCTAGGTTATCTTCATCTGGCTCGAGCAACAAACCATTGACAGATGGTAGGGCTGTTGCATGTGGCAGGACAGTCCATGGCATCTTTGATGTGGTTCCGCTGCATTTTCTGATGGAACAGGAAACACAAACCATGGTGCTTCCAAGGGGTTTAAAGGTTTGGTAACAAAACAACGATGTCATCTGCCACTCGAGAGATATTCTATTCCAGAGGTCCTCTCCAGGCACCTCACCCAGCCGCAACTTTGTGCTTAGATTTGTCCTCTTGCTTTTCACATTACTCAGCAGAGCAGGCATGGAATGAGCAGAATTATGTTGCTTTGATGCCCATGTTGCTCTCTGTGCGCTTCGCTTCAAACCACATGAACTCCTTAAAGCACAGGAAGCCTGTGTGTAGCCCCTAAGGTAACACAGGTGTTATCTCAGTTTTCAAACTCATTTAATACAGGTATTAACGACTCACCTTAAAGAAAGGCCTGTGTGAAGTTCATTCTGGACTGTTGTTCTCAGTGGTTTTAAGGCCTTTTAAGTTTTCTTTCCTTTATTCTGTGTTGAGTCCGTTTTGCCTGTGACGCTGATTGCGGAATGATCTCTCCCTGTCCGTATCATCTCAACTGCTAAGCCTCTCAATACACATTTTCTCCCTTGTCCACCTGAAAAGGGGAGTGATAGAGCAACTTTGGCAGGTGTCTGGCCTCCAGCCAGGGCCAACCACCCACAGACATGAACATGCACAACAAAGATGAAATAACATAAAAAAAGATAAAAGAGGTGTTTAAGTACAATGCTTAGACCTCATGTGAGCAGGGCTGGGTCAGGGAGGTGGAATCCATGGCAGGTCACTCTGAAAAGCAAAGGGGCTATAAGGAAAGCTGGCAGGACTGAGCAATGTCATTTAGTAATACAATACAATAGTTGTAGCAGTAATAGAAAACTTAATCATTACTCAGGTTTTCTTTCTGCTAATTACTCATTTCGAATGGCATGAGTAATTTCTGCTACTGATGAAAACATGTTCCAGCTTGAACAACACAGTTCTGCCTACAGAGCAAGCTGGAAGATCGTGGTCAGGAGCAGGCATGCTGACTGTCCCAGTCATATCCTCAGGTTCTGCTACATTAAGTTAAAAACAGAACTTTTGTGATATTGCAGCTCTGCTTGTTTTATTCCAGAAAATACTATATAATTGCAGTGTAACTTTCCAGGAAAAGCCCTGTTAATTTAAAGGTTTGATCTGATTTCAAAAATTCGTCGGCCCACTTCTGTCCCACACAATTTTGACATGGATTTGGTGCCTTTAGCTCTGTAGCTATCTTAAAAACATGGATGTGAGCTTTAGACTTGTTCCATGCAAATAAAAGTGAAGATCAAAGTCACTCTCTCACTGACTATTCAAAAATATTGCAACTCTGTGGACCATGTACTACATAAATGAAAATAATTACTTCACAGAGTGTTACTTGAATTTTTCAAGGCTGTCTAACAACAGGCGTTGTTTATAGCTAAAACATCCAGCCTCTGACTAATTCTTCTTCACATGTTCTCAATCACTCTCAATTAGGAACATCAATTCAAACACAAAGTTAATTAATAATTGGTTTGTATCAAAAATGCAGGAATGCATGTATTTATGGCCACACACACAAACGCAAACACACCCCACTCCACCCCCCAACCCTGTGTATAAGACTTTTCTGAGGTACTTAGAAAGAAACTACTCCTGCCCACAATGTTTCAGCTCATCACCTCAAACCTATTTGAGACACTGGGCACCAGAGTTTACTACTGCTTGGTACTCTCGTGGATCTGATGTGCCAGGCCATGGGATCCACACAGTCCAATAGATCCAGTTATCCTTTTCCTCCACCTGGCTGGAAGCAGGGCCCCCCTAATCTTGCTCATTGTATTTGCTGTTGACTTCTTGCAAGGGGGACTTAGAGGTCCCTTCAAGAGGGTCACAGGTACAATGACAATTACACAGTCTGGTGGGCTGTCTACGGGAAACTGCTGCAGCATTTTTCTTGAAGGAATCTTTTTTAACTGTGTTTCCTCACAGTTATTCACTCTGGCTTGGAGGCCTGAGGTGGGTTTCCCGTCCCACCTCCTCATGTCTTCACCATGGTCGCGCAGGTAGAACCAAAGGATGACTGGTGGGGTGTAGTTTTTATTAGCTCTTTCTGAAGCAGAGGAACACCTGCTTCTGATGGCTGAAATCCTAGTCTGTACAGGTGGGCAGTAGGACACATCCTCTTTGAGGTGCGGGACCTCTTGGGATAACGTCACCACTGTTGAGACAAGGGAGGAAGAGAGGCTTTCTTCAAACAGACAGAGTCGGCCAGCCACCTCACCCACTGTTGTTACACTCACACCCAGGGCTAACACACTCCAACTGTCCTAGAAGCAAACAGCCCCAACCCTTCCCCAGCCAGCTACTTTCATGGGGAAGTGGTGTCAGGTGGTGTGGAAAACAGCTCTGGCTCACTCAGCCTACCTGCACTGACTCAGCTCACCTGTGTTGGCTGATTAGGGAGGATAAATTTGACTCATCCAGCAGCAGGATGCTCCTTGTCTCCACAGGTTCTGCCTGGCCTACATCCTGTGGAGGGCAAAACAGAAAACATTGTGTGCCCTGTGCCAGCAACCTGCTAACAGCATCTGCTTCTCCCTGCAGTCCGAGGCCAACTGTTTGGAGATGGATCTTCCATCAACATCAGATCCACAGGAGGAAGGTTATGCCCTGGAAGAGCAGGGGGCTGAGGAAATACCAGAAGGTAGAGTCATGACTGGCTTCCCACCTGAAGCCTGGGCAGGCTTTTTCCATTGGACTGAGGAGGCTCTGGAGCCATCAAAGTTGGACCTGGGCCAGCAGGTGAGTTCTGGTAATAGCAGTGGGTGGTACTATGAATAATCAGTCTTGTTTCTAGCTAGCAGCTTCATTGTTAGGCAAAATAAATGATTTTGCTCTGAAACTTAATACTGTTGCTGCACTTTCTTCATATTTCTTTCTCTCTATATGTATATTTCACACTGATTGAATTTTACTTGATTCCTCCACATGGTAAAAATTTACAATGGTATGAAAGTTATGAGAGAACACTTTTACTTAAAGGGAAAGTGCAAATGATAAATGTATTAATTGACAAGCTGATGAAAATAAGTCTTCTGGTCATCTGAAAAATGATATGCTATAAATGCCACTGTAGTGGCATTTTTCTTGGGAAACAAGGCTTCCCTGAGGAGCATATCAAGATCGATAGACCAGATGAAGTGCATCTACACCAATGCACACAGCATGGGCAATAAACAGGAGCAATTAGAAGCTCTTGTTACTAAGGGAGACTGTGATGTAATTGCCATCACTGAAACATGGTGGGACAATTCACATGACAGGCATGCTGCAATTGCTGGTTATAAACTATACAGGTGTGACAGGCTGAATAGGAGAGGATGTATCTCACAGAATGTTTTGACTGCCTGGAGCTGGAGTATGATGATGAAAGGGTTGAGTGCCTCTGGGTAAAGATCAAAGGAAAATGAAAACAAGGAGATATAGAATCATAGGGGTTGGAAGGAACCTCGAGAGATCATCGGGTCCAACCCCCCTGCCAAAAAAATATAAAAGCAGAGTGATGGGAGTCTACAATAGACCACCTGATCAGGAGGTGGAAGCTGATGAGTTGATTTTTAAACAACTGGGAGAAGTCTCATGATCACTAGCCCTCATCCTTATTGGGGACTTCAATTTACCAGATGTCTCCTGGATGTACAGCAGGGAGGAAGCAGTCTAGCAGATTCCTGGAGTGTTTGGAAGACAACTTCCTGATCCAGATGGTGAATGAACCCATCAGGGAAGGTGCCCTGCTGGACTTGTTGTTTGTTAACACAGAAGGCCTAGTGGGGGATGTGAAGGTTGGAGGATGCCTGGGGCATAGTGACCATGAGCTGATAGAATTCTTAGTACTGGGAGAAGTAAGAAAGGGAAGCACCAGAACAAGCACCTTAGACTTCCATAGGGCTGACTTTGGTCTGTTCAGGAAGCTGCTCAGTAAGATTCCATGGGAGGCAGCCCTTGAGGGCAGAGGAGCCCAAGAGGGTTGGCTGCTCCTCAAGAAGGAAATCTTGGCAGCACAAGAACAGGCTGTCCCAGTCTGTCAGAAGAGGAGTTGGCAAGGAAGGAAGCTAGCTTGGCTGAGTAGGTAGATCCAGGAAGACCTTCGGGAAAAGAGGGAAAAAGATGAGCTTTGGAAGAAGGGGCAAGTGTCTTGGGCCGACTATGGGAATTCAGTGAGATCATGTAGGGAGAAAGTCAGAAGGGCTAAAGCTGAACTGGAACTCAAACTGGCCAGTTCTGTAAAAGATACTAAAAAGTCCTTCTACAGGTACATTAACAGTAAAAGGAGGGTCAAGGAGAATCTCCAGACCTTGTTGGATACTGAGGGAACATTAGTGACAAGGGATAAGGACAAGGCTGAGGTCCTTAATTCCTTCTTTACCTCAGTCTATAGTAGTAGATGTGGTTATTCCCTGAGTACTCATCCTCAGGATCTGGTTGACAGAGAGGGGAAGAATAGCATAATTCCCATGGGTAAGGAGGAAATGATTAGTGAACTACTTGGCCAGTTAGACAGTAACAAGTCAATGGGACCTGATGGGATTCACCCGAGGGTGCTAAGAGAGCTGTCAGATGTGCTTGCCAACCCCCTTTCCATCATCTACCAGCAATCCTGGCAGACTGGGGAAGATCCACTCGACTGGAGGCTGGCAGAAGTGACACCCATATATAAGAACAGCCAGAAGGAGGGTCCGGGGAACTACAGGCCTGTCAGTCTGACCTCAGTCCCAGGAAAGATCATGGAGAGGCTCATCTTGGGAGCAATCACGCAGCACATGCGTGAAGACCAGGGGATCAGGCCTAGTCAACATGGGTTTACAAGAGGTAGATCCTGTCAAACTAACCTGATCACCTTCTATCACAAAGTGACCCGGTTTTGGACAAGGGGAAGGCTGTGGATGTGTCTACTTGGACTTCAGTAAAGCCTTTGATACAGTTTCTCACAGCATTCTGACTGAGAAACTGGCTGCCACTGGCCTGGACAGGTGGACCCTCAGCTGGGTTAAAAACTGGCTGGATGGCCGGGCCCAGAGGGTGGTGGTGAATGGAACCAAATCCAGCTGGATGCTGGTCACGAGTGGCGTCCCCCAGGGCTCAGTCATGGGTGCAGTCTTGTTCAACATCTTTATCAATGACCTGGATGAAGGGATTGAATGCTCCCTCAGGAAGTTTGCAGATGACACTAAACCTGCAGGAAGTGTTGATCTGCCTGAGGGTAGGGAGGCTCTTCAGAGGGATCTGAACAGACTGGACCCATGGACTGAGACCAATGGGATGAAGTTTAACAAGGCCAAGTGTAGAGTGCTGCACATGGGACATAACAACCCCATGCAGCACTACAGGCTTGGGGGAGGTTGGCTGGAGAGCTGTCAGGAAGAGAAGGCCCTGGGGGTGTTGGTTGACTGCAGGCTGAATATGAGCCAGCAGTGTGCCCAGGCAGCCAGGAAGGCCAATGGCGTCCTGACTTGTATCAAAAGCAGTGTGGCCAGTAGGTCTAAGGAGGTAATTGTGCCCCTGTACTCGGCATTGGTGAGGCCACACCTCGAGTACTGTGTGCAGTTCTGGTCTCCCCACCATAAGAAGGACATTTCATTCAGAAAGCGGGTATCAGAGCTTGCAGTCCTTCTCTGTTTCCAATGCAAGTTTAGCCTCTTGTCCTGCAATCCCATAGGAGCTTCCATGCTCTTGTGAACACAGGAAAAGACATACATGCTTCATAACCCCTTTCAATGGACATCAACAGCAACAGGGAAGCCAGTGATCACTGCTGCTTTTAGATAATTACTGGTTTTTCAAGTCTCAGAAAAGGCTTCTCCAACTTTCCTGCAGACTTCCCTGAGGACCATGCAAATCTCTTGGTAGCTTTGTACTTATGGAACAAACTGTCATTCATTGTTTTGAGTTCCTGTGCCCCAAGTCTCTGTTAAACCTACTACAAACGGAAAGCTCTCGTCCAAGCTGAAGATGGGCCAACCTGCCCATCATCTGCTCCTGCTGGCTGCTGTCACTGAGCTCCACCTCCCACCTCACCAAGTATACTGTTCTTCCAAGTGCCCCAGACAGGTCTTTACTGCAGGGAGCTTTCCGTTCCAAAGGTACATCTATTTTTTATGAAGAGTACACACAACATTCAGAACCTGTGTCAAATCTCTTTTAGCTTGTTGGAAATCAGTGTGCCCCCTGTTACCAGCTCCTAATTAGAACAGGGACACCCTGGCCCCATGCAAAAGTGGTGATGCGGTTTCAGGCATTAAAGATGTATGAAAGGAATGCATGCAAATTGGTGTAGAAATTAATTATGTTGTAGTCATGAATCTCTTTCATTTTCTGATCATGAGTTGCTAACACAGAACATTTCTCCTTCTGGGGTCTTCTCTCATACTGGACAGCATATGTCCTACCCTTGTATATAACTTGCAGAGAAGAACAAGTATAAAAACACAGGAAAGTCAATTTCCTCAAAATTGCAATGAAATTAATATAACCTTTTGAAGTAATTCCAGTAGACTTTCCAAGATACAGCTGACATGGACACGGCTACCCCAAGGATTTCAAAACGGCCTGACTGACTTTGGCACCGAACTCTTCAACTTTTGGAGACTTAATGGGCACAAGGTATCCAAGAAGAAAGCTCAAATAGCAAGCCAAACTGTAATGTGCTTGGGTTGGGAGATTTCACAAGGGCAACAAAGGCTGGGGGAGAGACCGAAAAAAGAGGCAATTTCTGGTATTCCAGAGCCTCGGGCTGTACATGAACCGAGAGCCTTTCTGGGAAGGGCGGGATGCTGTCGGCTCTGGATCACACATTATGGTCTAACAGACAAACCATTATATGCAGCCCAGAAGCCTATCCCTTTGATATGTAACACACACCAACAAAAGGCTTTGTGGAAACTTAAACTAAAGGCAAGGTCTGGAGGAGCATCGGGGAACTCGAGCCACGCGCAGCACCGTACCTGACACATTCTCCAGAGCCCCTAAACCCGTCTGCAGACTCTCAGCAGCAGCAGCAGGACTCGCTGTTCCGGTCAATGCATTTTCTGCACGGTCACCGGCTTGACTCGAATCTTTTCAACGTCCACAAAGTCTGGTGTGGGAACAAGCACGCCCGGCTCCTGAGCATTCCTCTGCCGCACCAGCTGCAGGTTTTCCTGTAGCTCTTTCCAAGAGGCGTCTGCGGCGTGAAACTCTTTCACCGTCGCTTCAGTGGGGCCCTTCAACGGCTTCAGAACGCGCTTGCGCACAGCCTTCTCCAGGACAGCATCTGCAAGGGCAAAGCACAAGTCCAGCTCAGCTCCTCCTCTCCAGCAGAGCCAAGGCCAACGTAACCATTCCCAACAGAGACACCAGAGTGCAAGACCTACTTGCTTGGGCCCGTCGGTTACATTAGCTGAGGTTGCAGATGTTTGCTGACAAGGCAACACAAGGCAGAGCAGAACCTGTGCTCCATTTCCATCGACGGCAAAAAATTTAAAAACCCCTGTGAGCCACAGAACCTCCAAAAACCCAATTAAAAACAAAAACCCCACCACCCCAAAAACCAAAAGAAGACCAAACCAAAATAACCACCAAACCAAAGAAAGCCAAACAACCCGCTGTTGTGGTTTTACCCCAGCTGAGAGCCGAGATCCACGCAGCTGCCTGCTCTTTAAAAGAAAATGGGGGGGGGGGGGTGGGGAGGATAAAGGAGGGGGAAAATAACAAGCCAAAACCAAGAAACCAAAAACCCCTGGGTTGCTATAAGGATAGTTTAATAGAACAGCCAAAAAATAAAATATAACAATGCTAACAGGACTTTAGAGCAAAAAATAGATGAAGCTGGTGATACACGATGCAGTTTCTCACCGAACCCACAACTCAGGCTGTGCCACCCAGAGCCGTCCTGGAACCCGACCGTCCCCCAAAAACCCGTGCATCCTGGAGCTGCCCCTGCTCCTCCTCCCATCAGCCCCCCTTTATAATGAGCATGATGTAATTGGCATGGAATACTCTCTTTGGCCAGTTTGTGTCACCTGTCCTGGCTTCGTCCCCTGCTTTCTCATGAATAGAGAAACATGAAGAACTGAAGAAGTCCCTGACTGCTTGACCACAACTCAAACACCCTGATGTTTATCAGCCCTGCTTTAATTTTCACACTCAAACACAGAATTCCATCCGCTGCTACAAAAGAAGTTAACTCCATCCTGACCCAAACCAGGACACCCGGAAACCCCAGACACCACAAAACCCCAAAATAACCACTGAACACCACAACAACCACAACAGAAGCCCTAAGCCCTCCTCTGCCAAAACAACCCCACGAGACAGAAAACCCACAAGCCGCAACTCCAGAGAGACACAAACCCCACAGACACCCCCAAAACCTGCCAGCCCCAACCAACTTCCCCTATCCAGCTACAACAACCCCACAAGCCCGCACCGACCCCACCAACCCCAGCCCCAACGCAAAGCCCCACAGAACCCCCGCACCCCCAAAGCCCAGCGAAAACCACGAGCCTGAGAAGAACAACCCCGCTCCGCCTCCTTCCCCCCACCCCGACCCCGCCGAGCACCAAAGCCAAACAGCTGCCGAGCGCTGCCCCGGCGCCAGGCCCGACCCCGCCGCCCGGACAGGCTCAGGATGACCGGGCAGCGTCCAGGAGCGCCCGGCCCCGCCCCGCCCCGCCGGCCCCTTCCATGCCTCGCGTCTCCCGTGCCGGCTGCTCGGGGAAGGGGAGCTCTGGCCTGGCCCCACCCCCGAGCCCCCGCCGCCACCCCCTCCGCGCACTGCCCGCGAACCGCGGAGCCACACACCCCCCCCCGGCCCAGCCACCCCGCCGGAAGCCGCGGAGAAACGTCCCGGCACGGACCGGCGCTGGGAGAACGCCGGCCGCGGCTGCGGGGGGCGGGCGGAACGCGCGGCGCCTCGCCGCCCGCGGGCCCCGCACCGACCCCTCGACCCGCCGACCGCCCGGTCCCGGCCGACCCCGCGCGGGGCGGCGGCAGCGGCGCCTCAGCGGGAGGGAGCGCGGAGCGGGCGGCGCCGCGCGGCGAGAACCCAGACGAGCTTGGCGCGCTCCGCGGCGGACGCCGGGACCCGGGCGAGCCTTACTGCGCCTGCGCACGGCGCACTTCCCGGCATGCCGCGGGGCTCCGCCTCGCCCCAGCAAGCATGGGCGGGGTCCTCCGTGCCGCTCCAGCGCGCTCTACTGCGCATGCTCCTCGGCGCTACCACGGCGCGGCCGCCCGGTAATGGCGGCGGCCCTGTTTCGAGCGCTCTGCCGCCCGGCCGCAGTCCCGCGCCGCAGTCCGCACGCACCGGGTTTTGCGCGCACCCACGCGGGAACGCGGCGAGAGCGAACGGAGGCAGAAGGCAGCGGCTTTCGGGCGCTGCGCCACCCGGGCGCAGTACCGCTGCGTGTCCGCAAGGCGGCAGCACCGAGCGCACGACTGCGCATGCGCCGGTTCGTGCCCTCCGCTGCTGTATATCCCACCCCCCCCATTGCACCACATCGCTCCAGAGCGCATGCGCGGGGTCCTCCGGGCAGCTTCACTGCGCCTTACTGCGCATGCTCCGCCGTCCGCCGCCACTACCGCGTCATTGTCGCTAGGCAACGGCCGGCCGCGCTCCGTACGCAGCGAGTCCCGCGCGGCAGCAAAGGCGGCGCGGACCCGGCCAGGCCGTTTCTCTCCGCAGCTGCGCTGGGCACTCAGGCGAGAGCCGCGCTGCTCACGCACCCCGGCTTTTCACCTGTCGCCCAGCAGCCACACGCTTGCCAGCTTCTCCTAACGCTGGCAGGGGACAGGGACAGGGCACGTCACCCAAACTAAGCAGAGGGCGACGCCACACCGATGACATCGTGTCAGCTGTCCTGGTTTCGGTCAGGATGGAGTTACCTTAATGTACAGCAGCGGCTGGAATGCTGTGTTTGGGAGTTAAAATGAAAGCAGTGCTGGTAACACCCTGATGGTTTTAGTTGCTGTCAGACAGTCAAGGACCTTCTCAGCTCTTCGTATTTCTCTATTCATGAGAAAGGAGGGGCGAAGCCAGGACAGGTGACACAAACTGGCCAAAGAGAGTATTCCATGCCAATTACGTCCTGCTTAGTTCAACGGGGGGCTGATGGGAGGAGGAGCAGGGGCGGCTCCAGGACACGCGGTTTTCGGGGGACAGTCGGGTTCCAGGACGGCTCTGGGTGGCACGGCCTGAGCTGTGGGTTCGGTGAGAAACTGCATTGTGTATCAACAGCTTCATATATTTTTTGCTCTAAAGTCCTGTTAGCATTGATATATTGTATCTTTCTTTTATCTTAGTAAACTATCCTTATCCCAACCCATGGGCCTTTCAGTTTCTTGGTTTTGGGGATATTTGCCCCTTCCTTTTCCCTCCCCTTACCTCTCACCCCCCCTTCCCTTTTCCCTTTTCCCTGCTCTTTTTCTTTAAGGAGCAGGCAGCTGCGTGGATCTCGGCTCTCAGCCGGGGTAAAACCACGACATCAGCATAAAGGGAGGCTTGGGGCTGGGGGGGAGCTGTGGGGCTGGAGCGCACGGCTCCAGGACGTGCGGTCTGGGGACAGTCTGGCTTTGGGGCAGCTCGGAGCTGTACAGCCTGAGCCCTGCACTTCAGGGAGAAACTGCACCGCGCATCACCAGCTTCAAGCTATTTTGCTGCATGGTCCTGGTTTTGCGAATTCTCTCTCTGTTACTTCCGCATAAACTCTCCTCAGCCCTGCACACTGGAACTGCGCCTTTGGTTTTCTTTTCCCTCCCCTTTCCAACCTCCTCCCCCTTGCAGAGAGAGAGCACCCGTGCGTGGTGCACTCAGCTGGTGGCTGGGGAGAAACGACGACGACGACGGGGGCACTTTTCAAACTCATTCCTCACACTGCCTGACTCTCAAGTGCCTGACTGCATCCCCCAAAGCCTCCGAAATCGCTTCTGTGCCAGGCTTGCTCCCGCTTCCCTGGAAAGTTATTGCTCCAGCCCAGTTTGCCACAAGAGTTTCCACCTGGATCCGACTTGCATTGAAGCCCCTGGAAAAAGCAAGAAAAGGGACTCTAGGCTCAGCTCTGAGAGACGCGGCCACTACGGAAAAAGCCAGCTCTTTTGACCTCAGTGGAGAGGCAGGCTAGACATGACACCACCCCAGTACAGAGCTGCTGTAGCGGGGAGAGGGAGGAATTAAAAACTGCCAACAGGGAACCAGACAGAGACAGATGAGGAAAAGAAACAAGCTAACTACAATACCCAAAGAATCCCCACAAACTAGAACCGCCCCCCAAAGCCCCAAAACCAAAGAAGCCACAAAACACCCCCAAAGCTCAGACCCCCACAAGAAAACCCACCGACACCCTAAATGCCACAGAACCCCATAACCCTCCCCCAAACCCACAGAACCCCGAAGCCTTCAAAAAGCAGAGAACCAAACCCTTCCTCACAACCCAAGTTTCAAAAAAAACCCCAAACAAAACCGACCAAAAAACCCCATGCTAACCCCACAAATCCCAGACCCCATTAACACAACCCACCCAACCTCTAAGCTGAGAAAAACCAGGAAGCAAAAATAATAAAATCAGCCTTACCAACCCTCTTTGCTCATTTTCTGAAAGGAGCCTGAACTAGCAAGACTGACAGCACATTTTAATCCTGAACTGGGCACTCTCCCGTCCTTCTCTTCCCACTTCCTCTTCCGACCCACCAGGTTCTGTTGAGACCAACAGGCACAGACACCAACCCAGACCGGGATGCGTCCGGTTCAGATAAAGGCACCGGAATCCCCAGCCCCGGGGTTACGTGCCGCCTTCTCCCGGGGAACACGAGCTCCCGAGCTCTTGCCCGTGGTGGGGAAAGAAGGGAAACCTCAGAGAAGTTCAGTGCAAGGCTCTAAAGCCAGCCAGAGATCCATTCCTGCATCTTCAATGTTAAAATCACACACAGAATTATAGAATTCTTTAGCATTAGAAAAAAAAAAAATCTCCAAAACTGACCCTGACGCTTTACCTGCAACTGCCATAACATTTCTCTGATAGAGGAGAGATCCCTAGATAGACCAATAAAAACCCCTGGTGATTTAGTTCAACCGATGCCTTGCTCAGCCTTCGTTTTCAGATGTCAGGTATCCTCCATCAGTCGCTGGCAGGTGTCAGCAAGAAGAAGAAACGGGCTGCATTCTTCTGGCTCACCCATCTTGAGCTTTTCAGCGCAGAGCTGCCGGACACCTTCGGCAGCGTAGCTCGGTCTCACCACTCAGGTCTTCCCTCTGCATCCACAGTCAATTTCCTGGAGCGCAATGCGAAGAAGGTAGCGTTACAGTCACCCTCATGAAACTGGATGTGGAATATAATTGGGCACCGCTCAGGAGTTAAGCTCAGCCACCCCCAGCTGCCCAGTATTATTACCTGAGGTTGGGCTGGAACGCAAGGGGCTTTAACTGCTGCCAAATGTTGTAATCCATGAGTGCAAAAGGCGAGTAATCGCAACCGCTCACAATGGCACTGAAGTTTCCCTGTTTCTTTGAAGGAAACAAAGGTCCGACAGCGAGGGTCTCCCCCTTTAAGCTGCCTTTTGGCACACTGGAAGGAACTGGAAGATAATTTTCGTAAAAATCAGCTCACTGAATATTGTCATCATAAGTGGCCAGTGTACAAATGAAACAGAAAAAGTGACCTTTGAACGGAACCCCAAACCGCAACGCTGTTCTGCAGTTAATACTGTTATGGAAAAGGAAAGGCAAATGGGACGAGGTCCCGTACGGGGATTTGCTCTGTTACTCAAGAGAAAAATCAGAGTGGAAAAAGAATGCAAATCCATCAACCGAGAAATGTCTCTTACCATCAAAGACAAAAAGGTTCAAGGACGTTGCTCTGCATGTACCTCTACCAAAACGTGCTCTGAACATTTGGCATTGATAGGAATTGACAGAATTAGATATTGCTACCACTGCCCCGGTAATTCCTGCTGTACCTTCCTCTGAGCATGGAAGAGTTAAAATAATCTAAAAAGAGAAAAAAAAAACAGAGAAAAGAAACGGGTTCCATTTCTGGGGGATACAGGAGCAGCGTTCTCAGTGTGGAAGAAATAAAAGGGAAATGTGGTATTCCAGAGCCTCGGGCTGTACATGAACCAAGAGCCTTTCTGGCAGGAGTTAACCCCCCTTGCGTTCCAGCCCAACCTCAGGTAATAATACTGGGCAGCTGGGGGTGGCTTTAGTTTTCCCTATACCTCCATCCCAAGTGTCTGCTCTTGTACGCAGGGATCACAACTCATGCAATTAGAAACAAAAGCTTGATGGGGATCTAAAGAAACAATTCATTGAAACTAGAGGAAGGTTAAGACAAAAAAGGAGAAGCATCTTACAGACAGTGGTGTGGCTAGGTTATCTTCATCTGGCTCGAGCAACAAACCATTGACAGATGGTAGGGCTGTTGCATGTGGCAGGACAGGCCATGGCATCTTTGATGTGGTTCCGCTGCATTTTCTGATGGAACAGGAAACGCAAAGCATGGTGCTTCCAAGGGGTTTAAAGGTTTGGTAACAAAACAACGATGTCATCTGCCATCGTTGAGGAAGCATGGCAGGGGAAGGTAGCCCAGGCTGTGGGGCTCCCATGGGCTCAAGGACAGCATTGATCTATGTCCTGTTTTTGGTCAGGATGGAGTTAATTTCATTTGTAACAGCGGATGGAATGCTGTGTTTGAGAGTAAAGATGGGAGTAGTGCTGATAAAACCCTGATGTTTCTAGTTGCTGTCAGACAGTCAAGGACTTTCTCAGCTCTTCATGAGAAAGGCGGGGCGAAGCCAGGACAGGTGACCGAACTGACCAAAGAGAGTATTCCACGCCAGTTACGTCCTGCCCAGGATATTGGGGGCTGACGGGAGGAAGGCCAGGGATGCAGCGCCGGGACGCACGGTTCTTGGGGGACGGTCGGGTTCTGGGACGGCTCTGAGTGGCACGGCCTGAGTTGTGTGGTTTGGTGAGAAACTGCATTGTGTATCAACAGCTTCATATATTTTGCTTTGAAGTCCTGTTAGTATTGTTACATTGTATCTTTCTGTTATCTTAGTAAACTATCCTTATACCAACCCACGGGCCTCTTAATTTCTTGATTTTGGGGTTATTTGCCCCTTTCTCTTCCTTTTTCCCTTCCCTTACTTCTCACCCCCCTTCCCTCTTCCCTTTAACCTGCTCTTTTCCTTTAAGGAGCAGGCAGCTGCGTGGATCTTGGCCCCCAGCCGGGTGAAACCACGACAGTCTTTTTGGCGCCCAACGTGGGGCACGAAAGGTTGGGATAACGGTAGATCTGACCCTGACTCAATTGTAATTAATTCAAAGTTGTGAGAAGCACTTTGATTTAAGCAGTCTCTGGTCACGATGCTCTGGTATTTACTTACAAGGCTGTGCTCACAGCTGTGGCAGCAAAAGCACCGTCTGTTGTATGCAATCCTAGCAGGATCCTTTAACATCCTGGGACTGCGGCTCCTCTTTTCGTTCCCGTACCTCATTTTGGTGTATTTTATGAAAACAGTTTATGATACAGTGATATCGATGATCATGAACGTGTTCTGGTATCTGTATGAGATTTTGCTGCCCTGTCCATTCTTTGGACAGGGAGGAGTTAATAATGGCAGCTGGTATGGTGGGAGTACAGAAAGAAATATCTATGCTGCTTTCTCTTCCTTTGGGCTAAATACAACAGCTCTGGTAACAGTTTTTGAAAATTTGCAATATCCCTGGAATATTCAAACTAGCATTTTGCTGTTGTTATGTTTGGTGAATATGGTTCTGCTTGTGTTCAATATTAAGCAAAGGTTTATGAATACCACTCAAGAGTGTTCTGCGAGGCCAGATAATCACGAGTGGCAGGGTACGTGGCAGAGTATGGGCAACTACCTAGGCACTTTCTCACGTCCGATGTTTTGGAGTTTCACCCCTGAACAGTTACAGGACCCTGATAAAGTGGCTGCATATCTGAAAAGAAATTGCCATAAGTTTCCCAGAGATGCACAGCTTACTGCACTGTGCTGGGCCCTGGCCACTATTTACCAAACACTGCTTGATAGCAGTCAGCACTGTCAGAAGGAAAGGAAGGAAAACAGACCAGCAGAAACTGCAGCTACTGTAACCACTGGGACTAACACTGAGGCCACTGTAACTTCTGTGACTAGCACTGTAGCTGCTGCAACCCCTATGAATGGCACTGCAGCTACTGTAACCACTGGGACTAACACTGAGGCCACTGTAACTTCTGTGACTAGCACTGTGGTTACTGCAACCTGCCCAACTGATGCTGCAGCTACTGCTGCCCCTACAGCAGATACTGCTGGTAAAATAAAAAATCAACCCACATCAGTGTCTGTTGCTCCCGTACGAAAGAGGAAATACACAAAGAGAGTTGTTCCTGTAGTGAAGGATGAAGATGAGGATGAAATTGAATCAGGGCCACCTGATGAAGGTCAGGATAAAGCAGGGTCATCTGATGAAGGTCAGGATAAAGCGGGGTCATCTGATGAATGTCAGGATGAAGCAGGGCCATCCAAACCATCTCAGGATAAGGCAAAGCCATCCAAACCATCTCAGGATAAGGCAAAGCCATCTCAACCATCTCAGGATAAGGTTGTTCCATCTCAACCATCTCAGGATGAGGTTGTTGTTACACGATCCCTGTCCCTGAGTGAGCTGCGTGAAATTCGAAAAGATTTCAGCCGCCGCCCAGGTGAGCACATCATCACTTGGCTGCTCCGATGCTGGGATCACGGGGCCAGTAGTCTGGAATTAGATGGCAGGGAGGCCAAGCAGTTGGCATCCCTAGCTAGAGAAGCAGGCATTGATAAGGCAATTGGGGAAAAGCCTGAAATCCTCAGCCTCTGGAGATGACTACTGTCAAGTGTGAGGGAAAGGTATCCCATAAAGGAATACATCACATGTCAAACACCCAAGTGTAACAACCTAGAGGCAGTTATCCAGCACCTGAGAGAATTAGCTGTACGGGAGGTAATTTATTATGATCTGGACAACTCAGAGCTTCCCTCTGATCCTGATGACGTCCTATGCACTCCAGATATGTGGCATAAGGTGGTACGAAGTGCACCAGCAGGGCACACCAGTTCATTGGCAACAATGGACTGGAGTGATACATATCCACCAACCGTATCTGAGGTGTCCGGCCATCTCCGGAGATATCAGGACAATGTTTCTCTCTCTGTCATCGCAGCAGTAGAGAAACTGGTCAAGCGACTTGACGAAAATGTGTCCATCTCCCAACCCGTATGCAGCCATGTTGCAGCTATTGGGAGAAAGCGTCCATCATCCCAGAAGGGAGGATACAGTAGGTACACACCGCGAGAGATGCTGTGGTTTTACCTGCGTGACCATGGTGAGGACATGAGTAAGTGGGGTATGCAGCCCACCTCAGCCCTTCAAGCATGAGTAAATGAGCTGCGAGGTAAAAGAATCGCACAACGCAGTTCTGCCAGGAAGAACATTGCACCAGTGAACAGCCAACACAGTCAGCAACAATAGAGGTGCCCTGCCTCCAGCCAGGTGGAGGAGAGGGATAACCGTGGTTATTGGACTGTGTGGATCCGATGGCCTGGCATGTCAGACCCACAAGAGTACAAGGCTCTGGTGGATACTGGTGCCCAGTGTACGATAATGCCATCGAATCATGTTGGGACTGAACCTGTTAGCATTTTTGGAGTGACAGGGGGATCCCAACAATTGACTGTGTTAGAGGCTGAAATGAGCTTAACTGGGAAGGACTGGGAGAAACACCCAATTGTGACTGGCCCAGAAGCTCCGTGCATTTTAGGTATGGATTACCTCCGTAGAGGGTATTTTAAAGACCCAAAAGGGTACCGATGGGCTTTTGGAATAGCTGCTTTGGAGACAGAAGAAATTGAGCAATTGCGTGCCTTGCCTGGACTCTCGGATGATCCTTCTGTTGTGGGGTTGTTGAAGGTCGAAGAACAGCAAGTGCCAATTGCTACAACGACTGTGCACAGAAGACAATACCATACTAACCGGGATTCCCTGATCCCCATCCATAGGCTGATTCGTCAACTGGAGAGTCAAGGAGTGATCAGCCGAACTCGCTCACCCTTTAACAGTCCCATATGGCCAGTGCGGAAGTCTGATGGAGAGTGGAGGCTGACAGTGGATTATCGTGGCCTAAATGAAGTCACTCCAGGTATGAGTGCTGCTGTACCGGACATGCTGGAACTGCAGTATGAACTGGAGTCGAAGGCAGCCAAGTGGTATGCCACAATTGACATTGCAAATGCTTTCTTCTCAATACCACTGGCGCCAGAGTGCAGGCCACAGTTTGCTTTCACTTGGAGGGGCATCCAATACACGTGGAATCGTCTGCCCCAGGGGTGGAAACACAGCCCCACCATCTGCCATGGACTGATTCAGACTACACTGGAAAAGGGTGAAGCCCCAGAGCACCTGCAGTATATTGATGACATCATTGTATGGCGCAATACAGCAGAGGAAGTATTTGAGAAAGGAAAAAGGATAATTCAAATCCTTTTAGAAGCTGGTTTTGCTATAAAGCAAAGTAAAGTCAAGGGGCCTACGCAAGAAATCCAGTTTTTAGGAATAAAATGGCAGGATGGGCGTCGTCAGATCCCAATGGACATTATCAATAAAATAGCAGCTATGTCTCCACCAAGCAACAAAAAGGAAACACAAGCTTTCTTAGGTGTTATAGGTTTTTGGCGAATGCATGTCCCAAACTACAGTCTCATTGTGAGCCCACTTTACCACGTAACTCGGAAGAAGAATGATTTCCAATGGGGCCCTGAGCAGCAGCAAGCCTTTGAGCAGATCAAACGCGAGATAGTCCATGCAGTGGCCCTTGGGCCTGTCCGGACAGGGACAGACGTTAAAAATGTGCTTTACACTGCGGCCGGAGAAAATGGCCCTACCTGGAGTCTCTGGCAGAAAGCACAAGGGGAGACTCGAGGTCGACCGCTGGGGTTTTGGAGTCGGGCCTACAGAGGATCTGAGGCCAATTACACTCCAACAGAAAAGGAAATACTGGCCGCCTATGAAGGGGTTCGAGCCGCTTCAGAAGTGATTGGAACTGAAGCCCAGCTGCTCCTAGCACCCAGACTACCAGTGCTGGGCTGGATGTTCAAAGGGAAAGTCCCTTCTACACACCATGCCACTGATGCTACATGGAGCAAGTGGGTTGCACTGATTACTCAGCGGGCTCGAATAGGAAACCCTAATCGCCCAGGAATCGTGGAAGTGATCACAGACTGGCCTGAAGGCAAAGATTTTGGGATGTCACCAGAGGATGAGGAGGTAACACGGGCTGAAGAAGCCCCACCTTACAACAGACTGCCAGAGAATGAGAAGCAATATGCCCTGTTCACTGATGGCTCCTGTCGCCTTGTGGGAAAGCAACGAAGATGGAAAGCTGCTGTATGGAGTCCTACAAGACGAGTAGCAGAAGCTACTGAAGGAAAAGGTGAATCAAGCCAGTTTGCTGAGGTGAAAGCCATCCAGCTAGCCCTGGACATTGCTGAGAGAGAAAAGTGGCCAATGCTCTACCTTTATACTGATTCATGGATGGTAGCCAATGCCCTGTGGGGTTGGTTGCAGCAGTGGAAAAAGAACAACTGGCAGCGGAGAGGCAAACCCATATGGGCTGCTGACTTATGGCAAGATATTGCTGCCCGGTTAGAGAAGCTTGTTGTAAAGGTACGTCATGTTGATGCCCATGTGCCTAAGAGTCGGGCCATGGAGGAACATCAAAACAACCATCAGGTAGATAAGGCTGCTAGGATTCAAGTGGCTCAAGTAGATCTAGACTGGCAATGTAAAGGTGAATTATTCCTAGCTCGATGGGCTCATGATTCCTCAGGTCATCAAGGGAGAGATGCAACATATAGATGGGCTCGAGATCGAGGGGTGGACTTAACCATGGATGCTATTGCACAAGTTATCCATGAATGTGAGACGTGTGCCGCAATCAAGCAAGCGAAGCGCCTGAAGCCACTTTGGTATGGAGGACGGTGGATGAAATACAAATATGGGGAGGCCTGGCAGATTGATTACATCACCCTCCCACGCACCCGCCATGGCAAGCGTTACGTGCTTACGATGGTGAAGGCAACCACCGGCTGGCTAGAATCATATCCCGTACCCCATGCCACTGCCAGGAATACAATCCTGGGTCTTGAAAGGCAAGTCCTATGGCGACACGGCACCCCAGAAAGAATTGAGTCAGACAACGGGACTCATTTCCGAAATGCTCTCATAGACATGTGGGCAAAAGAGTATGGCATTGAGTGGGTGTGCCACATTCCTTATCATGCACCAGCCTCTGGGAAAATTGAACGATATAATGGACTCTTAAAGACTACCCTGAAAGCAATGGGTGGTGGAACATTCAAACACTGGGATACACATTTAGCCAAAGCCACGTGGTTAGTTAACTCTAGAGGATCCACCAATCGAGCTGGTCCTGCTCAGTCAAAATTTCCACGTACTGTAGAAGGAGACAGAGTCCCAGTGGTGCATATGAAGAGTATATTAGGGAAGACAGTTTGGGTCATCCCTGCTTCAGGCAAAGGTAAACCCATGTCTGGGATTGCTTTTGCTCAAGGACCTGGTTGTACTTGGTGGGTAATGCAGAAGGATGGAGAAGTTCGATGTGTACCTCAAAGGAATTTGATTTTAGGTGAGAATAGCCAATATAATTAATAAGATAGAAATTGTATTATAATAATTGCTCTGTGCATTCATTATTGATATTATTGCTGTATGTTGTTGTATGTTGTACCAATGGAGTTACAGCCGGAGTCATACAAGTCAATGAAGGAAGAGTGCCACGATGACGGGACCAAGACCTGGTGTTCCAAGAACTTTTTCCTCCTTCCCTTCGAAAATGAACATCTTTGATTCACAGACTATGAACATGGACCATGTCAGCTGTATCGGCCGAGAGCCCGAGATAAAACGATCCAATGGCGCATACTGACACCATGAGAGACTGTTACGAAGAATGAAGCCTGAAAAGCATCATGGACTAAATGTTCATTCACTCAACAAACTCAGAGGAATGGACTAAGGGAATAATACCTGTATGCACATATGTGCGTATACATGTGTGCACACCTATATATGTGTCTGAAACAGGAAATGGTTGGATTTGGTCATGACGTAAATGGTATGGAATAAGGGGTGGATAATGTCCTGGTTTTGGTCAGGATGGAGTTAATTTCATTTGTAACAGCGGATGAATGCTGTGTTTGATAGTGAGATGGGAGTAGTGCTGATAACACCCTGATGTTTCTAGTTGCTGTCAGACAGTCAAGGACTTTCTCAGCTCTTCATGAGAAAGGAGGGGCGAAGCCAGGACCGGTGACCCAACTGACCGAAGAGAGTATTCCACGCCAGTTACGTCCTGCCCAGGATATCGGGGGGCTGACGGGAGGAAGGCCGAGGGCGGCTCCGGGACGCGCGGTTCTTGGGGGACGGTCGGGTTCTGGGACGGCTCTGGGTGGCACGGCCTGAGTTGTGTGGTTTGGTGAGAAACTGCATTGTGTATCAACAGCTTCCTATATTTTGCTTTTGAAGTCCTGTTAGTATTGTTACATTGTATCTTTCTGTTATCTTAGTAAACTATCCTTATCCCAACCCACGGGCCACTTAATTTCTTGATCTTGGGGTTATTTGCCCCTTTCTCTTCCTTTTCCCTTCCTTTACTTCTCCCCCCCTCCCCCTTCCCTTTAACCTGCTCTTTTCCTTTAAGAAGCAGACAGCTGCGTGGATCTTGGCCCTCAGCCGGGGTGAAACCACGACAAGGACCCAAGGCAATACAAAATCTTCTTTGCTGGCAGCACGCGGCGGAAGCGTCAGGAGAGTTTATAATGTCTCAGGCACGTAGGGGAGATGAATTATTTGCAAGAACTAATACTGGTTCAGCACTAGTGTCCAAGCGATTTGGGCACAGCTTATGAGGTATGCACTGGTGAGTACTAGAGGTTTACAAGCCATTGCAAAGCTATTGGTGTACATCAGCTTCATGGGAAAGTGCACTTTTTCTTGCCTGACTCTATTCTATATTCTATAGAATATTCTGTATTCTATACAGAACTGAGTGCTGTACCTTTTGCACAACTCTTCTGACTGTCCCAAGACAAGTACTATAACTAACCTCAACTATGGTCCATGTTACCCTTACTAAGAAACTGATAGTCAGGTGAGACTTTGTGCTGCTTTTGAGATTTCAGCTTCGTGACTCTGATTCTCCTGAAATAAATGGGATAATAAATGAACCCAGGACAGAGTTACCTTTCAGGAAGTGTGGGTTTCTTGTGACATGCCTCGTGAGCTGGAAAGCAGCAGCTTCTAAAGCTGGCGTGCGTGGACAGAGGTCAGACAGGCAATGATTTTCAGCTGACAACCACCCGACGTAAAAGCACATTATACCAAAGAATACTTTGCATCTTTATCTCCTGCCGGATTTTTCCCAATCACTTCTCATGCACTGAATCACAAAAAGAACCTGGGATGGGATTCACATGCCTCACAAAGAGGCCCCATTTGCACAAAGGCCAGGATGTGGGAGAAGAACGCATCCAGACATGCTCCTCTGGCGTCTTTTCTTTCCTGCATCTAAGTTATCTTCTCCACTGTAACTTTTTCCCTCTACCAGCAAGTGCAACAGCGTGGCATGCTTTGTCCAGTCTAGCAGTCAAGAGGACCAGCAGTGTTCTCCAAAAGTTTCTACTTCTCCAAAACCAGTTGCAGGTTGGGAGCAAGACGTGTAACATGTAGCATCTTAGAAGAAGCTACAAGGCATACTTGCTGCCTATAAATTCTGTCTCTATTTAAAGAGCTTTCAAGTGAATACTGAGGACTACAAAAGAGAGGGGCACTTAGAGATGTGTGGCTAGCCATGACTGGCACAGGTAAATCCCAAATTCTCAGAATCATAGAATGTACAAGGTTGGAAGGGACCTTTAGAGGTCATCTAGACCAACCCCCCTGCAGCGAGCAGGGACATCTTCACTAGATCAGGTCACTCAGAGCCCCATCAAGCCTGACCATGAATGTCTCCAGGGATGGGGCCTCCACCGCCTCTCTGAGCAACCTGTGCCAGTGTCTCACCACCCTTATATTGAAGAACGTTTTCCAAATATCCAACCACAATCTCCCCCTTTCAAGTTTTAAACCATTATCCCTTGTTCTAGTGCTCCATGCCCTTGGGAACAGTTCTTCCCCAGCTTTCCTACAGGTACTTTTCAGGTACTGGAAGGTCGCTGTAAGCTCCTCCCAGAGCCTTCTCCAAGCTGAACAAGCCCAACTCTCTCAGCCTGTCTTCACAGCAGAGGTGCTCCAGCCCATTGATTGATTATTTTTGTGGCCTCCTCTGAATATACTCCAGCAGGTCCATGTCCTTCTTGCGTTGAGGGCTCCAAAGCTGGATGCAGTACTGCAGGTGAGGTCTCCCCAGAGCAGAGCAGAGGGACAGAATCCCCTCTCAATCTTCTGGCCACACTTCTTGTGATGCAGCCCAGGATGCAGTTGTCCTTCTGGGCTGCAGATGCACATTGGTGGCTCATGCCCAGCTTCTCATCCACGAGCACCCCCAAGTCCTTTTCCTCAGGGCTGCTTTCTAGCACATCATCTCCTAATTTCTATGGATAACGGGGTTGCCCTGACTCAGGTGCAGGACCCTGCACTTGGCTTTGTTGAACCTCATGAGGTTCACCTGGGCCCACTTCTCCAGCCTGTCCAGGTCTCCCTGGATGGCATCCTGTCCCTCTGGCACATTAACCTCACCACGCAGCTGGGTGTCATCAGCAAACTCAGTCCCACTGTCAGTATCATTAATGAAGATGTTAAACCACCGGCCCCAGCACAGACCCTTGAGGAACTCCTCTTGTCACCATCTTCCATCAGGACTTGGAGCCATTGCCCACCAAGCTCCTTCAGGCTGGTTCTGTGATGGGTCAGGGTTCTCCCTATGTGGCAGTGCTTCTGTCAAAGGTCAGTAATAGAGAGCGAGTCATTATTGTGCTGCATACCTTTTGTGCCAGTGTAAGCATGTGAACATGGACAAAGGAATATAGAAGGAAAACCTGGACTGAGTCAGCAGCTTGGTTTGGTCCCATTGAGAATGTGAAGTGCAACTAGTTGATCTCACTATCCCTGCTGAAGCATACTCCCAGATATTGCCTGATAGGATGCTCACCTGAGCACACCTTGTTTCCTTTCCTGCAAAACCATGTTCTAGATTATTTCCTTGGAATGGAAGTCAAGATTTAGTCATCACCATTTGTAGCCAGGAGACAGGACAAGGGGCAATGGCTGCAAGTTGGAGCACAGGAAGTTCCGCACCAATATGGGGAAGAACTTTTTCCCAGTGAGGGTGACAGAGCCCTGGGACAGGCTGCCCAGGGGGGTGGTGGAGTCTCCTTCTCTGGAGATACTCAAGCCCCATCTGGATGCCTCCCTGTGTGACCTGTCCTAGGGAACCTGCTCTGGCAGGGGGGTTGGACCCGATGATCTCTGGAGGTCCCTTCCAACCCCTACGATTCTGTGAGTCTGTGAGTGTCTAAGTGGCACAGGGACTGCTTTGCTCCTGTCACATCTGCAGAGAGGACAATCTCAGTGTGAACGCTAAACTGTGTTCCCTCAGAGCTGTGCTTGAAGAGGAAACATGCAACATCTCCTTCCTTCACGCCTCCAGCCTCCTACCATGCATTTAGCAGAGCAGGAATTGTCTTGGCTGATAGGTACAGGAGAGCTTAACTATCTTGCATGGTCCTGTCTCCTTAGAGGCTTGTACAGCTTCTCAGTGGTGCTCATGAGAGCCAGCAGCAGGCCAGAAATCACTAAGAGGTGCTGTCTTGGTTTTGCCCCAGCTGAGAGCTGAGCCCCACGCAGACGATTGTTCTTTAGGAGGGAGTGTGGTGGGCACTACCAGGACAAGGTAGATACAAGTTGGAAATTAGGAAAATGTTCTTTAGAATGAGGGTGTTACATCACTGGATCAGGTTGCCCAGGGAGGTAGTGAAGGCTCAGTCCCAGGAGATACTCAAGGTCTCTGAGCAACCTGATCTAGGCAAGATGTCCCTGCTTCCTGCAGGGCGGGTGGACTAGAGGAACTTTAAAGGTCCCTTCCAACCCAGTATGAGCATCAGCTTCAGGTAGGGAAAAATGCCAAACCCAAGACTTTTTCCAGTGCACAGTCTGCCTTCTGTTTGAGTTTCCCCCCAACGCGGCTTCTTAGGCAGCAAAGATTGCTGATGGCTTCTTCTCATCTGTCTGGCCTCAGCTAGGTCAGCCCTGGACTATTTGTGCTTCTGATCAAACATGTTGCCATATTCCAAGTTCCAGGAGCATGGAAATGACATTTTCAATCCGCACAGGGGCCAGTGCCACCCTGTGCAAGATCGCCAGGAGCAGGAGGCCCACTGTGATGCCAGCAAGCAGCGGGATGTGACATCACGTCGCTGGGTGGTTCTCTTGGGGCACCGGCAGAGCCTGGCTCAGTCTGGCTCGTGCCTGGACTCCCACTGAGCGTGCCTGCGAGGTGTGGAGGCTCGAGCCAGGCTTCTCTGGGTGTTTTGGTGTCTGCCATTGGCAGCTTTGGTGCCCGTTCAAGAGCCGTGCGGTGTGTTTCCCCAGCCCTGCCTGGCTGAGGCAGCTGGGTCCTCTGTGGTGTGCTTTTGGCATTGGAGGTGAGCCGTGTGAGGAATCGTGGCTATGGGGTGGCCATGGGGTGGGCTGTGGGGCTTGGGGAGCTGGGAGGGTGTCCTTCTGGAGCCAGGGGCCAGGGACCTGCTTCCTCCTCTCCCCTTCCCGGGACAGCCAGTGACCGTGGCCCCTCTCCCTTCTGCGGTGCAGGTCTCCCCAGCCCGCTGCAACAAGTCAACATGGCAACAGAGGAGGAACAGTGGAGCTGCCCCATCTGCCAGGGTGCTCCAGGTGACATGGCTTACGTGACACCCTGTGGCCACAAGTTCTGCCTGGGCTGTGTCCTGCGGTGGGCAAAACACAAATCATCGTGCGCCCTGTGCCGGCAGCAGGTCAACACCGTCCGCTTCTCCCTGCGGTCTGAGGACGATTTCTTGGAGTTGGATCTGCCACCACCATCAGATCCACTGGAGGACCATGATGACCAAGAAGAGCAGGAGATTGAGGAGCCGGCACCCAGCAGAGATGTGGCTGGCTTTACACCTGAGGACTGGGCAGACTATTTCCGCCAGTCTGAGGAGACACTGGAGCCCCTGCTCCCCTGGCTGAACCAGCATCTGCCATCTGGGGCTGAGTGGTGGGACGCAGATCTTCTGAAGAACACCGTCATCTTCGTTCTGTGCAGCCAAGGGCTGGACGAGGTGTCCATGATCCGTACCCTGCAGCCCTTTCTGCACGACCGGACAGCCAACTTTGTCAATGAACTCATTGAGGTCGCTGCAGAGAGCTGCAGGGAGCAGATGCTCCTGCACATGGGCTTCCCATTCTACGAGGCTGCTGAAGATCAGGAGTACAGCCCTGCCACCAGCCCTGGGCCTGCCCTTATCCCTGGGGGGACTCCTACATCATCACCGGAGGGAAGTCCTGTTCCTTCACCGCAGGAGACTCCTACCACCTCCTCACAGCCCACTCCTGTCCCCTCGCCGGTGGTGACTCCGTCGTCCAACACCAGCGCAGAGGAGGAGTCCTTGGAGGAGTTGGGACAGGAGGTGGCAGCTTCCTCCATGGCTGCCCAGGGCAGGGAGTCATCACCCGGCAGGAGTTCCACCTCTTCACCACGGCGGCCCCCAAAGAGGAGAGTGAGTGGGTCCTCAGACGACGCTTCAGACCCCAAGAGGCCACACCACCGGCAAGACTAGGGAGACCCCGGAGCCATCGAAGCCGGGCCTGGACCAGCAGCTGGGGCAAACACCAGCCCCCACGGGCACTCCACAGCACCTGTTCTTTTTCTCAGTCTTTTCGTTTATAAATACTCCTTAGGATAGTTATTTTATTGTAAGAATAGAACCCCCATAGTTAAGTCTCATTTCTTTATGAATCCCCATTTCACCTTCCTGATACTTTGAACTTGTTTGTTGTTTTATTGTTTTATTGTTTTGGTTTCCATTTTCTGTTCACCTCATAAGGAATAAAGCATTTACCACATTTACTTGATTTTGAAAAGGACAATGTGTTCTCATTGACTGTCGTGGTTTTGCCCCAGCTGAGAACTGGGCAACACGCAGCCACTTGTTAGTTAGGAGGGAGTGTGGGGGGTGGGAATTCAGGGAGGGGGAAAGGGAGGGAGAAGCAAAACCCAAGAAACCAAAACCTTGTGGGTTGGGAGAAGGATAGTTTACTGGCATAACAGAAAGATAAACATAATAATAATGACAGGACTTCAGAGCAAAACACATGAAACTGGTGGTGCACAAGGCAGTGTCTCAGCAAACTGCACAACTCAGCCGCACAGCTCAGAGCTGCACTGAAACTGGATGGTCCCCAAAAATGTGTGTCCTGGAGCTGCCTGCTCCTCCCCCCACCTGCCCCCCTTTTTTGCTGAGCATGACATCATTGGTATGGAATACCCCCTTTGGGCAGCTTGGGTCACCTGTCCTGGCTGTGTCCCCTCCCTTCCCGCTAGCAGTGACCTATCAACAACTGAAAAGTCCTTGACTGCTTGGCAACAGCTAGAACATCAGTGTGTGACCAGCACTGCTCTCAGCCTAACTCACTCCCAAACATAGTATTCCATCAGCTCCACTTACTGAAAGTAGATTTTCTTTTTTTTTTTTTTAACTGTTGTGTTTAAAACCCCACTCACTTCCTCACTTTCCTAACAGACCTCACAGTGAAACTGTCTGCTAACATACCAATGTAACTGCCCTGCACTGAGGAGGGAATCGGCCCACTGTTGCTGTGAGAAAGGAGCAGAGGAACTCTGAAGGCGACTGAGCAGACCCATGTCATGTGTTAGTGAATGGGGGATGCTGCTCCTACAAGAGCTTTCTGTTAAGCACTGAGCTGGTGGGCTCTTCACTCGGAGGAGAGGAGAAAGTGCCTGTGGCAGCGATGTGTAATGCAAATTCCTGAGGCTGCTAAAACCCCGAGGAGATTTGTAGTGGCTTTACATGTAATTCATTCCACAGAGAAGATGATAGGTTTTCCCCAGTTAAGTCCACAAACTCTGACAAAAGATTTACGCCTTGTGTTTGGACTGGTTTTGCAAGTGAGGAAATGATTGCCCATTAAAGGACCCAAGGCAATACAACCTCTTCTTTGCTGGCAGCACGCGGCAGAAGCGTCAGGAGAGTTTATAATGTCTCAGGCACGTAGGGGAGATGAATTATTTGCAAGAACAAATACTGGTTCAGCACTAGTGTCCAAGCGATTTGGGCACAGCTTATGAGGTATGCACTGGTGAGTACTAGAGGTTTACAAGCCATTGCAAAGCTATTGGTGTACATCAGCTTCATGGGAAAGTGCACTTTTTCTTGCCTGACTCTATTCTATATTCTATAGAATATTCTGTATTCTACGCAGAACTGAGTGCTGTACCTTTTGCGCAACTCTTCTGACTGTCCCAAGACAAGTACTATAACTAACGTCAACTATGGTCCATGTTACCCTTACTAAGAAACTGATAGTCAGGTGAGACTTTGTGCTGCTTTTGAGATTTCAGCTTCGTGACTCTGATTCTCCTGAAATAAATGGGATAATAAATGAACCCAGGACAGAGTTACCTTTCAGGAAGTGTTGTGGTTTTACCTGGCTGGCAGCTAAAGCCACCACACCGTCATTCACTCGCTCCCCTCCCCCAGTGGGATGGGGGAGAGAATCAGAAAGGGAAAAAAAAAAAAGTGAAACTCAGGGGTTGAATAAAGCCAGTTTAATATGACAGAGAAGGAAAATAACGTAATAGCGATGATGATGATGGTGAATATGCCGAGCAAGTGATGCACATCATGTTTATTCACCACGTGCAGACAACCAATGCCCAGCTAGTTCCTGAGCCACAGTCTCAACCCCTGGCCATTATTTACTCTAGTTAAGTTTTATTCTTTCTATATAAAACTGTTTTAAAATTCCCATTGGATTTTCTAGGACTGGAAATGCTATAACATGTGTGAGTCCAGTCCAAATGTTCTTAATGACAACTGTCATGATGTGGTATTGGCAGATGTAAAGGGCATGAGTCAGCTACCTGAACATGGGCAGCTAATGCCATTTGAAATGCCCTGAGACAGCTGAGACGTCCTCATGAGGCTGGCAGATGTGACAGAGCATACAAGGAGGACCCCAGCTCCTCTGGTGTGTCATTTCAGAGGTTGGAAACGTTATGGTTGCACATGTTTGAGGACTGTTTGTGAATGGCAGCAGTTAACTGCTGGCAGAAGCCTTCAGCTTGCACATAAATAGTAGGAAATGTTCTGTCAGTCATCTACCTTAAGAGCAGATATCCAGGACAGCAAGTCAAGCCTGAAGAGACAGAAGCAAATTTCCTGCCTGACAGTAGACTGCCCAAGCATCTCTGGTCATGTCTGCAGCTTGTTTCATCGAGCAGCCGATCACTGTGTGCATAGGCACCTAGCTGTAGTCTGAAATAAAAGCCTCTAAAATAAAAGTCTCATTTTATTAATCCTTGACCATCTACTTCAAACCCACCTCAGATGACTTTACCAGCATATTGGCACGTTGGATCACAACTGGTCCTGTGCAAAGGACCGCTCACAAGAACTTTTTTCAAGATTAACTTCTAACACCTTCACTGCCACAGTCCACTGGTGTTTCAGAAAGCAGGCATCCACGTGAAGAAGCATTGAACTGGATTATACCACAGTGGTCTGTTGATTTATTTATGCCATGTAATTCATACTCGGTCCCCAAGACCTGCAAGTTTTGTTTCAGCCTTGTGGCATGTCCCAGGATTTAATCATGGGCTATATCCATAGTGGCAATATCCACTTCTTGGCTTCAGAGGCCCAAGATACCTACTGCTTCCTGAACATGACCAACAATTCCTAACGAGAAGTGGTTTGGCTATTTTGATTGTTACCAAGGCTGCCTCTTCCCCCCCCACACCCCCATTCACTGAAATTTATATTGCACTACAAACAAAATCTAGTTCAAGGATTTATTTTTTTTTTTAAATTCTGAATGGTAAGCAGCCTGTTGCTAGGTACAAAGCAAAAGCTTTTAAGAGGGCACTTTTATTATGACCTTCACAGAAAACACAAAGCTAATATATCTACCTCTCAGCTGAGGATTGTTTACCTGCTGCTGCAGTTAACTGTTAGCAGAAGCCTTCACCTCGAACATAAATAGTAGGTAACTGTCAGTCATCCCCTTTAACAGTAGATATTGTTTGGATAGCACTGGCAGCAGTTTCCTATTTGTGCAAACTTGTCAGGGTAAATCTCTCCTTGGTGCAGAGAATGAGGGTGTTAAGCATTCAGGTAAGCAACAGCGTTATCCACTGTGTGGAGCCCAGAACTGGAGTTTGCCATCAGAAATCTGTTCTCTTCTCAGGGCTGCTTTCCGCTGCTCATTCGTCTTGGCTTCATCTCCTCCACCCACAGAAAGGGAGACAGCACAGGTCTAATCCAGGGTGGCACAGCAACGGAGTTTTAGTGTGGGGTTTCTTGTGACATGCCTCGTGAGCTGGAAAGCAGCAGCTTCTAAAGCTGGCGTGCGTGGACAGAGGTCAGACAGGCAATGATTTTCAGCTGACAACCACCCGACGTAAAAGCACATTATACCAAAGAATACTTTGCATCTTTATCTCCTGCCGGATTTTTCCCAATCACTTCTCATGCACTGAATCACAAAAAGAACCTGGGATGGGATTCACATGCCTCACAAAGAGGCCCCATTTGCACAAAGGCCAGGATGTGGGAGAAGAACGCATCCAGACATGCTCCTCTGGCGTCTTTTCTTTCCTGCATCTAAGTTATCTTCTCCACTGTAACTTTTTCCCTCTACCAGCAAGTGCAACAGCGTGGCATGCTTTGTCCAGTCTAGCAGTCAAGAGGACCAGCAATGTTCTCCAAAAGTTTCTACTTCTCCAAAACCAGTTGCAGGTTGGGAGCAAGACGTGTAACATGTAGCATCTTAGAAGAAGCTACAAGGCATACTTGCTGCCTATACATTCTGTCTCTATTTAAAGAGCTTTCAAGTGAATACTGAGGACTACAAAAGAGAGGGGCACTTAGAGATGTGTGGCTAGCCATGACTGGCACAGGTAAATCCCAAATTCTCAGAATCATAGAATGTACAAGGTTGGAAGGGACCTTTAGAGGTCATCTAGACCAACCCCCATGCAGCAAGCAGGGACATCTTCACTAGATCAGGTCACTCAGAGCCCCATCAAGCCTGACCATGAATGTCTCCAGGGATGGGGCCTCCACCGCCTCTCTGAGCAACCTGTGCCGGTGATCTACCACCCTTATATTGAAGAACGTTTTCCAAATATCCAACCACAATCTCCCCCTTTCAAGTTTTAAACCATTATCCCTTGTTCTAGTGCTCCATGCCCTTGGGAACAGTTCTTCCCCAGCTTTCCTACAGGTACTTTTCAGGTACTGGAAGGTCTCTGTAAGCTCCTCCCAGAGCCTTCTCCAAGCTGAACAAGCCCAACTCTCTCAGCCTGTCTTCACAGCAGAGGTGCTCCAGCCCATTGATTGATTATTTTTGTGGCCTCCTCTGAATATACTCCAGCAGGTCCATGTCCTTCTTGCGTTGAGGGCTCCAAAGCTGGATGCAGTATTGCAGGTGAGGTCTCCCCAGAGCAGAGCAGAGGGACAGAATCCCCTCTCAATCTTCTGGCCACACTTCTTGTGATGCAGCCCAGGATGGGGTTGTCCTTCTGGGCTGCAGATGCACATTGGTGGCTCATGCCCAGCTTCTCATCCACGAGCACCCCCAAGTCCTTTTCCTCAGGGCTGCTTTCTAGCACATCATCTCCTAATTTGTATGGATAACAGGGTTGCCCTGACTCAGGTGCAGGACCCTGCACTTGGCTTTGTTGAACCTCATGAGGTTCACCTGGGCCCACTTCTCCAGCCTGTCCAGGTCTCCCTGGATGGCATCCTGTCCCTCTGGCACATTAACCTCACCACGCAGCTGGGTGTCATCAGCAAACTCAGTCCCACTGTCAGTATCATTAATGAAGATGTTAAACCACCGGCCCCAGCACAGAGCCTTGAGGAACTCCTCTTGTCACCATCTTCCATCGGGACTTGGAGCCGTTGCCCACCAGGCTCCTTCAGGCTGGTTCTGTGATGGGTCAGGGTTCTCCCTATGTGGCAGTGCTTCTGTCAAAGGTCAGTAATAGAGAGCGAGTCATTATTGTGCTGCATACCTTTTGTGCCAGTGTAAGCATGTGAACATGGACAAAGGAATATAGAAGGAAAACCTGGACTGAGTCAGCAGCTTGGTTTGGTCCCATTGAGAATGTGAGGTGCAACTAGTTGATCTCACTATCCCTGCTGAAGCATACTCCCAGGTATTGCCTGATACGATGCTCACCTGAGCACAATTTGTTTCCTTTCCTGCAAAACCATGTTCTAGATTATTTCCTTGGAATGGAAGTCAAGATTTAGTCATCACCATTTGTAGCCAGGAGACAGGACAAGGGGCAATGGCTGCAAGTTGGAGCACAGGAAGTTCTGCACCAATATGTGGAAGAACTTTTTCCCAGTGAGGGTGACAGAGCCCTGGGACAGGCTGCCCAGGGAGGTGGTGGAGTCTCCTTCTCTGGAGATACTCAAGCCCCATCTGGATGCCTCCCTGTGTGACCTGTCCTAGGGAACCTGCTCTGGCAGGGGGGTTGGACCCGATGATCTCTGGAGGTCCCTTCCAACCCCTACGATTCTGTGAGTCTGTGAGTGTCTAAGTGGCACAGGGACTGCTTTGCTCCTGTCACATCTGCAGAGAGGACAATCTCAGTGTGAACGCTAAACTGTGTTCCCTCAGAGCTGTGCTTGAAGAGGAAACATGCAACATCTCCTTCCTTCACGCCTCCAGCCTCCTACCATGCATTTAGCAGAGCAGGAATTGTCTTGGCTGATAGGTACAGGAGAGCTTAACTATCTTGCATGGTCCTGTCTCCTTAGAGGCTTGTACAGCTTCTCAGTGGTGCTCATGAGAGCCAGCAGCAGGCCAGAAATCACTAAGAGGTGCTGTCTTGGTTTTGCCCCAGCTGAGAGCTGAGCCCCACGCAGACGATTGTTCTTTAGGAGGGAGTGTGGTGGGCACTACCAGGACAAGGTAGATACAAGTTGGAAATTAGGAAAATGTTCTTTAGAATGAGGGTGTTACATCACTGGATCAGGTTGCCCAGGGAGGTAGTGAAGGCTCAGTCCCAGGAGATACTCAAGGTCTCTGAGCAACCTGATCTAGGCAAGATGTCCCTGCTTCCTGCAGGGCGGGTGGACTAGAGGACCTTTAAAGGTCCCTTCCAACCCAGTATGAGCATCAGCTTCAGGTAGGGAAAAATGCCAAACCCAAGACTTTTTCCAGTGCACAGTCTGCCTTCTGTTTGAGTTTCCCCCCAACGTGGCTTCTTAGGCAGCAAAGATTGCTGATGGCTTCTTCTCATCTGTCTGGCCTCAGCTAGGTCAGCCCTGGACTATTTGTGCTTCTGATCAAACCTGTTGCCATATTCCAAGTTCCAGGAGCATGGAAATGACATTTTCAATCCGCACAGGGGCCAGTGCCACCCTGTGCAAGATCGCCAGGAGCAGGAGGCCCACTGTGATGCCAGCAAGCAGCGGGATGTGACGTCACGTCACTGGGTGGTTCTCTTGGGGCACCGGCAGAGCCTGGCTCAGTCTGGCTCGTGCCTGGACTCCCACTGAGCGTGCCTGCGAGGTGTGGAGGCTCGAGCCAGGCTTCTCTGGGTGTTTTGGTGTCTGCCATTGGCAGCTTTGGTGCCCGTTCAAAAGCCGTGCGGTGTGTTTCCCCAGCCCTGCCTGGCTGAGGCAGCTGGACATTGTGTGCTGTGCTTTTGGCATTGGAGGTGAGCCGTGTGAGGAATCGTGGCTATGGGGTGGCCATGGGGTGGGCTGTGGGGCTTGGGGAGCTGGGAGGGTGTCCTTCTGGAGCCAGGGGCCAGGGACCTGCTTCCTCCTCTCCCCTTCCCGGGACAGCCAGTGACCGTGGCCCCTCTCCCTTCTGCGGTGCAGGTCTCCCCAGCCCGCTGCAACAAGTCAACATGGCAACAGAGGAGGAACAGTGGAGCTGCCCCATCTGCCAGGGTGCTCCAGATGACGTGGCTTACGTGACACCCTGTGGCCACAAGTTCTGCCTGGGCTGCGTCCTGCGGTGGGCAAAACACAAATCATCGTGCGCCCTGTGCCGGCAGCAGGTCAACACCGTCCGCTTCTCCCTGCGGTCTGAGGACGATTTCTTGGAGTTGGATCTGCCACCACCATCAGATCCACTGGAGGACCATGATGACCAAGAAGAGCAGGAGATTGAGGAGCCGGCACCCAGCAGAGATGTGGCTGGCTTTACACCTGAGGACTGGGCAGACTATTTCCGCCAGTCTGAGGAGACACTGGAGCCCCTGCTGCCCTGGCTGAACCAGCATCTGCCATCTGGGGCTGAGTGGTGGGACGCAGATCTTCTGAAGAACACCGTCATCTTCGTTCTGTGCAGCCAAGGGCTGGACGAGGTGTCCATGATCCGTACCCTGCAGCCCTTTCTGCACGACCGGACAGCCAACTTTGTCAATGAACTCATTGAGGTCGCTGCAGAGAGCTGCAGGGAGCAGATGCTCCTGCACATGGGCTTCCCATTCTACGAGGCTGCTGAAGATCAGGAGTACAGCCCTGCCACCAGCCCTGGGCCTGCCCTCATCCCTGGGGGGACTCCTACATCATCACCGGAGGGAAGTCCTGTTCCTTCACCGCAGGAGACTCCTACCACCTCCTCACAGCCCACTCCTGCCCCCTCGTTGGTGGTGACTCCGTCGTCCAACACCAGCGCAGAGGAGGAGTCCTTGGAGGAGTTGGGACAGGAGGTGGCAGCTTCCTCCATGGCTGCCCAGGGCAGGGAGTCATCACCCGGCAGGAGTTCCACCTCTTCACCACGGCGGCCCCCGAAGAGGAGAGCGAGTGGGTCCTCAGACGATGCTTCAGACCCCAAGAGGCCACACCACCGGCAAGACTAGGGAGACCCCGGAGCCATCGAAGCCGGGCCTGGACCAGCAGCTGGGGCAAACACCAGCCCCCACGGGCACTCCACAGCACCTGTTCTTTTTCTCAGTCTTTTCGTTTATAAATACTCCTTAGGATAGTTATTTTATTGTAAGAATAGAACCCCCATAGTTAAGTCTCATTTCTTTATGAATCCCCATTTCACCTTCCTGATACTTTGAACTTGTTTGTTGTTTTATTGTTTTATTGTTTTGGTTTCCATTTTCTGTTCACCTCATAAGGAATAAAGCATTTACCACATTTACTTGATTTTGAAAAGGACAATGTGTTCTCATTGACTGTCGTGGTTTTGCCCCAGCTGAGAACTGGGCAACACGCAGCCACTTGTTAGTTAGGAGGGAGTGTGGGGGGTGGGAATTCAGGGAGGGGGAAAGGGAGGGAGAAGCAAAACCCAAGAAACCAAAACCTTGTGGGTTGGGAGAAGGATAGTTTACTGGCATAACAGAAAGATAAACATAATAATCATGACAGGACTTCAGAGCAAAACACATGAAACTGGTGGTGCACAAGGCAGTGTCTCAGCAAACTGCACAACTCAGCCGCACAGCTCAGAGCTGCACTGAAACTGGATGGTCCCCAAAAATGTGTGTCCTGGAGCTGCCTGCTCCTCCCCCCACCTGCCCCCCTTTTTTGCTGAGCATGACATCATTGGTATGGAATACCCCCTTTGGGCAGCTTGGGTCACCTGTCCTGGCTGTGTCCCCTCCCTTCCCGCTAGCAGTGACCTATCAACAACTGAAAAGTCCTTGACTGCTTGGCAACAGCTAGAACATCAGTGTGTGACCAGCACTGCTCTCAGCCTAACTCACTCCCAAACATAGTATTCCATCAGCTCCACTTACTGAAAGTAGGTTTTCTTTTTTTTTTTTTAACTGTTGTGTTTAAAACCCCACTCACTTCCTCACTTTCCTAACAGACCTCACAGTGAAACTGTCTGCTAACATACCAATGTAACTGCCCTGCACTGAGGAGGGAATCGGCCCACTGTTGCTGTGAGAAAGGAGCAGAGGAACTCTGAAGGCGACTGAGCAGACCCATGTCATGTGTTAGTGAATGGGGGATGCTGCTCCTACAAGAGCTTTCTGTTCAGCACTCAGCTGGTGGGCTCTTCACTGGGAGGAGAGGAGAAAGTGCCTGTGGCAGCGATGTGTAATGCAAATTCCTGAGGCTGCTAAAACCCCGAGGAGATTTGCAGTGGCTTTACATGTAATTCATTCCACAGAGAAGATGATAGGTTTTCCCCAGTCAAGTCCACAAACTCTGACAAAAGATTTACGCCTTGTGTTTGGACTGGTTTTGCAAGTGAGGAAATGATTGCCCATTAAAGGACTGTCCTGGTTTTGGTCAGGATGGAGTTAATTTCATTTGTAACAGCAGATGAATGTTGTGTTTGAGAGTGAGATGGGAGTAGTGCTGATAACACCCTGATGTTTCTAGTTGCTGTCAGACAGTCAAGGACTTTCTCAGCTCTTCATGAGAAAGGAGGGGCGAAGCCAGGACAGGTGGCCCAACTGACCAAAGAGAGTATTCCACGCCAGTTACGTCCTGCCCAGGATATCACGGGCTGACGGGAGGAAGGCCTGGGGCGGCTCCGGGACGCGCGGTTCTTGGGGGACGGTCGGGTTCTGGGACGGCTCTGGGTGGCACGGCCTGAGTTGTGTGGTTTGGTGAGAAACTGCATTGTGTATCAACAGCTTCATATATTTTGCTTTGAAGTCCTGTTAGCATTGTTATATTGTATCTTTCTGTTATCCCCCCCCCCCCCCCCCCCCCCGCTTCCTTTTAACCTGCTCTTTTCCTTTAAGGAGCAGGCAGCTGCGTGGATCTTTGCCCTCAGCCGGGGTGAAACCACGACAGAAGGACATTGAGGTCCTCGAGCGAGTGCAGAGAAGGGCAACCAGGCTGGTGAAGGGACTGGAGGGCAAATCCTATGAGGAGCAGCTGAGAGAGCTGCTTTAGTCTGAGGGGCTGTTTAGTCTGGAGAAGAGAAGGCTGAGGGGAGACCTTATCACCACCTACAACTACCTGAAGGGAGGTTGTAGAGAGATGGGCGATGGTCTCTTCAGCCAGGTGACAGGAGATAGGACAAGGGGAAATGGGATGAAGCTGTGCCAGGGCAGGTTTAGATTGGATAGTAGAAAAAAATTTCTACTGGAAGAGTTGTCACGGCCTGGAACAGGCTGCCCAGGGAGGGGGTTGAGTCACCATCCCTGGATGTGTGCAAAAAAAGGGGTGATGAGGTACATAGGGATATGGTTTAGCATAGGGTGGGAATGGTTGGACTCGATGATCTTCAAAGGCCTCTTCCAACCTTGTGATTCTGTGATTCTGGGAGGAAAATTAAGTACCTTCCTCATGGCACAGGCCTTACAATTACCACACCTTGGCCTTATTAGATACGTAGCTTAAAATCACAGTACTGTCAAGTACCTAAAAAAAACCCCTGGTCTGGTAGAAAGGGTTGGAACAAGATGGGCTTTGAGTTCCCTTCCACCTCAAACCGTTCCGTGATTCTATGAATATACTTCATTCTACTGCTCATCACTTAAAGTGCCCATGATGTGGCAGTGAATTTACCAGTACTCAACTAAACCTGGGATGGAGTTAAGCAGTGACCATATTATGAAGCCTGTCTTGGTTTTCTCTTGTCTTGAACAACCTAAAGAATGTAAACCCTTGCCATCTTACCGTATGCTGCTTTTTGTTGTTCAGGGGCACAGAGTGTGGGGGGTATGTTAATGAGTTCAGGAAGAAAAGCCAGGTCTGACACAGGCTTCAGCAGTAGCTGCTGTTGAGCTTCAACCAAGCTAAAAAAGAAGAGTCATTTGTGTTCCTGCTTTGTTACATGTCCCTTAGCTTTGAATCTGTACATCTCACCTATAACTACATGTCTTGTTAAACAGCCTCTTGTGGCAGAGCCTGCCAGAAGTGTTGGAAACAGCAGATAACAGTGCCAGCTTGTTTGCCTTCTCCCCACCATTGTTCTGATTACAGTAATAAATTACAAGTGGATTTCTCTGGTCAGTAAATTATTTCAATGGGAAGTTTCAATTTCAATCATTTCTGAAGATATTCTGAATTCTATTTTAATTTTTCTGATGATTTCAACGGGAAAAAAAATTGGAAAATTTTTGGTGTGTGGTTTTTGGGGTTTTTTACCCTCTAATTTTTGCTGTTTTTCAGAGCTCTGGAATAGGCTGCCCAGGGAGGTGGTGGTGTTTCCTTCTCTGGAGATATTCAAGACCCGTCTGGACGCCTATCTGTGCAATATGAGCTGGGGAGCTGCTTTGGTAGGGGGGTTGGACTCCATGGTCTCAAGATCCCTTCCAATCCCTAGGATTCTGTGATTCTGTGGTTCTACACTATTAGGTGGAATTACGAAGAGCCTGTAAGCTTTGGTCTTCAGAGACCATGGCAATATGGCCTCAAGTAAAACCACACACGAAACGTTGCTAGTCTGTTAATTTCTCCCATTTCTCATTACTGGGTGCCTGAATTATAGCATCCTCCTTTCTCCCTCCTGTCAGACATGGAAAATAAAAGCATTATTCAGAATGCAGGGGAAATACTCAGCTAGTTCTTACTAAAAGAATCAGGAAGAGTTGTTAGAAATTGTGTGACCATTGCTGCAGCATGTATGGAATGAAGTGAATGGGAATGAAAGTGAATTTTCCTGTAGTGCATCTACTCCAAAGCTGGAAACAAATGTTGTATCATGTGGCTTAAATATACTGGTTTACAGTTTGTATTTATTAAATTCAAGCATTCCCCAGACATCACACACATTTAAATACATTCAATTTCCATTAGCTACTGGAACTAGGGAGTGAACTTGCCTGTGAACTATAAATTCATAGCCTAGTAAAGGAAAGAGCAAAGAACTCATTTTTGATTGTAAACACAGGCTAACACTGAAAAACACTTTCTTAGCCATTTTTGAAGGAGGTCATTTAGTCATTTCCGTGTCTCACAGAAGATCAGACTTTCCAGATTCTTCAATTTATGGGGAAAAAATATGTTCCTCTGTAACAAAAAGTTAGAAGGACAGATTCCTACAAAGCTTGAAATAGCAAATCTGAAGAGTATAAATATTAAATAAAAGAAATAAATATATAATCTAATCAAGTTAGTCTCACAGAAATATCTTCAACTAAGACACCACTTTCAGGACAATGCTTTTTTTAATAGAAATACAAATGTCTTTGATAATAAGAACCTAATCAAAAATAACTGGTATCACATTTTCATAATCAAGTGCATCAACAAGTCTTGACATCACATAAATTGGTGTGTAAAAAGCATAAGTATAGTTTATCAATTACAAATATAACCTATTGAAACACAGTAAAGATCACAGTTTAGAAGTAGCTGCTAGTAAAGCTGTTTACATGAGGGTAAATGGATGGGAGGAGAGTCTTTTCTCATGAACGAACATGTGAGTCATCTGAAAGAACCCCACATTGTTGTAGCTTTGCATGGTTTGGTTTTGGTGAAGAGGGGTGGGCAGTAGGGGTGGCTCCTGCAAGAAGCAGCCAGAAGCTCGCTGCAGGCACAACAGAGCAAACACCAGCCAGCTCAAGGCCAGAGTCATTGTTAATGAGCCCACCAGCGGTGGTCACAGTGCCTCTGGGAACCATATTTAGGAGGGAAAAAACCCACAAGCAGCTGCATTTTGCCCCCAGAGAAGGGAGTGAGAAGATGTAAGAAACTATGCAGGCAACAAGGCCAGAGAAGGTGGTTGAGGAGGTGCCCCTGCAGCCCATGGGGAAACCCACAGTGGACCAGGTATCCCCCCGCATCCCATGGAAAAGGCCGAGACCCCACCTGCAGCCTGAGGAGAGGCCCCACGCTGGAGCAAGTGGAGACATACAGGAGATGCTGTGACTTTGGATGAAGCACCAGGCCACAGATCTACAACTTCATGGAGAGAGACAGGAGGAGACGGAGAGAGAGACAGAGAGAGAGAGAGAACCAAGAGAGAGCAGGTTTGCTGGTGGGGTGAAGGCCTGTGACTCCATGGAGAGCCAGGCTGGAGCAGCCTGGGCCTGAGAGACTGACAACATTCTGTGATTTATGACTGCACCCCACAGAAGTGACCCACACCGGGGCAGCTGGTGAAGAGCTGCAGCCCTATGGGAAAGGACTCCTGTGGAAAAATTTCATGGAGGACTGTCTCCCATGGGTGGGACCCCACGCTGCAGCAATAGAAGGGTTTGAGGAGCCTTTCACTGCTGAGATTGCTGATGGCTTCTTCTCATCTGTCCAGCCTCAGCTAGGTCATCCCTGGACTATTTGTGCTTCTGATCAAACGTGTCAAAACATGAAGTGTTGCCAGGCTCCAAGTTCCAGGAGTGTGGAAATGATGACATTTTCAATCCGCACAGGTGCCAGTGCCAGCCAGAGCACTACCTGTGCAAGAACGCCTGGAGCAGGTGGCACACCGTGACGTCACCTGGAAGTGGGCTGTGATGTCACGTTGCTAGGTGCTTCTCTTGGTGTGCCGGCAGAGTCTGGCTCAGTCTGGCTCGTGCCTGGACTCCCACTGAGCGTGCCTGCGAGGTGTGGAGGCTCGAGCCAGGCTTCTCTAGGTGCTGAGCGGTGTTTCGGTGTCTGCCATCGGCAGCTATTGGTGCCCGTCCCGGAGCTGTGCCCTGTGTTTCCCCGGCCCTGCCTGGCTGAGGCAGCTGGACACTGTGTGGTGTGCTTTCAGTAGCGGAGGTGAGCTGTGTGAGGACTCGTGGCTATTGGGTGGCCATGGGGTGGGCCGTGGGGCATGGAGAGCTGGGAGGGTGTCCTTCTGGAGCCAGGGGCCTGGACATGCTTCCTCCGCTCGTCTTGCCAGGACAGCCAGTGACTGTGGCCCCTCTCCCTTCTGCAGTGCAGTTCTCCACAGCCCGCGGCAAGAAGCCAGTATGGCCACAGAGGAACAGTGGAGCTGCCCCATCTGCCAGGATGCTCCAGATGACGTGGCTTATGTGACACCCTGTCGCCACAAGTTCTGCCTGGGCTGCATCGTGCGGTGGGCAAAACAGAAGTCATCGTGTGCCCTGTGCCGCCAGCCTGTCAACACCATCCGCTTCTCCCTGCGGTCAGAGGACGATTTCTTGGAGATACATCTTAGACCACCATCAGATCCACAGGACGACGATGACAATGTGCAAGATCAGGGGAGAGCGGAACCATCAGCCGGCACAGAGGTGTCTGGCTTCCCACCTGAGGCCTGGGCAGCCTTCTTCCAGCATTCTGAGGAGGCACTGGAGCCCCTGCTGCCCTGGCTGCAACAGGGGCTGCTGTCGGCATCCGAGTGGTGGGAGGCACGTGTTATGCAGAGCATCGTCATCTCCACTCTGTGTGACCACGGGCTGGATGAGTTGGCGTTGGTCCGTTCGCTCCAGCATGTCCTGCACGACCAGACGGTGACCTTTGTGCGCCAGCTCATCGAGGCTGCTGCTGAGCGGTGCAGGGGGCAGATGCTTCAGTACATGGAACAACTGGACTCCGAGGCTGCTGAGGAGCAGGAGGACAGCCCTGCAGCCAGCCCTGGGCCTGCCCTCTCCCCTGGGGGGACTTCCACCTCCTCCCCAGAGGAAACTCCTGCCTCCTCGCCAGAGGGGACTCCTATCCCCTCCCCTCAGCCATCTCCTCCTCCCTCGCCGAGGATCACTCCTGCCCCCAACCCCAGCATGGAGGAGGAGCCCTTGGAGGAGCTGGAGCAAGAGGAGGAAGCTCCCTCCACTGCTGCCCAGGGCAGGGACTTGTCACCCAGGAGAACTCCCACCTCCTCACCCCGGCGCCCCCCAAAGAGGAGGGCCAGTGGCTCCCCAGACGACCATTCAGAGCCCAAGAGGCCACATCACCAGCAAGATTAGGGAGACTTCGGAACCATCGAAGCCGGGCCTGGGCCAGCAGCTGGGGCATACACCAGCCCCCATGGGCACCCCGCAGCACCTGCTCTTTTTCTCTGTCTTTTCCTTTACTAAATAGGTTTTTTTTTAGGATAGTTGTTTGGAATTAGATAGCCGTTGTAGTTAAGTCCCATTTCTTTATCATTTCCTAGTTCACCTTCCTGATACTCTGTTTGTTGTTTTATTGCTTTGGTTTCCATTTTTTGTTCTACCTCATAAGGAATAAAGCATTTACCACATTTACTTGACTCTGAAAAGGACAATGTGTTCTCATTGACTGTCGTGGCTTTGCCCCTGCTGAGAGCTGAGCACCACACAAACGCTGCTCGGGGGATGAGCGAGAGGTCGGCCTGTGCAGAAGGGTTCCCGAGATCGGGGTGTCCCGTGCAGCTCCCCCGAACCACAGTGAAACAGCCACAGAAGCACGTAGCTGTGCAGGTCTCGGGATACAGGGAATGCCTTTGGTTTCAATTCAGGGAGAATGTGCTTCACTGTTGCTGAATACTTCCCTGGTGTTTAGCCAAAGCACCATTTTTTAATTCTACACTTTTGCCACTCAGATTTGCTTACAGGTTTCAGTAGGAAACTCTTCTTAGAAACATTTTCCTAAGAGAGGTCAGTCTTCTTTTTTACATGAGGCATCTGTGTACCATGGCAGAGTAGCTGCATTCATGTCAGTTTCTCATTGACAAAGTAACACACTGCAAGAAACTTTCATTTATGTGCAATGTCACTGACCCCATGACCAGCTTCTGCTGCTGTCTACACTGCAATACTTCTGAAGCAGCTTGAAGGTTTTCACTGGACTGCTGCTAAATTTCTGTGGCCTCAGTGGAGATGATGAGAGTGGGGGTCTATGCCCACACTCACAGGACTGTGCTACTGACACTGTGTCCTGCACAGCCAGCTCACTGAAGGGACAGATGCTGCTGTCATCGTTTCCCAGGAAGAACCAGTTGCTTTGGATGAGAGAGGAACACTTTGAACCCAAAGTGCACTGAAGGGTCTCCTTGAGGAGCTTGCCATAACAAGTGCCTCACTGCAAGATTTTGCCGGATGCTGTGGATATTCCCTTGGCGTTGGGGTCCTGGCTCTGCGCCGGGGAGACACCATCACTCAATCCCTAACCAGAGATCAGGACCTGTCCGCTGCCTGAGCTCCACTATTTCCTCTGCCCGGTGGGCGGGCGGGCTGGCCGGTCTGAGCTCTCCCGCTCGCCTGCCTGCGCCGTGGGGGGGGGGGGGGGCAGCGACTCCTCCTCACCCCCTTTGAAGGGCAGCGGGAGGTGGGAGGGGGGGGGCACGTGACGTCAGGGGGAGGGTGAGCTCGGGCGAGCTCGCGGGTTGTCGACGCGGGTCGAGGGATCTGCACGCGGGGCCCCGGTCCCGGGAACCCTCTGTACAGCCCGACCTCTCGCCGAGCCCCTCAGCTCAGCTCAGCTCAGCTCAGCTCAGCTCAGCTCAGCTCAGCTCAGCTCAGCTCAGCTCAGCTCAGCTCAGCTCAGCTCAGCTCAGCTCAGCTCAGCTCAGCTCAGCTCAGCTCAGCTCAGCGATCGCTGCCGCCGCTGCTCGTCACTCGCGGGCGGGTGACCGTTAACGTTTCCCCGCCTTTAAATCCCCCGCGGTGGCTCCGGTCCCGCCTCCCGCCCCGCCTGATTGGCTGGGTGAGCGCGGGCGAGCTCGCGGCTTGTGGCCGCGGGTCGAGGGGTCTGCGCGGGGTGCCCCGGGCCCGGGAACCCTCTGTACAGCCCGACCTCTCGCCCAGCCCCTCGCAAGAGGCACGAGTCACGTTCACGTGAAGCAGCAGGGAACAGGGCGCCTGGCTGCTGACCGAGCCCGAGGTTACTCACACGCAGGACAAGCCCAGCACACTGTGCTCGCCGGGGGCGGCAGCAGCCACGCAAAAGCTCCGTCACCCGGCTGAAGGCTGCACGGTCACTAATGTCACCCTGGCGCCTCCTGCTAAGCAGCGGGAAGGCAAGTCAGCTCTGTGCGGGAGGAGGAGGACCAGCCACAAGCCACCCTCGTTTGTCACCTCCCGTCACACCTGTGCACAGCACGAATCGAGCAGCAGCACCAGCAAAACCCTCTGCCTGGGGAGGGGAGTGAGGACTGGGAGCTGTGCAAGGGAAGAGGGAAATAGAAGCTGTCAGAGTTTACTTTCACACCAGATGGACCTTTCCATCCCACAATGCTACCGAAACCTTAACTGCATCCAGAAACCGTGAACTGTAAAGAAACAAGTACTACATCTCGGTGTCAGGGGTTCAAGTCACATCCAGCTACAAGGGATTTTCAAAATTCTAATGTGACTCTTCAACAAAATATTCTGGACTATAACAAGCACCAACAGGGATATTTCCTGTTCCAGTTATTCATTTGTAAATAGTTCTATTGTATATTCACCACTTCTGGTTTCTTCCTTAGAGGAGAATACCAGATTACTCAAAAATAGTACAAAGTATTTTCACCAAAACCACTGTTTAGAAAACACTTTGAATGTTCAAGCATCTAGTGGGATAGAAACATCTGAATAATAATCATTTATTTTTATATAGTGTAAACTATATGTTTCTGACCTCCTGGAAGAAAAGTTCCTCACCTTTTTTCTCTGAAATAGAAAGAAATATGGCAGGGAGAAGGAAAGAGAGGGAAAGGGGGAAGCCAAGGAAAAATCTTTGTATATTTTACAAGATGATAGAATTGAAATTAATTTTGAATTTGGCAGAGCCCTGGCTCTTCAGGGAAATTTGGCTAAAATGACCAAGTTTCATGGGGACAACTGCTTAGCTTGTGCTCTGGATGTACTGCAGACTGATCTCACAGAGTGCTGCATGTACACAACGGGACAAGAGTCCTAGCCCAATGTCGTGGTTTCACCCCGGCTGAGGGCCAAGATCCACGCAGCTGCCTGCTCCTTAAAGGAAAAGAGCAGGTTAAAGGGAAGGGGAGGGGGGGTGAGAAGTAAGGGAAGGGAAAAGGAAGAGAAAGGGGCAAATAACCCCAAGATCAAGAAATTAAGAGGCCCGTGGGGCGGATAAGGATAGTTTACTAAGATAACAGAAAGATACAATGTAACAATGCTAACAGGACTTCAAAGCAAAATATATGAAGCTGTTGATACACAATGCAGTTTCTCACCAAACCACACAACTCAGGCCGTGCCACCCAGAGCCGTCCCAGAACCCGACCGTCCCCCAAGAACCGCGCATCCTGGAGCCGCCCTCGGCCTTCCTCCCGTCAGCCCCTGATATCCTGGGCAGGACGTAACTGGCGTGGAATACTCTCTTTGGTCAGTTGGGTCACCTGTCCCGGCTTCGCCCCTCCTTTCTCATGAAGAGCTGAGAAAGTCCTTGACTGTCTGACAGCAACTAGAAACATCAGGGTGTTATCAGCACTACTCCCATTTTACTCTCAAACACAGCATTCATCCACTGTTACAAATGAAATTAACTCCATCCTGACCAAAACTAGGACACCCAATCACTCTATCTTTCTTTCTGCTATATAACCTCCCTGATGGACAAATCCTGATCCGTTCTGGTCCTGATACCTGTGCAAATCCACAGGTATTTGATTTTAGTCAGAGAAAACTCTCCAGATCTACACATCTGTGACTAGAGGCAGAATTTGGTTTTGTTGTACACTCATTTTTGGAAGAAGACTCCATCATGTTTAAAAAGGTGGGAGGTGAACTCCTGGGTCTAGTTCAAGGTTATATTGCCAGCCAGAGTATCACTGTGACCATTTTGCAGCCTGTTTATTGCCCCACTTTGCAGCGTGTTTATTCTCTGCACTTTGTAGAGCTGTTACAAGTGATGCATCAGATACTTTTGCTCATCTGGCTATGACTGTCCTTATTTTTTTAATCACTCTGTGTGTGAAAGGATTATTTTTTTTACCAACGAAAAGTGACATGAAATGTCTGTCCCACCTTACAATTTCATTGAAGGCCCAAGAGTTAGAAAAGAAACAGACAAGCCTACAGATTTTGCGTACTGTAGCACTTGCCACCTCATTTGTCTCTGCAAAATAGCTCATTTGGAGAAGATACACCTCTGTATTTCACACACTAAGGCACAAATGGCCTGATGAGTAGACCAAAGGCTTAATGCAGTAGAAGAAACCCAGTCTATAAATCCACTAGGAGACCCAGGTTATACATACATAAACCAAACACAAAGACCTTAACCCTTCTGAGTAAAAAACATTCCCATCTAACCCCACTGAGAAGAGCTGGTGAAGAGTTTGTAGTGTGAGCTGTTCATTTATTGATGGAGAGCCCTTTTAAGACGGACAGGTGGCAGAACTGCAATAATCTGGAAAGTCTTGAGCACATGCGTCAGTCATTGCCTCAGACATCAACTTGGTTATTTACTTTGTTCAGTTCAGAAATGATGAGTAGCATGTTCATTTGTGCCTGTCATCATATGCCCAAGACATGTGTCATGCTATAAAAACTGTAGTTTTAAGTAGCTGTCTCCTGTGTGCTGTGATCAGACCCATTCCTTAGTGCAAATATGCCTTTCTTCTTTTTATCTCACCAATTAGAGATATAGTAAACCTGGCAGTTCAAAACAAGGTTACCATCCTCAGAACAAAACCATCATGATGACGTTTCACTAAACAGTGCATTTTGTTGCTTACAGCACTGGATAGAAGTAATTCCTTCATAACCTCTTACATCAGGAAATCAGTTCAGCAAAAGCTATTTTCACGTGACAATTCCAAAGGAGGAGATCAGAAACTGAACCCTAAATGCAAAAGTCCAACAATAGTAAAAAGACAGATTCATGTGGAGATGAGCCAAGTTTTGCCTGTATTTTTGTTGTTGAAAATGCCCTTGAGTAGTAAAAAGTAATATTTTTAATTAGACCAAATGACTGTAAAGACAGAGATATAAATAAATAAACACAAGAGATTTCACTTTTCCTGTGCCGGCTAAGGAAGGCAAGGAGCAGGCTGACTGGACCTGTAACCTTGTATGCTTTACTCTAGCTATCAGCTGTGAATCTTGTGAAAGATAATTTTCTTTCTGCAAGCTTTGCCTCTGAAAGTTGTTGTAGCCTTCTTATATCATCTCCTCCTTAACAAAGCAGCAAAGCCAAAATCTCAGTGGATTAAATGCTCTATTTTGTCTCCACATCAATATTTCATAAGGGATTTACATACAGTTAGTATGTTCCACTTCTCCTGCTCCTCATGCATGGATAGACAACAGGAGCAACTCTGTACTCAAACCCACCGTGTGCACCAAGTAACACTTCGGTTAGCCAGTCCTTGCAAGCCCACACTGCTATTATTCCTCACTTGTTTCCCATTATCCTTGGCCTTCCCACTCTCCCCACCTACACAGAGTTAAAAATGCAACACTTCTAAATATACCTTTGGGATCTGTGGGTTTCCCAGCAGCAGATTTTGAGCCGTTGGCATTTGACGTCACCAGCCCTGAAAGAGCTGTCTCTTCCACAGCACTTTTCTCTATAAATCCTAAAGTCCTCAAAGAGACATGTCTCTCTCCGACTTTTGAATGGGGAAAATGTACCAATGGAAGGAGGAATCAGGAGCTGAGGCACTGACAAAGTTGTTGGCAAAACGCAGCTCTCCCAGCTCCCGCCCCTGCACTCTCTGCTGCACCCTGGCTCTTCACGGGCACAGTGATGGTGGTTTCTCCTTCCTGAGGTGGAGCCTTGCTGGAATAATTGGTGTACTAATTAAGAACTGCCCTAAACATCAGCCTGACTTGCAAGAAGTGGAAACCATCCTTTCTCCAAAAGAGCAGTTTGAGTAAAGATTAGAGGAGATCAGGAGCAATCTCCCGCTTCCTGCCTGTGGGAAACAGAAAACCCTTCAGGACACAACCGTATTTTTCTTCCTTTTTCCATCTCTAGCAGCATGCAGAGCAAGGGGACTCTTCTCTGGGGTTTCAGAGTCAGGCACAAAGAGTTCTTGTTCTTTTTGATCATACCCAGCCACACAGCAAATAAAACTTTTGCCATGCTGGAGCAGGTGGAGACACATGAAGGATCCCATAGGAAGCCTACACCGGAGCAAACTCCTGGCAGGGCCTGCAGCCCATGGAGAGAGGGGCCCATGCCAGCGCAGGCTTGCTGAGGTTACTTGTGACTCCATGGAGGGCCAGGACACAGCACTCTGGTCCTGAAGGTCTGCTCTCCTTAGAAGCCACACTGGGCGAGTTGGTGAAGAACTGAAGCCCCATGGGAAGGACTCACATTGGAGACGTTCATAGAGGTCTGTTTCTCATGAGTGGGACCCCACGCTGGAGCAGGTGCAGTGTGAGGAGTCCCCCGCCCTTCCCCACCAAGGAGGAAGGAGCAGATGAGACAACATGTCATGAACTGACCCCAACCCCCATTCCCTGTCCCAGTGAGCCCAGGAAGTAGGGAGGGTTTGGTTTTATTTCTCGTTATCCTACTCGGTTTGCATTTGGTAATAAATTACATTAATTATATTCCACATATTGCCTGTGCTATTAATTGCTGAATGAGCCTTCTCTGTCCTTACCTCAACCCACATGTCTTTTGTTATATTTTCTCTCCCCTGTCCACTTAAGGAGGGGAGCAATAAAGTGGCTTTGGTGGAGATCTGATTTCCAGACAGGGTTAAACCACTACACCCTCATTCGGTAATTTTATTACAGGTTGTCTTTAAAGCAACAATCACACAACTTTTTCCAACACTAACAGGAACCTGTGAAAAACCTGAGGGAGTACACAAGCAAAATTCCATTTCTCCCCTTTATGCAGGCTTTACAGCTCTCAAGACAACGTATTTCACTCCAGGTTTGTTTTGTTTCCTTGTCATCATCCCTCCAATGGGAAGTTGATCCTTGAACCCTGGGCTGCATTTGACAGTGATATAGCCATCTTCTTAACACTACTGCAATTAAAGGAATGCAGATTTATGCCATGAGTCCATATGTTCACACCAAGGATTGGATTCGTTATTTAATCCAGAAAAATGCATCTGAGATTTTTTTTTCAACACTATGCAAAGGTCCCTGATTAGCTTTCAATACTGTGAGCCAGATATTTTGTTCTGTATTTTGTACTAATGTTTAATCTCAGCAGGATCTCTGTTCTACGAAAGCTTTGAAAGGCATACAAATTAATTATATGTATCAAAGAAACCATCACAATTTCCATATCTAATTAGCACAATGTGGTAACATTCACAGTGCTATGCTGTTCACCATAATCTTCTTTGCAAGAGCTTATTTTCTACTTTCAAAGTCACGTTAAGGAAGACAGCCAATCTCCTGTTCTACACATCAAGCCATAAGCATTCATCAGGGTGTCAGCAGAGAGTAACACTTCTAGCCTGTCAATATTTAATCTGCAGTCAAATTAAATCATAGACCATTAGGCCCAGTTCATTAAGAGTTCAGTGCACATGTGGAACTGGATGTCATGAAGCTTCTAAATGAAGCATATGCAGTCTTCTGCTCCTTCACCATGGAAATACCACATATGCACACTACATATGCACAGCACCACTACACCCTCTTGTTCTTAAGTACACGCTGCATCAGCGCTGTTACTGCTGAGAAATCACCACATTGCCTTTGTGGATGGGCAGCCTGGACCCCTCTGCTGATGTCAGAGTTCAGCACAGGACCAAAGGGCTGGCATTAGCTTTCAGCAGTGGGATAATCTTTGTGTAAAATGATAGTAAGAAACATGCCAGCTATGCAGGGAGCTCCGCCCCTTGCTCCTGTCCCCTCTCCATATTTTCTCAAATTTAACAAACTGGGCTTGGAGGAAGCTCATTCCTCCAGGTCTTTCTGAGAGCAGCAATTAAAAAGAAAACCCACCCTTAGATTGATGATCAGCAGCCACGCCTTCACCTCTCTTTGTGCAGCTCAAATGTGAGACAAACCTCGGGCCTGAAGGCGTCTGCCTTGTGCCAGACTGTGCTAAAGCAAAGTGCAAGGAGTGGGGTTGAGCTGAGATCTGGAGTCAAACCTTCAGATAATGTGGTACTGCAGCAACAGCCTGAAACACTGTTTACAGCATAGCTTGAGACTTCTGTAATAACACTGTGTAAATGGCACCTGCTCTTAGCTGGTGATGTGTCTGACAACAGGCAGCTCTGACTCAACATGGGTGAAGACAAGGCCGTCAGTGGCAGTTTAAAAGCCAGTTGACTGGAGATTAGCAAATGTGATGCTCATCCACAGGAAGGGCCAGAAGGAGGACCTGAGGAACTGTAGGCCTGTCATTCTGACCTTGTTGCCTGGGAAGATTACAGAGCAAAGCATCCTGAGTGTCATCATGAGGCACATGCCGGAAAAACAAGTGATCAGGCCCACTCAGCACAGGTTCATGAAAAACAAGTCCTGCTTGATCAACCTGGTCTCCTTCTATGACAAGATGACACACTTAGTGGATGAAGGAAAAGCTGTGGATGTTCTCTACCTGGATTTTAGCAAAGTTTTTGCACTATTCCCCACAGCATTCTCCTAGAGAAACTGCCTGCTCTAGGCTGGGCTGAGTAAAAAACCGTCTGAATTGCAGGCCCCAGAGAGTGGTGGTGAATGGCGTTAAATCCAGTTGGCAGCCAGTCACCTGTGGTGTTTCTCACTGTTGGTCTGCTTGAAGGTAGGAAGGCCCTACTGAGGGATCTGGACAGGCTGGATCAATAGGCCAAAACCAATGGCATGAGGTTTAACAAAGCCAAGTGTCAGATCTTGCACTGGGGTCATAATAACCCCAAGCAGTGCTTCAAGCTTGGGGAAGAGTTGGTTGACAGCTGGCTGAACATGAGCCAGCAGTGTGCCCAGGTGGCCAAGAAGGTCAACAGCATCCTGGCCTGTATTAAGAAGAGTGTGGTGAGCATGACTAGAGAAGCAACTGTCCCCCTCCACTCAGCACTGGTGAGGCCTCACCTTAAGTACTGTGTACAGTTTTGGGCCCCTCACTACAGAAAAGACAATGAGGTGCTAGAGCATGTCCAGAGAAGGGCGACAAGGCTGATGTGGTAACTGGAGAATAAATGTTATGAGGAGGGGCTGAGGGAACTGGGGTTGTTTAGTCTGGAGAAAAGGATGTTGAGGAGAAACCTAATTGTCTCTACAGCTACTGAGCGGAGGTTGTGGAGAAGCAAGTGCTGACCTTTCCTCCCTAGTGACAAGTGATAGGATAGGAGGAAATGGCATCAAGCTATGCCAGGGGAGGTTTAGATTGGATATTACAAAAAACTGATTCCCAGAGAGGGTTGTTAGGCATTGGAATGGGCTGCCCAGGGAGGTGGTGGAGTCTCCATCCCTGGAGGTATTTAAAAGGCAGGTAAATGTGGTGCTGAGGGACAGGGTTTAGTAGTGGATGGCAGGTTAGTGTGATGGTTGGACTTGATGATCTAAAGGGTCCCTTTCAACCAAGACAACTCTCTGATTCTATGATTCATCCTTTCAACCCAAAGCATTCTATGATTCTAATATAATTATCCTTTAAGAGACAGGGTCACTTGGAAACATAAAGTAGTGGGGAAGTCTGAATCTTTCTGCTATCCCAGTAAACTCTCCTTATCCCATCAAATAAGGTTTTGGTTTCCTGGGTTTTTCCTCTCCCTCCCTTCCCAACTCCCTCAATTACACCCCCCTCGCCCCTCCCCACTTAAAGAACAAGCATTTGTGTGGTGCTCAGCTCTCAGCAGGGGCAAAGCCACGACAGTCAATGAGAACACATTGTCCTTTTCAGAGTCAAGTAAATGTGGTAAATGCTTTATTCCTTATGAGATAGAACAAAAAATGGAAACCAAAGAAATAAACCAACAAAGTATCATGAAGGTGAACTAGGAAATGATAAAGAAATGGGACTTAACTACAACGGCTATCTAATTCCAAACAACTATCCTAAAAAAAAACCTAATTAGTAAAGGAAAAGACAGAGAAAAAGAGCAGGTGCTGCGGGGTGCCCATGGGGGCTGGTGTATGCCCCAGCTGCTGGCCCAGGCCCGGCTTCGATGGTTCCGAAGTCTCCCTAATCTTGCTGGTGATGTGGCCTCTTGGGCTCTGAATGGTCGTCTGGGGAGCCACTGGCCCTCCTCTTTGGGGGGCGCCGGGGTGAGGAGGTGGGAGTTCTCCTGGGTGACAAGTCCCTGCCCTGGGCAGCAGTGGAGGGAGCTTCCTCCTCTTGCTCTAGCTCCTCCAAGGCTTCCTCCTCCATGCTGGGGTTGGGGGCAGGAGTGATCCTCGGCGAGGGAGGAGGAGATGGCTGAGGGGAGGGGATAGGAGTCCCCTCCGGTGAGGAGGCAGGACTTTCTTCTGGGGAGGAGGTGGAAGTCCCCCCAGGGGAGAGGGCAGGCCCAGGGCTGTCTGCAGGGCTGTCCTCCTGCTCCTCAGCAGCCTCGGAGTCCAGTTGTTCCGTGTACTGAAGCATCTGCCCCCTGCACCGCTCAGCAGCAGCCTCGATGAGCTGGCGCACAAAGGTCACCGTCTGGTCGTGCAGGACATGCTGGAGCGAACGGACCAACGCCAGCTCATCCAGCCCGTGGTCACACAGAGTGGAGATGATGATGCTCTGCATAACACGTGCCTCCCACCACTCAGATGCTGACAGCAGCCCCTGTTGCAGCCAGGGCAGCAGGGGCTCCAGTGCCTCCTCAGAATGCTGGAAGAAGGCTGCCCAGGCCTCAGGTGGGAAGCCAGACACCTCTGTGCCGGCTGATGGTTCCGCTCTCCCCTGATCTTGCACGTTGTCATCGTCGTCCTGTGGATCTGATGGTGGTCTAAGATGTATCTCCAAGAAATCGTCCTCTGACCGCAGGGAGAAGCGGATGGTGTTGACAGGCTGGCGGCACAGGGCACACGATGACTTCTGTTTTGCCCACCGCACGATGCAGCCCAGGCAGAACTTGTGGCGACAGGGTGTCACATAAGCCACGTCATCTGGAGCATCCTGGCAGATGGGGCAGCTCCACTGTTCCTCTGTGGCCATACTGGCTTCTTGCCGCGGGCTGTGGAGAACTGCACTGCAGAAGGGAGAGGGGCCACAGTCACTGGCTGTCCTGGCAAGACGAGCGGAGGAAGCATGTCCAGGCCCCTGGCTCCAGAAGGACACCCTCCCAGCTCTCCATGCCCCACGGCCCACCCCATGGCCACCCAATAGCCACGAGTCCTCACACAGCTCACCTCCGCTACTGAAAGCACACCACACAGTGTCCAGTTGCCTCAGCCAGGCAGGGCCGGGGAAACACAGGGCACAGCTCCGGGACGGGCACCAATAGCTGTCGATGGCAGACACCGAAACACCGCTCAGCACCTAGAGAAGCCTGGCTCGAGCCTCCACACCTCGCAGGCACGCTCAGTGGGAGTCCAGGCACGAGCCAGACTGAGCTATCCTCTGCCGGCACCCCAAGAGAAGCACCTAGCAACGTGACATCACAGCCCACTTCCAGGTGACGTCACGGTGTGCCACCTGCTCCAGGCGTTCTTGCACAGGTAGTGCTCTGGCTGGCACTGGCACCTGTGCGGATTGAAAATGTCATCATTTCCACACTCCTGGAACTTGGAGCCTGGCAACACTTCATGTTTTGACACGTTTGATCACAAGCACAAATAGTCCAGGGATGACCTAGCTGAGGCTGGACAGATGAGAAGAAGCCATCAGCAATCTTAGCAGGGAAAGGCTCCTCACACCCTTCCCCTGCTGCACTGTGGGGTCCCACCCATGGGAGACAGTCCTCCACGAACTTTTTCCACAGGAGTCCTTTCCCACAGGGCTGCAGCTCTTCACCAGCTCCCCCAGTGGGTCACTTCTGTGGGGTGCAGTCATAAATCACAGAATGTTGTCAGTCTCTCAGGCCCAGACTGCTCCAGCCTGGCTCTCCATGGAGTCACAGGCCTTCCCCCCCCCAGCAAACCTGCTCTCTCTTGGTTCTCTCTCTCTCTCTGTCTCCTCCTGTCTCTCTCCATGAAGTTGTAGATCTGTGGCCTGGTGCTTCATCCAAATTCACAGCATCTCCTGCATGTGTCCAGTTGCTCCAGCGTGGGGCCTCTCCTCACGCTGCAGGTGGGGTCTCGGCCTTTTCCATGGGCTGCAGGGGCACCTCCTCAACCACCTTCTCTGGCCTTGTTGCCTGCACAGTTTCTTACATCTTCTCACTCCCTTCTCTGGGGGCAAAATGCAGCTGCTTGTGGGTTTTTTCCCTCCTAAATATGGTTCCCAGAGGCACTGTGACCACCGCTGGTGGGCTCATTAACAATGACTCTGGCCTTGAGCTGGCTGGTGTTTGCTCTGTTGTGCCTGCAGCGAGCTTCTGGCTGCTTCTTGCAGGAGCCACCCCTACTGCCCACCCCTCTTCACCAAAACCAAACCATGCAAAGCTACAACAACGTGGGGTTCTTTCAGATGACTCACATGTTCGTTCATGAGAAAAGACTCTCCTTCTATCCATTTACCCTCATGTAAACAGCTTTACTAGCAGCTACTTCTAAACTGTGATCTTTACTGTGTTTCAATAGGTTATATTCATAATTGATAAACTATACTTATGCTTTTTACACACATTTTATGTGATGTCAGGGTTTGTTGATGCACTTGATTATGAAAATGTGATACCAGTTATTTTTGATTAGGTTCTTATCATCAAAGTCATTTGTATTTCTATATAAAAAGCATTGTCCTCCAAGTGATATCTTAGGTGAAGTTATTTTTTGAGACTAACTTGATTAGATTATATATTTAATTCCTTATTTAATATTTATACTCTTCAAATTTGCTATTTCAAGCTTGGTAGGAAACTGTCCTTCTAACTTTTTGTTACAGAGGAACATGTTTTCCCTACATAAAGAAGAATCGGGGAAGTCTGAACATTTCTGAGACATGTGAAAATGACTAAATGACTTCCTTCAAAGAAAGTGTTTTTCAGTCTTACCCTGTTTTTACAATCAAAAATGAGTTCCTTGCTCTTTCCTTTACTAGGCTATGAATTTATAGTTCACAGGCAAGTTCACTCCCTAGTTCCAATAGCTAATGGAAATTGAATGTATTTAAATGTGTGTGATGTCTGGGGAATGCTTGAATTTAATAAATACAAACTATAAACCAGTATATTTAAGCCTCATGATACAACATTTGATTCCAGCTTTGGAGTAGATGCACTACAGGAAAATTCACTTTCATTCACATTCACTTAATTACATACATACTGCAGCAACGGTCACACAATTTCTAACAATTCTTCCTGATTCTTTTAGTAAGAACTAGCTGAGTATTTCCCCTACATTCTGAATAATGCTTTTATTTTCCATGTCTAACAGGAGGGAGAAATGAGGATGCTATAATTCAGGCACCCAGTAATGAGAAATGGGAGAAATTAACAGACTAGCAACACGTTTCATGTGTGGTTTTACTTGAGGCCATATTGCCATGGTCTCTGAAGATCAAAGCTTACAGGCTCTTTGTAATTCCACTTAATAGTGTAGAACCACAGAGTCACAGAATCCTAGGGATTGGAAGGGACCTTGAGAGATCATGGGGTCCAACCCCCCTGCCAAAGCAGCTCCCTAGGACATATCACTCAGATAGGCGTCCAGACGGGTCTTGAATATCTCCAGAGATGGAGACTCCACCACCTCCCTGGGCAGCCTATTCCAGAGCTCTGAAAAAATAGTAAAAATTAGAGGGAAAAAAAACCCCAAAACCTCACACCAAAAACTTTCCAATTTTTTTCCCGTTGAAATCATCAAGAAAATTAAAAGAGAATTCAGAATATCTTCAGAAATGACTGAAATTGAAACATTTCTCTGAAATAATTTACTGACCAGAGAAATCCACTTGTAATTTATTACCGTAATCAGAACAATGGTGGGAGGAAGGGAAACAAGCTGGCGCTGTTATCTGCTGTTTCCAACACTTCTGGCAGGCTCTGCCACAAGAGGCTGTTTAACAAGACATGTAGTTATAGGTGAGATGTACAGATTCAAAGCTAAGGGACATGTAACAAAGCAGGAACACAAATGACTCTTCTTTTAGCTTGGTTGAAACTCAACAGCAGCTACTGCTGAAGCCTGTGTCAGACCTGGCTTTTCTTCCTGAATTCATTAACATACCCCACACACTCTGTGCCCCTGAACAACAAAAAGGCAGCATATGGTAAGATGGCAAGGGTTTACATTCTTTAGGTTGTTCAAGACAAGACAAAACCAAGACAGGCTTCATAATATGGTCACTGCTTAACTCCATCCCAGGTTTAGTTGAGTACTGGTAAATTCACTGCCACATCATGGGCACTAAAATGAGATCTTCAGTGATGAGCAGTAGAATGAGGTATATTCATAGAATCATGGAACGGTTTGAGGTGGAAGAGAGCTCAAAGCCCATCTTGTTCCAATCCTTTCTACCAGACCAGGTTGCCCAAAACCTTATCCAACCTGCCCTTGAACACTGTCAGGGATCCAGGGGCAGCCTCAGCTTCTCTGTGCAGCCTGTGCCAGTGCCTCATCACGCTCATAGTAAAGAATTTATTTCTTGCCTCTACTAAAAGGATCACATAAAGGAAGTTGTGGGTAGCACTCAAGGCCACGTGTTGAAAAGGTTTGTTCATTGCAAAATGGTGACTGACTGATGAAGAAAAATTGTAAGAGAAATAGACTACATGGGAAACAGGATTGTAAGTATTGCTTTGATACTGGATCAACTTGACACTTCACTTTTTTATAAATGGCTATAGCAAAAATATGAGAAAGATGCTGGAAATAGTGACAGAAATTATGAGTGGAAAGAAGCTTCTAAGGGAAAAAAAGCCTGAAAGAATGTAGGAAAAGTAATGGGAGGGTGTGGCAGAAATATAGAGAACATTGGGTGGTATTTTTTAGCGCGTTGGCAGAAAAGGAGTGTTGCAAGTTACCCTTTCTTGTAGATGATGACACTACCTGTAAGCCACTGTACAAAGTGACTCACAGAGCACTCATGGGAAAAAAATGGGGTTCTCGGTTACTTCTTCATGAGCTGTTTTGCTCTTCCAGGTCTTAAAGCAACTCTAACCTCCCCTTCCGCTCCCTTCTTAGCAGACTTCACTCTTGTCATGATTTCACTCCCTTCTTCCCCCCGATCGCAGCACAGGGGGACAGGGGCTGGGAGATGGGGACTTCGGTCAGTCCCTTGCAAGTTGGCTTCCTCCTTGGCTGGGGATGGGGGGACAACGGCATTCCTTCCTCACCCTGCTGCACCGTGGGGTCTCACCCAGGGGAGACAGTCCTCCACAAACTTCTACAACATGAATCCTTTCCCACAGGGCTTTATCTTTTTATCACAACGTCTCTCAGTCCCAGTCCTCTGTGGGGTTATAAGGCTCCCCCAGCAAACCTGTTCCAGTGCAAAACTCTCTCTTGCTCATCTCTGTGTCTCTGTTTCTCCTCATGGCTGCAAGTGCTGGCAGGGGCTTGTTCCAACGTAGGGTCACAGCATCTCCTCTATGTCTCCGCCTGCTCCATGCAGTGTGGAGCCCCTCTCGGCCTTCTCCATGGGTTTCTGCAGGGGCTGCAGGGACATCTTTCCCTCTGTCACCTGGGCTGCCTCCTCCCCAACCCATTCCAGCCTTGGTGTCTGCACAGCTCGTTACATCTTCTCGCTCCCTTCTCCGGTGGGAAAAACGCAGCTGCTTCCAGGTTCCAACCATGAGGAGCTGAACATACAAATTAACTCCCCTCCCCTTAACTCTTTCTTTTTTCCATCCAAAAACCCCCATTATGTTATATGCTACACAGCCCAGCAAATATCTTTGTAACCCTTAGCTGGACTCACCCCAATTTTTCAAAACCTGGATGACTCAAAAACTGAACACAGAACCACACATATGGTCTCAGAAATGTTGAGAAATCATGGGTTTATATTGCCTTTTATTCTTTTATACCTAACTTTCATAGCTATGTGTGTGTACATTTTACAAACATACCTATGAACACAAGAACATTTTATTAGTCTTTTAACTCAATAGGTCAATTTCTAATAAGAGATTTTTCAAGGGCACATGTATGTTAAGTTTCAGGTTATAGTATTGTTAGCATCACAAACTTACTGAAACTGAAGAAAAAGAACAGGAGGAGGTTAAAAATAAAAAAAAAAAAATCAAAAAATCATGGATTGCTGAAGGGATTATAGGCAGTCTGTAACAGTTGCAGTATGGAATTTACAGCCAGGGAAAAGGAAAAGCATATCGCTCTGTACCTGGTATAAAACATAGATGTGTGCCTTAACAAGCTGGAGGAATATCTGAATATGTTTACAAAAATAAGTATGTGCAGGTAATGAGATTTTTGCCAATGAGGACTGATACCAAGTACCAAAGTTTAAAGACCTCTGTTTTAGGAAGTAAACAGGATAGCTTGAGTGGTGAAAACCTTTAATGGAAGAGACTGCTCCTCTGCAAATGGGTGCATAATTTGACTGAAAAGAAGGAACTTTTTTAACAGAGCTTACCCCCCTCATTTTTTTATTGATAGAAATGGAATTATTTTGAAGCATTACATCTGTACTGTTGTGGTATTTAATAATTTGACTAGAAAAAGGAAAGTAGATTGCCTTGCTATACAGGATGTTAGTGATTTTCTATCTTATAATCTCCTCTCACTTTACTGTTAGTAATTACTGAGAACATACTGCTTTTTACTGGGATCACTCAAGGCAACTAATTACATGGTTCTAATGAAGTGATCTGTAATGCAGACTTGAAACTTTTTCTATTTCATAAAAAGTGATTTTATAGTGTCTTCAGGAAGTGGGTAATTCTAACAAAAAAAACCCCAAACAAGCAAACAAGCAAAAAGCTTGGTATTGCCTCCAAAGAATCAAGTGGGAATATAAGATACATCATTGATATTTTTCTTTCTGAAGAGGACAGGATAATGACAGTATCCTGATGTTCTCTTTGTTTCACTTAATAAATTCTCTCTCTCCAAATGAAGAAATTTACAGAAACATAAGGAAGTAAGAAAGATTTACATGAATTTAAAACACATGACATATTTAAGAATGATCTATGTGGAGAGTCTTTAAGAAATTACCTATTATACTGCATTTAATTTCTAGTAGATTGCTTTACCTACAAAACACAACTCCATTTTACATCATGTGCAATGTTTCCTCCTAAAAACAACTGTGAGGCATTGGAGTGGGATTATGCATTGCCTTTTCTCCATGTCTTGGAAGTCTGGGGAAAATTAAAATATTTGTGTTTTTTGAAAAATGGCTCTTAGACCAGTGAGAAATGTACAACAATACCATATGAAATGATATTGTTATTCCTGCAAGCAACCTGTTCAAAACCATTTCGATAGCTAACAAGGTTTAATATGAAATTGTGTTACATAGGAATAGCTAATATGTTATAGTTACTGGTTCCATAGAGCAGCATAATTCCCATTATTAAAATAAAAATTATTTTACTTACATGTTTGCAATGTAGCTTGCCTTGTCTCAAATTATTGCACACTATACTGAAGTTGCAACATTAAAGGCAATTATTATGAAAACAAATAGCGGGCTCAAATTTAAATCTTAGTATGTGATGTGTTAACTCCACTGAGAAGCTCTAGACATACAGACAGAGGTTTTTATTTACAGATGAGTAGATCTCTGCTTACAGTACGTTTTTGAATGCTTCGTAAATTCAGAACTTGATGTAGAAGCTTTTCAGTCTATGTTTGGAAAAATGCCTCACACAGCTTTAAATAATGATACTGATCCCTGTTACAAGAACATGAGTGAAAACCACCACTAGTGTTTCTTTACCACTTCTTCATTGGAACACTGAAAAACAATTATTCTTAATAATAATGGGTTTATGGTAGGGGACACATAGCCTGTGACATGACCATTGTCACTTGCATTTTTTAAATCAGTCAGGATTTCATTCCGTTAAAGAAAGCCTAGAAATACTGCCTGATGGGGAAAGCTTAGGAAAGACTGATGTTTAATGAGTTCACATAATTTGTTTCCTTTTGATCTTTTCTTCCTTTTACACATCGTATTCTTTCATTCACAAAGTTACAGCATGATGCTTTGTTGAGCTGTTTGGTGTTGAAGTGTAGGCATTTCATCACCCAGAAGAAAATCTATAAATATAACAATAGTATTTGCCAGGCATTGATCATCATTTTTCCTGGTGTAAAAGGATAATGAAAATGTTGTAGCAGCCCAGCAGATTTTTACCCAATGTTACACTTGCCTGTCAAACCAGTATTTTGTTGAATGATACAATCTAAATTAAATTAAAACAGAGACGGATTTAGGGAAAAAGGGTAGAAAAAAAAAAGTGTCTAAACAAGTAGAGATTATGAGGAAAGCTGGAGCTAAATTATTGGTTCTCAGTGCTGATACTTTGAAGATTATAAGTAATTGGTATCTTCCCTACAGACTTCTAGCTGAACTTTAAATCTGTGGAAGCAGGTAGCCCCACCACTTTATTATGTTTAGAGACAAGGGGCATGGCAGATTGAACATTTTTATTTATTTATTTATTCTAAAACAATGTTGACCTGTACAGAAGGTGTCCTTCACACCTCTAGCATTTCTCAGGTTTTGGAGAAATTGTCTTTGACCAGGGCTTAATATCCTCATGTAATATACCGCTGATTATTTCTAGGTACTGGAGTGAAAAGCCTGATGTTATTTTTTTTTCGATTCTGTGTTTTTTCTCAGGATGCAGTTTTTACAGCCGTTCACAAGGGATACTGATAAAAGCAGATCTGATGCTGCACTGCAGTTCTGTTCTCCTCCCTTCAGAAAACGAAACAATTTTATTGCAACTGAAAGACAGTGTTTTGTAATTCCCTAATATGGGTGTTTAGTAATAGACAGTAAAGATAGGTCCTTTTGCTTTGCTTAGCAGCAATCTTCCTACAACATGCCACAAGTGTGAGTGAATTTGGACAAGAACACGAAACAACTGCTCAATAGGGTGTAAACAGTGCAATAAGGTGGGGAAAGAGTATGTGGCAAAGGCTGAAATTGGCTTGTGGTGGGAGTATTTCTGATCCTGTTTTCTGATGTGAACGTCCACACAGAGTGCTATCTGAGAGTCAAAGGCGTTTGATGCTTCTGATAGCTTTTGTGCTCACCTTAGACAGTTTTACATCACTTCCTTAGCCACTGTTTCTACCACTTACCATTTGAAATTATAATTCTTTTGAGACACGGTCCATTTATCGATATCTAAGTTACTAATGCTTTGGGATCTCTGTGTTGAGTGAAGCCTCTAAAGTGCAACTTTTTTTTTCCTTAATGATGTAGGTTGTTATGTTTTTTTCAAGTTATTATATAATATGTTTGTAGGTGTTGATTTTCCTCTGGTGTTGGATGAAAAAGCAGACACTCTTTTACTGAGAAAATGCCATCAGAGAGGTTTTGTTTCTGTCATTGGAACAAAATTGCTACTTCTTACATAGGGTAAGATTAATTTCTCTGAAACGTGACACTGCACTGCTGGGAAATCTGACATATGGTCATTAATGACCTGCTCGGCTTCACAAATGTTTGCTCCAGTGTGAGAAAGGCTGGAGGCATTTGCAACAGCCTTTCTTTCTTTCCCATGCTAATTCTCCTGAGCTGTGTTACCGTCTGTTTCTTGCAAACAAACAAGCTTTGTCCTGTTTTCACTTTCCACACTTGATATGGCAGTAAAACTTGGGGCTGAATTTTGTTTCCTGGTAGTTTTCTGCTTCACATGGATACTCCGATGATTTGCAAGCCAAAACATACAGGCCAAGATAACAGCTGTCATCATCAGCTTGCTGTTTAAATACTAATGATTGCATCTCTGTTCTTGGAATAAGGATGTTAATGGATCATGCATGGGATTCTTCCTACTAGACAAACCAAACTAAGATACTGCTTTTAACTTACACATTAGTGTAACTTTAAATTTTTAGAAAACAAAACCTATGAGAACCCCACTGCATAAAAACCCTCACAGATACTTGATAAAACAAACAAAGTATGTACAGTGACTATTCTGCCTTAGGTACCTGCAGAAATGGCAGTGCAAATGAAGACTTTGTATTAAAATGCATTCTGAAATGTGTTTCTGTGTTTTGAATTATAGAATCATAGAATGGCATGGGCTGGAAGGGACCCCAAGGATCATAGAGCTCCAACCCCCCTGCCACAGGCAGAGACACCAACCTCCAGGCCTGGACCTACACAAGGTTGCCCAGGGCCCCATCCAACCTGGCCTTGAACACCTCCAGGGACAGGGCATCCACCACCTCTCTGGGCAGCCTGTTCCAGCCCCTCACCACTCTCTCTGTAAAGAACTTCCCCCTAATATCTAATTTGAACCACCCCTCATTGAGCTTTAATCGGTCTCTCCTTGTCCTGCCATTGTCTACCCTTTTAAAAAGTTGATTCCCCTCCTGTTTTTCTGATCCCTTTAGGTACTGGAAGGCTGCAATGAGGTTCCCCTACAGCCTTCTCTTCTCCAGGCTGAACAAGCCCAGCTCCCTCAACCTCTTTTCATACAGGATGTGTTCCAGTTCTCTAATCATCTTTGTGACCCTCCTCTGAAACCTCTCCAACAGTTCCAGTTTGAAGCTAGTTCATTTTTTTTTTATTTAATACTCTGAGGGAATGAAAAAACCCCAACCCAACAAATTGATCTGTTTATCTTCTGTGACTCCAGAGACACTCAGACATCAAACCCCAGCTGGGCTTATGTTTACTTTTCTTAATCCTCTATTAGACCAACCTTTGACTTATTCCTCGCTTATGAAGTATGAGGGGAATATTTGGATGTGCTAGAAATTAGTAATGACCTTATTCTAGGGGATACATCAATGTGTGTTTTGTAAATTTATGGACATTTTCCAAGATAAAGAATGAAACAGGTTTTGTGTCTCCTTCTCCCCCCCACAGAAACCCTGAGGTATCTGGTAATGTATTTATTGTTTGGTGTCTCTGCTTTATGGTGTCATTGGCTACAAAGATGATCTGGGCACTTGAATATCTTTTGTATGAGGAGAGGCTGAGGGAGATGACTCAGTTTGGTCTGGAGAAGACTGAGGTGGGATCTGATTAATCCTTATAAATATCTAGAGTGGATGTCTAGAGGAAGGGGCTAGACTCTTCTGAGCGGTGCCCAGTGGCAGGACAAGGGGCAATAGGCACAAACCGAACACAGCAAGTTCCACCTCAATATAAGGAAAATCTTAAAAACTTTACTTTGAGGGTGATAGAGATGGTGGAGTCTCCTTCTCTGGAGATACTGAAGACCTGCCTGGAAGTGATTATGCAACATGCTGCAGGTGATCATGCTATGGCAGTGAAGTTGGACTGGATGATCTCCAGAGGTCCCTTCCAACCCCTACTACTGTGTGATTCTTATTCTATAAGATCTCCTGATTTTGTCTGGGATAGAGTTAATTTTCTTCCTAGTAGCTGGTATAGAGTTGTGTTTTGGATTTAGGTGGAGATATGATATTGATAATACACTGATGTTTTTAGCTGTGCTAAGTAATACTAAGTCAAGGAGCTTTCAGCTTCCCAAGCTCTGCCAGGGGTTGTATAAGGAGGTGGAACCATAGCCAGGACAGCTGACCCAACCTGGCCAAACGGATTATTCCTTACTGTATGACATCATTCTCAGTATATAAACTGTGGCAGTTGGCTGAGTGGTGATGATCGCTGTTCAGGAACAGGGTGGGCATCAACCAGTGAGTGGTAGCAGTGTGCTACAGCATCTTTCAACCAAGTGTTCCTGTCTTTTGCTCTTAGATTCTGGAGACCAAACAAGTGAAAATCAGAAAACTATAGAAGTTTTCAGAGATGTTAAGAGGAAAATAAATTTACAAGAAGTATAGGATGTCTTATCACTTGATTGTAGCTAGGTTTCCTTCCACTTGGCGAAACATTCATGCTGGGAGGTAGTTTTCAAAACCTTTCATTAGAATAGAGATGTAATTTACAAGCTGACTGTTTCAAGGAAAATCTTTAAAGTTCCCTATTTTCTTTCTTCAGGCACTCTTGGTACTACTGGTGAAATTGTAGCAGATGGAGATGAAATGGCAGCGCTTTGTGGTACCTCTGAAAGAAAGTATCAGTTGTGCATGAAACATTTATAGTGAGGAAGAGAGCAATTCAAAAGGATACATTTTTTAAAAAAAATCACACTATATTAAGTAACTAATGCAGTGATCTCAAAATACTTATGAAATAGCGTGGATCAGTACAAGGCATGAGTAAAACAGAAATTTGAATCCTGCTGTTTTGAGAAAAAAACTGAAACTGCTCATTCTCAAGGGAACATCTTTTAGCAAAGGAAGTCTGACTACAGTCTCCTCGGCATTAATTGCACTTTGATTTCAAAATTTCCATTCCCTGTCTTCAGCCTAAAAGCAGCAAGCTTCCCCCTTTGTAAGGTTGCAAATCTGGTGAAAGATTTGACCATGGACTAGACTAAAATGACTGATTTTTTAAAAAACTATTTATTTATTTAGAAATCCACTGTAGTCAGTAGAAAGAAATAGATATTCTTAAGACACTTCAGGAACTCAGAGTAGCAGCTCTGAAATGCTATTAGCTATAGAGGGAACCTCAGAAAATTGCCTTCATTGGGAGTTTATGCTTTGTCATAAAAGACATTGTACTTGAAGAGAGCCTGCAAGTAGCTTACTGCCAGCTGTAGTAATGTTAAACAGAAGAGGACTAATGCAACATGAAAAGAAAAATTTGCTAAAGAAAAATGCACTTACAAATGGTGGGATTTTTGTGTATGTGAGACCTCAGCTTGAAAAACAAGGGCTGTATCAACTAGAGCAGGTCATAAAGTGTTGAACTCCTTTAAAACTATTGGATAGAAAAGAGAAATCAAGAAGTCAAACTTAACTTCCAACTCAACAGATGGAAAGTAACAGACTTTGAAAATATAAGCAATTACAAAATAACAGAATTTTGGGAGATAGATATCTGAGTACCACTCATCTGCACTGTTACAGTTAAATATAAAAAGGATATATCATATCATCTATTAGTTTCTTTTTGCAAGAACTCATCTTTATTTTTCTCTCCTGGGATAGGGTTATCTACTTCACATATAATTTCAGTCAACTCCAGACTTTGTATTAATACGAAATGAACGGCACTGCTTTATAAAGTGGTTTTCTAAGATTTAATAGTGGCTGGAGCCAAAGCTATTAATGGCTCTTTCAATAATACTGTTCAATAAATATAAATCTGTGCTGAAACAATTTTATTTGTAACACAGAGATACAGCCAGGATTCAGGACAAAGTTCCCACTGGACCTTGCTTATTTGCTAGAACACTTACTCTCTGCTCAGAAAAACAGAGAAAAATTTGGTGATGACTCATGGTTTTTAGGCATTAATTGTACACAGCATTTCTCTGGTCTAAAGGATACAGAGATCTCTCTAAACCATCACAAATGCAGGACGTCCATTAACATACATCAGTGCTCACAAACTCTATGTGGACAAACATGGAAAACTGCATGTGTAGTTATTTGGAGGATGATTTCTCATTGCTTGAGCTTTAGCATGGCAGAAGCTCTGAAGCAGCTGGGATTTACCTTCACTTTTCAGAATTTGCTGCTTGCCAAAAAGCAACCAAACAAAAGCCCTTTCAAGAAGACAGGCCAAAACCTGAAGATTCAAAGGCAGCTCAGGGAATACTTCCAAAGAGGGAAGAACAGATTAATGGACTTGGGCATTCACTCTTTAATTTAGTTCCAGTGTATAAAGAAAATAAGTGTTTCTTTTCATTCTGAATACATTCCTGAAAGGCTGATCCAAAAGAGACGTATTCCGAAAATGTTCTGTCTCTCCTTATCCACCTATAATTTCTTTTTATTTCTTTCTCATTCAGCTTCTTTAAACTAGAATGCAGAGGGGAAGGAGAATTTTTTCATCCATCTCAGCTGATCATGAACAGTCTGACCATGGAATGCCAAACAGTTAAGCAGATGGAATCTTAACTATGAATCAAATGCTCAGTTCTAAAAAAAACCCACACAAGCACCAATCTGTATTTGTCTTAGTGGTGGCAGATCTGCCCTGGACTGAGACAACTGACTTAAAGCTGTGTAATTTCTTCCAAAGGAAAATCACCTGGCTGCTGTCATAGGTGCCTTCATGGGGTCATTTGCATTGTTAAGTGAAATTAAAAGAAGGTGATGCCAAGGTGACATGGTAGCTCAAATGTTGTGCAGTGTTGCTTTGGCTTAAGCAAGTCCCTATTCCTTTGGTTATAAAAGCTTTATGAAATGGTTGAGTGTGGCTCATTGTATGGTAACTTACCGTGGTTCAACACGTTCACCCAGCCAGGATGGCTGTACTGCCTCCAAGGCAATAACGGGCATGTTATCAGGCAGCTTTCCATGGGATTCAGCTCTGGTTCTGCTTTGCTTGAAAAGCTTTGTTTCCAGTGTTGTTCCTAGAAATGCAGCCAGGCCATCTGTCCACAGAGTGCTGGTCCACAGGCATTTTTCCCTTCCCTGGACCACAGAGCTATTATGTGTGTGATTGCTACGTGAGCCTTGACATCAGTGATCCTTACTCAGGTACTTTGGCATTTTTGTTTTTCAGGCAGGCTGATGCCATCAAGTTGCATTGAGACTTCAGGACGGTGTCTGCCTCATTACTGTAGTTTTGACTCAGCCTGTGGAAACCAAAGGCTGTCTCTCAAATAGCAAATTACAGCAGGATGGAAAGGGAACAAAGACTTAACTGGAAAGCTGGTAAGTCTCCCAGGTGTTTCTCAGTTACCGTTTATGAGAGTGCCTTCAGTCCCTGTCTAATTCTATTTACCTGCTGGCCAGGCAGCTTTGTTCTTTGTCAGGGAGAGCAACTGTTCTCCATGCCTGCACCTTATTAAATTTTCCTTTGCAAAAATAGAGTCTTTGTGCCTTGGCTTTTCCCCCACTTTATGCAGGCAAGTTGAAATGGTGATCAAATCGATTACCACACATGACTTTCTGAAACACTCTTTCAAGGTTTTGGAGGTTTTTCCCCCTCAGATCTCTTATTTTGGAATAAAAAGGTGTCCCTGTCCCCCACTCCAAGTTATCTTGCAGAGTTTCTTTGTGTTATTTCTGGTTACCTACCATTGTTGACTCTATGTTTGATATTTGCTGGGATAATGAACAAAACGATGGATATGTATAAATGCACATTTGCACAGGAAGCTCATTTTACTCTTTGGTCCAGCAGTAGGGTAAACAAAATGCTTTCAGATTTTTACCATTTGCTTTCTTTTTTTTTCTCTGCTTTCCCTTCCCTTCCTGAAAATGGTTCTGTAGGGGACTGAGACAGAGGTTGGGTTTACACATGTGTTTTACAAATCCATGAAGTGGAACTATTCCCTTTTCCCAGAAAGCACAAGTTATTCCTAAGTGAACTCAGGCAAAAGAGAGACAGTTAACTCCGGTCCAGCTGCAATTAACAGTACATCTTCAGCTCAAGTGTGAAAGACCTAAGCTAAGACAACATTCACGATCTTAACTGTGGAGCATCACCGATGGAAGTGTCCATTGGTCTACCCCCTTGGGGAATACGTTAGACTACTAAGCTCCTTGGCTGGAATTCATCCCAGTAGTAGGACAAACTAAAATGATCCATGTACTGTCTCTTGATTCTCCCCTTTTGCCTCCTTCATGCTTTATAATCTGACTGCCACTGCTTCTTGGGATCTTGGAGGCTGTTCAGGATTTATTTCCTGGGGTGGGTGGGAAGTCTAATTTGCCATGATTTCTTTCCTGGTTCATACAAAACAGACTGTATGTTAAAATGTGTCTACAAGAGAAACAGCAACTAAATTGAATCTGCAAGTAGGTGTATTTAAATGCATAGGGAAATTTAGCACATCTGCCATTGGCCCAAGTAAATGAACTGATGATGCCTCAAGAAAATTACCAGTTTTCATTTTTGGGTGTACACAGAGGAAGAAATGTAGCCAAGCAGCTAAGTATATAGGTCATTAGAGAGTTTCAGAATAGCCATTTCCACTCCTTTGCCTACTTAGGTATCCCATTAAAGCATTCCCTTTGTTCCTTCAAGAGCAGGAGGAGTGGGAAGAACAAGCCTCATTTGCTAGTACTTGTGCCTTGGAATGAAAAGCAGATCGATGAAGATGATGCCTGTAGACACACTTCCCCAGTTATCAGAACAAAAAGACTCCTGAGACTGCTACCTGCGGTTCATAAAGGTCCTGTCACACAGATTCCCACAGCCATGAATGCTAAAAGAAAGGCACTCCTGAAATAAATGAGTCTATCTGGTAGATGAGCAAGGGCAGGGACACACTATGTAGTTCTGAGAAATACAAGCCCTTTTGCCTGCTCCTCTGTAGTTTTACTTCTGTGACCTCAGTTCACTATGCACTTGGCAAATGAGGAACATGCACCCTGCTAATGCTGCATGAGCCTGACACCTGGACCTTGCTGAGAAGCCTCCTGCTGCAAGCCTGATTTTCTGCATGCAAGATCCTTTACTCATGGGGCTAATTAGATGTGGCTCCAAAAGACAACCTGTGGGAGTGAAGCTGGATTGTCTTAGCCCAGATTTAGTAGAGGGATTCCTCTGGAAGTGGTGCACCTGGAATCACAGAATAATCCCAGTGGGGAGGGATCTCAGGAGACCCCCTTGTCCAACCTGCTGCTCAATGCAGCATCAGCCATGATATGAGATCGGGTTGCCCAGGGCTTTGTCCTGTTGGGCCCTGGAAACTCCAAGAATAGAAAGTGCACAGCCCCTGTGGGCTTGATGCATGGGAACTCCAAGTTAGAATTTGGTTAGTTACAGAAAAGGTCTGACCAGTGGAATCTAAGTGTCCTGTTTAACCACAGTGGAATGGCAATGCTGATTTATGCTGAACAATGGACTATGAAAATTGCTTCTGTCAGGCTCAGATTTCAGAGAGGTTTCAGGGTCTGAATAGTTAGTTTTGTAGAACCCTACATTGAATGCCTTGCAATTGAATGTTTAACACCCCCCGCCCCCACACACACACGGATGTCTAATATTATCCTTGGAGTTGGTACTAAAGTAGAACTTGTACCAGCGGCTTTGCTTTCAAAGATTCAGCAACATACGTGGGTCTCACAACTTTTGACATGTTACTTAAAGTACTTTAAGGAGCTTGCTCAGGCTTGTCCTCCTGTCTAGAGCTCTTCATTGGAGTTGTGTAGAAGGAAAGCTGGCCATGCTTGTCATTAGAGCCTTCAGAGAGCAGGAAGGGGATCTTTACACTCGTTCTATGCACCCGTAAGTATGTCAGAGTGTGCAGCTATGAAGAGAACTGAGCCATCGGTGTTAAGAACAACTCAGAAGCCTCTGTGCTGCGACATGGTGAAAGGAAGTGCTTGTGGAATGGAATAGCCCCAAAATTAGCTCTAGGCCAGAGATGAGACTTCACCTCCCTCACTGACCTCCCCTAATGCTCAAGGACTGCAATGCGTCTCACAAGACTTTTACTTGCTCTCAGCTTTTAATGAATTGGCTTTTCCTGGCTCCATGTCTCATCTTGCCCTCTGCATTCAGCTCTGCATTTAAGTACTGAAAAAAACTCACTGGGATCTATCCATCATTGTTATGGGCAGACAAACTGTCTTTTAAGCACCCTCCCTTCCCTCTCCTATTATCTCCCTTTCAGGGAAAGAACTTTCTTCCACTCTTGGCCCTACAGCAGTGCTGCAATTTCAGCTTTCTAGAAGGGTACTGTGCTAGAGGTTTTCAACATGCCTAAAAGGTTTAGACAGAAATTGGGGATTGTCATTATCCCAGGACCAAATTATGACTTGGCACACTGATGTCTCTGAGGCAACAGGATGGAGTTGTGACTGTGTGGTCCTTCCTCCCCCTGCCCCAATCTGACCTTTATTTCCCATAACCCTGCTCAAGGGATAACCACCAGTGGTGGCTGTAAGGGACATTTCTGTTTGTGATGGCTGTGTCTGGCTGCAGGTGGATTAAACTGACATCACAACACAATAGCCAAGGGCCAATTTATGGCAATGTGCCACCCAACCACAGTGCTGGTCAATGCCTGACTCAGACCAAATGTGGAAGAAACCAACATCTGTGATTGCTCTGCAGATATCAGTCTATTATCTTACTCCATTAAATAGTGAACAGCCTAAGAGCCCTTTGAACTCTCCTGAATGGTAGTGGGCTGCACAGTAGAGATGCCTCTCAAGGTTTCTCCTTGACGTTGAGAGATTTTTTGCCACAACAGAATCTCAAAAAGTGACTAATAGCATTCTAAAGTTTGAAATCCTAGCTAAATGGTATAAAGGTCTGATTGTGCATGTATAATCCATTTGACATGAACTGTTGATCAAGTCTGGGACTAGGACTGGATCCAGCCACACTTAGACTTGTTCCTGAGAAGGAGTTTGGAAAAAAACGGAGTCCTTTCTGGACTTCATGACAGAATGGGAAGGCCTGCCTAACAGTTTTGTCTGACCCTGCAGTAAACAGTCAAGTGTACCTTGCCACTGAAATTTGTTAAACCACTGTTGCTTTTAGCAATATTACTTTTTCTGTCTTTGTTACCAAGCCAGCATATTGTTGTTTCTCTCTTATGAGTGAAGTGTATCACTCTTTCTGCAGCAAGGGTGCAAGAAGGTTCTTGTAAAACAAAACACAGCTCTGGCACTTGCAAGCAGTATTCACCCACTCAGCTATATGACTTTGGACAGGCTTGTCCATTTCTAAGAAATCAAGGAGCAAAAGTTCTGTGGAAGGAAGAGGAGTCTTCTGTTGGAAGAGGAGTCGGCGAGGAAGGAAGCCCACTTGGCTGAATAGAGAGATTCAGGAATTCAGGAAAAGAGGGAAAAATATGAGCTTTGGAAGAAGGGGCAGGTGTCTTGGGATGACTATAGGAATTTAGTGAGATCATGTAGGGAGAAAGTCAGAAGGGCTAAAGCTGAACTGGAACTCAGACTGGCCAGTTCTATAAAAGATAATAAAAAGTCCTTCTATAGGTATATTAACAGTAAAAGGAGGGTCAAGGAGAATCTCCAGCCCTTGTTGGATACTGAGGGAACATTAGTGACAAGAGATGAGGACAAGGCTGAGGTCCTTAATTCCTTCTTTACCTCAGTCTATAATAGCAAAGATGGGTATTCCCTGAGTACTTATGCTCAGGAACTGGCTGACAGAGAGGGGAAGAATAATAAAGCTCCCATGGTTCAGGAGCAATTGATTAACGACCTACTTGGCCAATTAGATATCCACAAGTCAATGGGGACAGATGGGATTCACCCGAGGGTGCTGAGAGAGCTGTCAGATGTGCTTGCCAAACCCCTTTCCATCATCTATCAGAAATCCTGGCAGACTGGGGAAGTTCCACTCAACTAGAGGCCCACATACCTTGAGATCGCAAACTCAACTAGAGCCTGGTCACTGCATCCCAGGCTGTCTCCATCCTTTACAACTTTAATGATCTCCCCCACATTGGTGAGCACCATGTCCAGCAATGCAGGTTTTACACCCCTATATGAGAAGGGGCGGTAGAAGGATCCAGGGAACTACAGGCCTGTCAGTCTGACCTCAGTCCCGGGGAAGATCATGGAGAGGCTCATCTTGGGAGCAATCACGCAACACATGCGTGATGGCCAGGGGATCAGGCCTAGTCAACATGGGTTTACAAAAGGTAGATCCTGTCAAACTAACCTGATCACCTTCTGTGACAAGGTGACCCGGTTTTGGACAAGGGGCAGGCTGTGGATGTGGTCTATCTGGACTTCAGTAAAGACTTTGACAGGGTTTCTCACAGCATTCTGAGTGAGAAACTGGCTGCCACTGGCCTGGACAGGTGGACCCTCAGCTGGGTTAAAAACTGGCTGGATGGCCGGGCCCAGAGGGTGGTGGTGAATGGAACCAAATCCAGCTGGAGGCTGGTCATGAGTGGTGTCCCCCAGGGCTCAGTCCTGGGTCCAGTCTTGTTCAACATCTTTATCAATGACCTGGATGAAGGGATTGAATGCTCCCTCAGGAAGTTTGCAGATGACACTAAACCTGGAGGAAGTGTTGATCTGCCTGAGGGTAGGGAGGCTCTTCAGAGGGATCTGAACAGACTGGACCCATGGGCTGAGACCAATGGGATGAAGTTTAACATGGCCAAGTGTAGAGTGCTGCACATGGGACATAACAACCCCATGCAGCACTACAGGCTTGGGGGAAAGTGGCTGGAGAGCTGTCAGGAGGAGAAGGCCCTGGGGGTGTTGGTTGACTGCAGGCTGAATATGAGCCAGCAGTGTGCCTGGGCAGCAGAAAAGGCCAATGGCATCCTGGCTTGTATCAAAATCAGTGTGGCCAGTAGGTCTAGGGAGGTAATTGTGCCCCTGTACTCGGCATTGGTGAGGCCACAGCTTGAGTACTGTGTCCAGTTCTGGGCTCCCCACCATAAGAAGGACAGTGAGGTCCTTGAGCAGGTGCAGAGAAGGGCAACCAGGCTGGTGAAGGGGCTGGAGGGCAAATCCTGTGAGAAGCAACTGAGGGAGCTGTTTATCTTGGAGAAAAGGAGGCTGAGGAGAGACCTTATCACCACCTACAACTACCTGAAGGGAGGTTGTAGAGAGGTGAACATTGGTCTCTTCAGCCAGGTGACAGGAGATAGGACAAGGGGCAATGGCATGAAGCTGTGCCAGGGCAGGTTTAGATTGGATAGTAGAAAAAAAATTTTCTACTGAAAGAGTTGTCAGGGCCTGGAACAGGCTGCCCAGGGAGGGGGTTGAGTCACCTTCCCTGGATGTGGGAAGGGGGGGCTACCTGCTTCCACAGATTTAAAGTTCAGCTAGAAGTCTGTAGGGAAGATACCAATTACTTATAATCTTCAAAGTATCAGCACTGAGAACCAATAATTTAGCTCCAGCTTTCCTCATAATCTCTACTTGTTTAGACACTTTTTTTTTCTACCCTTTTTCCCTAAATCCATCTCTGTTTTAATTTAATTTAGATTGCATCATTCAACAAAATACTGGTTTGACAGGCAAGTGTAACATTGGGTAAAAATCTGCTGGGCTGCTACAACATTTTCATTATTCTTTCACACCACGAAAAATGATGATCAATGCCTGGTAAATACTATTGTTATATTTATAGATTTTCTTCTGGGTGATGAAATGCCTACACTTCAACACCAAACAGCTCAACAAAGCATCATGCTGTAACTTTGTGAATGAAAGAATACGATGTGTAAAAGGAAGAAAAGATCAAAAGGAAACAAATTATGTGAACTCATTAAACATCAGTCTTTCCTAAGCTTTCCCCATCAGGCAGTATTTCTAGGCTTTCTTTAACGGAATGAAATCCTGACTGATTTAAAAAATGCAAGTGACAATGGTCATGTCACAGGCTATGTGTCCCCTACCATAAACCCATTATTATTAAGAATAATTGTTTTTCAGTGTTCCAATGAAGAAGTGGTAAAGAAACACTAGTGGTGGTTTTCACTCATGTTCTTGTAACACGGATCAGTATCATTATTTAAAGCTGTGTGAGGCATTTTTCCAAACATAGACTGAAAAGCTTCTACATCAAGTTCTGAATTTACGAAGCATTCAAAAACGTCCTGTAAGCAGAGATCTACTCATCTGTAAATAAAAACCTCTGTCTGTATGTCTAGAGCTTCTCAGTGGAGTTAACACATCACATACTAAGATTTAAATTTGAGCCCGCTATTTGTTTTCATAATAATTGCCTTTAATGTTGCAACTTCAGTATAGTGTGCAATAACTTGAGTCAAGGCAAGCTACATTGCAAACATGTAATTAAAATAATTTGTATTTTAATAACAGGAATTATGCTGCTCTATGGAACCAGTAGCTATAACATATTAGCTATTCCTATGTAACACAATTTCATATTAAACCTTGTTAGCTATAGAATCATAGAATCATAGAATCATAGAATGGTCCTATGAAATGGTTTTGAACAAGTTGCTTGCAGGAATAACAATATCATTTCATATGGTATTGACATACAATTGTCACTGGTCTAAGAGCCATTTTTCAAAAAACACAAATATTTTAATTTTCCCCAGACTTCCAAGACATGGAGAAAAGGCAATGCATAATCCCACTCCAATGCCTCACAGTTGTTTTTAGGAGGAAACATTGCACATGATGTAAAATGGAGTTGTGTTTTGTAGGTAAAGCAATCTACTAGAAATTAAATGCAGTATAATAGGTAATTTCTTAAAGACTCTCCACATAGATCATTCTTAAATATGTCATGTGTTTTAAATTCATGTAAATCTTTCTTACTTCCTTATGTTTCTGTAAATTTCTTCATTTGGAGAGAGAGAATTTATTAAGTGAAACAAAGAGAACATCAGGATACTGTCATTATCTTGTCCTCTTCAGAAAGAAAAATATCAATGATGTATCTTATATTCCCACTTGATTCTTTGGAGGCAATACCAAGCTTTTTGCTTGTTTGCTTGTTTGGGGTTTTTTTGTTAGAATTACCCACTTCCTGAAGACACTATAAAATCACTTTTTATGAAATAGAAAAAGTTTCAAGTCTGCATTACAGATCACTTCATTAGAACCATGTAATTAGTTGCCTTGAGTGATCCCAGTAAAAAGCAGTATGTTCTCAGTAATTACTAACAGTAAAGTGAGAGGAGATTATAAGATAGAAAATCACTAACATCCTGTATAGCAAGGCAATCTACTTTCCTTTTTCTAGTCAAATTATTAGATACCACAACAGTACAGATGTAATGCTTCAAAATAATTCCATTTCTATCAATAAAGAAATGGGGGAGGGGGGGAGGGGGGTAAGCTCTGTTAAATGTTCCTTCTTTTCAGTCAAATTATGCACCCATTTGCAGAGGAGCAGTCTCTTCCATTAAAGGTTTTCACCACTCAAGCTATCCTGTTTACTTCCTAAAACAGAGGTCTTTAAACTTTGGTACTTGGTATCAGTCCTCATTGGCAAAAATCTCATTACCTGCACATACTTATTTTTGTAAACATATTCAGATATTCCTCCAGCTTGTTAAGGCACACATCTATGTTTTATACCAGGTACAGAGCGATATGCTTTTCCTTTTCCCTGGCTGTAAATTCCATACTGCAACTGTTACAGACTGCCTATAATCCCTTCAGCAATCCATGATTTTTTGATTTTTTTTTTTTTTATTTTTAACCTCCTCCTGTTCTTTTTCTTCAGTTTCAGTAAGTTTGTGATGCTAACAATACTATAACCTGAAACTTAACATACATGTGCCCTTGAAAAATCTCTTATTAGAAATTGACCTATTGAGTTAAAAGACTAACAAAATGTTCATGTGTTCATAGGTATGTATGTAAAATGTACATACACATAGCTATGAAAGTTGGTATAAAAGAATAAAAGGCAATATAAACCCATGATTTCTCAACATTTCTGAGACCATATGTGTGGTTCTGTGTTCAGTTTTTGAGTTGTCCAGGTTTTGAAAAATTGGGGTGAGTCCAGCTAAGGGTTACAAAGATATTTGCTGGGCTGTGTAGCACATAACATAATGGGGGTTTTTGGATGGAAAAAAGAAAGAGTTAAGGGGAGGGGAGTTAATTTGTATGTTCAGCTCCTCATGGTTGGAACCTGGAAGCAGCTGCGTTTTTCCCACCGGAGAAGGGAGCGAGAAGATGTAACGAGCTGTGCAGACACCAAGGCTGGAATGGGTGGGGGAGGAGGCGGCCCAGGTGACAGAGGGAAAGATGTCCCTGCAGCCCCTGCAGAAACCCATGGAGAAGGCCGAGAGGGGCTCCACACTGCATGGAGCAGGCGGAGACATAGAGGAGATGCTGTGACCCTACGTTGGAACAAGCCCCTGCCAGCACTTGCAGCCATGAGGAGAAACAGAGACACAGAGATGAGCAAGAGAGAGTTTTGCACTGGAACAGGTTTGCTGGGGGAGCCTTATAACCCCACAGAGGACTGGGACTGAGAGACGTTGTGATAAAAAGATAAAGCCCTGTGGGAAAGGATTCATGTTGTAGAAGTTTGTGGAGGACTGTCTCCCCTGGGTGAGACCCCACGGTGCAGCAGGGTGAGGAAGGAATGCCGTTGTCCCCCCACCCCCAGCCAAGGAGGAAACCAACTTGCAAGGGACTGACCGAAGCCCCCATCTCCCAGTCCATGTCCCCCTGTGCTGCGATCGGGGGGAAGAAGGGAGTGAAATCATGACAAGAGTGAAGTCTGCTAAGAAGGGAGCGGAAGGGGAGGTTAGAGTTGCTTTAAGACCTGGAAGAGCAAAACAGCTCATGAAGAAGTAACCGAGAACCCCATTTTTTTCCCAGTCCCTGCCCCCTTGTGCTGCAAGCAGGGGGAAGAAGAGAGCAAGATCATGGCTAAAGGGGAGTCTGCTTAGAATGAAGAGATGGGGGGAAGGTGCTACCGAGAACCCCATTTTCACCAGTCCCTGCCCCCTCTGTGATGCGAATGGAGGGGGGAAGAAGGGAGCAAAATTCTGACTAAAGTCTGATAAAGAGGGAGTGGGGGGGGGGGGAGAAGTATTTTAAGATGTGGTCACACTTCTGACTCTGGTTTTCACTGTTCTTTGTAGTGTAGTGTAATAAATTAGATAGTTTTCTCTTCTTCATTCTGTGTTGAGTCTGTTTTGCCCATGTCATTCAATGACAGGATGAGCCCTCCCTGTCCTTATTTTGAATCCTAAGCCTCTTAATATATATTCTTCCCTGTCCAACTAAGAAGGGGAGTAATAGACTGACTTTGGTGGATGTCTGGCCTCCAGCCAGGGCTAAACCACCACAATAATTTACTGCCTTGGGAAAAACCAAATAAAATATATCTGAGCAGTGAGACACAAAACCAACTATTCAAATGTGTTTTCTGCATTAAATACATTTTGGAAGAGGACCCTTGTCTATGCTGAGGGACTGGGCTGTGTCCTGCAGATGGGTCCATTGCAGCTGGCTGGAACTGGCTTGAAGTGGTCGTGACGCGGCATCCTTCCACAAAGATGACCCATGCAGTTGCACTACTACCAAAAACTTCCCATATACACTCAATACAACACCTTATTGTCCCTCAAATGTAGCCAACAGCTAAGACATGATCTCAGTCAGCACCTCTCATCTCATGGCAGAAAAATACTTCATCTTTTTTCTAAACC